>NC_037339.1:0-333750 GCF_002263795.3 Bos taurus | reverse complement strand
TGCCTTCACAATCTTGCAGCTATTGTAATCCTGATAACAGATTCTTTAAAACTCTCATTTGGGGGCAATCTAACGATTTTTCCAAGCCACTGAAAGGGCAACCCACTCCAGCATTCTTGCCTGGAATGGAGGAGCCTAGCCGACTACAGTCCATAGGTCACAAAGAGTCGGATATGACTGAATTTCATTTTCACTTTCAAGTGAAACAACTCCTAAATGGGAGAGGCCATTTATGGATGTCTGATCAATCCATATCCTCAGATATCAAGTAGTGCTGATGGAAAATCCAGGCCTGACTATATCCCCTTGTGAGGTTCTTAACTGAGCCAACCTACTCTCTACTCCTGAGGGCTCTCTCCCCTTTCACTCTTGCCTAGAAACCTTGGACCACTGGACAAAATCCCAAGAGGGATTGTCAGAAGATTCTCTGAACAATCCTGAGGAAATCTGGTACACCAATGAAAGCAGCTTTGTCTTAGATGGACAAAGAAGAGCCAGGTATGCAGAAGTCCCCAATTTTGAGACTATAGAGGCTAAACCTTTGCCACCAGGTACTTCAGCCGGATTAGCTGAGCTCATAGCCCTGACTCAAGCTTTTGAGCTGGGAAAAGGAAAAAGAGTAGCCATTTACACTGAGTCCAAGTATGCCTTTCTGGTACTATATGCACATGCTGTGATTTGGATAGAAAGAGGCCACTTGACCACTCCAGTGTCCCCAATCAATTATAGTGACCAAATTCTTAGGCTCTTGGAGGCAGTCCATCTGTCCACCAAGTTTTCACTCTCCCACTGAAAAGGACACCAAAAAGGGAACACGGAAGTGGCAGGAGGGAACCAAGCAGCTGATCAGGCAGCTAAGAGAGTAGCATTATAGAACAATGACCTAATAGGGATTGCATCTTAGGTCCATAGACTAATTTGTCAGAAATTCCTTCATATACTGAAGGTGAGACTCTTAAAGCTAAGAGGGAGGGCTTTCAAGATCATATGGGGTGGTTCTAAAAGGAGGGACTCCTTTTTCTGCCTGGGAACCTCCAATGGAAGTTGGTTAACTCCTTACATGCCACCACTCATTTAGGGGGAAAGGCCCTCCAAAGATTACTAGAAAGATCCTTCAGAGGAACAGACCTCCAAATGACCATAAGGCAAGTGGTCTCTTGTCCCACTTGCCAATTAAACAACCCCCAAGGAGCTCAAAGGCCCCAACTGGCCCAGCCTGTCCAAAGACGTGGGACCTACCCAGGAGAGGAGACTCCATTGTGACTGGGGACCTCAGTCTTCAGGAAAAGTAGAAAGAGCCAACCAATTCTTAAAAACAGGGATTAAAAAATAACCGAGGAGACCTCCCTGGGATGGAAGGAGGCTTTACCAATAGCTTTCCTCCACACCTGTATTGCCCCTAAGGAACAGGTTGGTTTTAGTCCTTATGAGATGCTATATAGGAGACCTTTTGTTTATGTCAATGACCTCTTCTTAGATCCAGAGGCTCAGATCTTCTGGTCTTATACCATGGCCATTGGGCAATTCCAACAGGATATACACTTGTGGGGTTGTCAACCAGGACACAAAGGATTCTAAAGAGTCACTACTATATATATATGCTCCAGGGACTCAAGTCCTAATTAAAGTCTGGAAAGATGGGTCCCCAAAGGCTCAACTCCAGGCCACATGGAAAGGCCCCTACCCTGTAATATTTTATACCCCCACAGCAGTCAAAGTACCAGGACATGACTCCTGGATTCACTTCTCAAGAGTCAAGCCATGAAAGAAAACAGAAGAGAATACTCAATACACTTGTGAGCCCCTGGGAGATCTCAGATGCCTATTCAGGAATTCAAATGAGTGTCATTCTAAGCAACACCTCCAAAATTAATTTTCTGGGGATGAGAATTCTCATGATAGCTCTAAAGAACCAACATAGCTTGGTAGAGGTTTTACTCCAAAACAGACAGTAGATAGATCTCCTGATCCCTGAACAAGAAGGGACTTGAGCCATCTTGAATGAGACATGTTGTTTCTAGGAAAATACATTCAGCTAAGTTAAAGAAAGCCTCACAGTCCTCAAGAAAAACGTTCAGACCCTACCAGATCTCAAAGAATGAGCTGGAGAGTTCTAGGGGTGGCTACAATCTCTCTTTGGGGATCCTGCTGGAGATGGGAAATTTGGAGTTGGCTAATGCCCCTATTGGAGAAGGAAATGACAACCCACTCCAGTATTCTTGCCTGGAAAATCCCATGGATGGGGACGCCTGTTAGGCTACAGTCCATGGGGTCGCAAAGAGTCAGACACAACTGAGTGACTTCACTTTCACTTTTAATGCCCCTATACTAGTCTGTGTCATCACCATATTGATGCTGCTTGTGATTTCTCCTAGTATTATCAATTGTCTAACCCATTTTTCTCTGCCCAGGTTAACAAGCTACTATACACAGTGCCAGTTCAACAAGGATATATAAAACTACAACCGGCCACAGAAAATATTACTCACTCTTAGATGGACACTGCTATAAGGACTTTGAGGCCTGAGACTAGCAAGAGGGGAGGCCCAATGCCCCTCGCTGTCCCAGTTAAGCAGGAAGTAGCCAGAGAGACCTCAACACCCCTATTCCCAAAGAATTTGGCCTCCTATCTCTTGAGGGGGGAAATGTTAGGTAGTTAGAATAGGAAAAAGGAGTCCAGAATGGCAGTGGCTAAAAGACAAGGAAGGGAAATGTCTGAAAAAAAAAAAAAAAAAATAGGACAAAGGAAGGTCCAAGGACCAGAGTGAGGACCTCAGGTAAAACAAACAGCATTCCTGGCTAGTCCAATTTACATAAGGCAGGCCCAGGGGGAGGAGAAAAAACATATAAAAGGAGGAGCCAAAATTGGGCTGGAGGATTCTCTTCTCTTCACGTCTTTTGGGTCAGCATTCCATCATGCCTTGAGGATATTTTTCCTTTGCTTTCTAAATAAAACTGAGATGCAACATGGAGCTGTAACACTAGTCCTTCTGAGGGCTATAACGCTGGTCTGTCTATCACTTCAAATTTTTGTTGCGACAAGACAGAACCGAGGAAATTACAAACTCCCCAGACATGTGGATATGACTTGAACATCTTTCAGTGTAAAGAAGTGATTCCTACTTTGTTCCTGTATAAAATCATTCCTAATATCACCAGAAAGGATGTCTCTCTTACATGAAACTTATATTTCATAATAATACATTCTTGACTCAGCACTATAAGAAAATTTGGTTGAATAGGCCTAGTTCATCATTTTTTGTTCCCTTCAACAATTATTATACTAAAGACAATATAAACATTCATTTAATAGACTTCAATAAGTTAATGAGTAAAAATTAATGGAAACAAAATTATAGTGAAAAAAGACAAATTTGGGGGGAAGAGTAAATAGTATAGCTTTATCCTAATTTGATCAAAGATGTTAAAAATCATTCAATGTGTAATTCTATAGGTATAATATTTAAAAGTTTACATTTAAAATTTTATTCAAAGTGCTGAATCTGCCACAAAACTCATGTTATAAAAATAACCAAAAATGTCCTAGTTTATTTAAGAAGCAGCACTGATCTTTTGATTCTAATATAGTTAAATATGGCTTAAATAAATTAGGCCATAATTAGACACAAAAATGATCTTTTACATAAAATGTATATGGATGTTAAGCACTTGAAATATGAAGTATGTGTTAAAAATTGCTTCCAGAAAATATGTTCCACTTAAAGCTGACATTCTCCCTTGATTTCTGTGACTATGAGTTTGATTACAACATGTCTTGATGAAGCTAATGAAAGGTTTAATAAAATCAACTCAGCTGAAATATGCAATCCAGAAAAATGATGTTTGTTTTCTATTCTTAGACCAGGTTGACCAATGTCTGCTTTTCTCAGACTAGGATGAGATCAGTGTAGACTATTCAAAAAGCTTCACAATGAAGCTTTTTGTTTTATGCTAATAAATATACATCTTATAGATAAAGAGGAATTTATAAAAGAGGAACTTTTTATCATTCCATAAACATTTAATTGTCACAGTGAAATCAAAGTCAGCTTTGTTCAATTCCCTTAGAGAAACCTTGTCATTGAGCCAAAGGTCCAGTTGAAACAGCAAAGTGCAGTTGCCTCTTCATTCAATTACACCATTTAAACAAATGTATATAAACAAAGCTGATAATGCAGTTATCCAGAAAGCATATAGAATATACAGGCAATCTTTATATTTCACATGTTTTTTGCATATTACTTTGATTAAAGTAACGAGTAGAGACAAAAGGAAAATGTGTATGTACACAGCTCAATCTAATACAACTTTAAATTGTTTGACTGTTCAATCTAGGCTATTTGCATCCACCTGTACCTCTTCAAGAGATGGCAAGAGTGAACGTCGACATTCTAGGAATCAGCGAACTAAAATGGACTGGAATGTGTGAATTTAACTCAGATGACCATTATATCTACTACTGTGGGCAGGAATCCCTCAGAAGAAATGGAGTAGCCATCACTGTCAACAAAAGAGTTTGAAATGCAATACTTGTATGCAATCTCAAAAATGACAAAATGATCTCTGTTCGTTTCCAAGGCAAACCATTCAATATCACAGTAATCCAAGTCTATGCCCCAACCAGTAATGCTGAAGAAGATGAAGTTGAACGGTTCTATGAAGACCTACAAGACCTTTTAGAACTAACACCCAAAAAAGATGTTCATTTCGTTATAGGGGACTGGAATGCAAAAATAGGAAGTCAAGAAACACCTGGAGTAACAAGCAAATTTGACCTTGGAATATGGAATGAAGCAGGACAAAGACTAATAGAGTTTTGCCAAGAAAATGCACTGGTCATAGCAAACACCCTCTTCCAACAACACAAGAGAAGACTCTACACATGGACATCACCAGATGGTCAACACTGAAATCAGATTGATTATATTATTTGCAGCCAAAGATGGAGAAGCTCTATACAGTCAATGAAAACAAGACCAGGAGCTGATGGTGGCTAAGATCATGAACTCTTTATTGCCAAATTCAGATTTAATTGAAGAAAGTAGGGAAAACCACAACACCACTCAAGTATGACCTAAATAAAATCCCTTATGATTATACAGTGGAAGTGAGAAATAGATTTAAGGGACTAGATCTGATAGATAGAGTGCCTGATGAACTATGTATGGAGGTTCGTGACATTGCGCAGGAGATAGGGATCAAGACCATCCCCATGGAAAAGTAATGCAAAAAAGCAAAATGGCTGTCTGGGGAGGCCTTACAAATAGCTGTGAAAAGAAGAGAAGAGAAAAACAAAGGAGAAAAGGAAAAATATAAACATCTGAATGCAGAGTTCCAAAGAATAGGAAGAAGAGATAAGAAAGCCTTCCTCAGTGATCAGTGCAAAGAAATAGAGGAAAACAACAGAATAGGAAATACTAGAGATCTCTTCAAGAAAATTAGAGATACCAAGGGAACATCTCATGCAAAGATGGGCTCAATAAAGGACAGAAATGGAATGGACCTAACAGAAGCAGAAGATATTAAGAAGAGATGGCAAGAATATACAGAAGAACTGTACAGAAAAGATCTTCATGACCCAGATAATCATGATGGTGTGATCACTCACCTACAGCCAGACATCCTGGAATGTGAAGTTAAGTGGGCCTTAGAAAGCATCACTATGAACAAAGCTAGTGAAGGTGATGGAATTCCAGTTGAGCTATTTCAAATCCTGAAAGATGATGCGGTGAAAGTGCTGCACACAATATGCCAGCAAAGTTGGAAAACTCAGCAGTGGCCACAGGACTGGAAAAAGGCAGTTTTCATTCCAATCCCAAAGAAAGGCAATGCCAAAGAATGCTCAAACTACCACACAATTGCACTCATCTCACATGCTAGTAAAATGTGTGCTAAAAATTCTCCAAGCCAGGCTTCAGCAATATGTGAACCGTGAACTTCCAGTTGTTCAAGCTGGTTTTAGAAAAGGCAGAGGAACCAGAGACCAAATTGCCAACGTACGCTGGATCATCAAAAAAGCAAGAGAGTTCGAGAAAAACATCTATTTCTGCTTTATTGACTATGCCAAAGCCTTTGACTGTGTGGATCACAATAAAATGTAGAAAATTCTGAAAGAGATGGGAATACCAGACCACCTGACCTGCCTCTTGAGAAATTTGTATGCAGGTCAGGAAGCAACAGTTAGAACTGGACATGGAACAACAGACTGGTTCCAAATAGGAAAAGGAGATCGTCAAGGCTGTATATTGTCACCCTGCATATATAACTTATATGCAGAGTACATCATGAGAAATGCTGGGCTGGAAAAAGCACAAGCTGGAATCAGGATTGCCAGGAGAAATGTCAATAACCTCAGATATGCAGATGACACCACCCTTATGGCAGAAAGTGAAGAAGAACTAAAAAGCCTCTTGACGAAGGTTAAAAAGGAGAGTGAAGAAGTTGGCTTAAAGCTCAACATTCAGAAAATGAAGATCAGGGCATCTGGTCCCATCACTTCATGGGAAATAGATGGGGAAACAGTGAAAACAGTGTCAGATTTTATTTTGGGGGGGGCTCCAAAATCACTGCAGATGGTGATTGCAGCCATTAAATTAAAAGACGCTTACTCCTTGTTTCTTTAGGTATGCCTGTATTGCTATGAACTTTCCTTAAAAAACTGGAAATAGAACTGCCTTATGATCCAGCAATCCCACTGCTGGGCATACACACTGAGGAAACCAGAAGGGAAAGAGACACGTGTACCCCAAAGTTCATCGCAGAACTGTTTATAATAGCCAGGACATGGAAGCAACCTAGATGCCCATCAGCAGATGAATGGATAAGAAAGCTGTGGTACATATACACAATGGAGTATTACTCAGCCATTAAAAAGAATATATTTGAATCAGTTCTAATGAGATGGATGAAACTGGAACCTATTATACAGAGTGAAGTAAGCCAGAAAGAAAAACACCAATACAGTATACTAACACATATATATGGAATTTAGAAAGATGGTAACAATAACCCTGTTTACGAAACAGCAAAAGAGACACCGATGTATAGATCAGTCTTATGGACTCTGTGGGAGACGGAGAGGGTGGGGAGATTTGGGAAAATAGCATTGAAACATGTATAATATCATGTATGAAACGAGGTGCCAGTCCAGGTTCGATGCACGGTACTGGATGCTTGGGGCTGGTGCACTGGGACGACCCAGAGGGAGGGTGGGGGAGGGGGAGGAGGGAGGAGGGTTCAGGATGGGGAACGCGGGTATACCTGTGGCGGATTCATTTCGATATTTGGCAAAACTAATACAATATTGTAAAGTTTAAAAATAAATAAAATTAAAAAAAATAAATAATAAAGTCAGAGACCTAAAAAAAAAAAAAAAGACGCTTACTCCTTGGAAGAAAAGTTATGACCAACCTAGATAGCATATTCAAAAGCAGAGACATTACTTTGCCAACAAAGGTCCGTGTAGTCAAGCCTATGGTTTTTCCAGTGGTCATGTATGGATGTGAGAGTTGGACTGTGAAGAAAGCTGAGCACCAAAGAATTGATGCTTTTGAACTGTGGTGTTGGAGAAGACACTTGAGAGTCCCTTGGACTGCAAGGTGATCCAACCAGTCCATTCTAAAGGAGATCAGCCTTGGGATTTCTTTGGAGGGAATGATGCTGAAGCTGAAACTCCAGTGCTTTGGCCACCTCATGCGAAGAGTTGACTCATTGGAGAAGACTCTGATGCTGGGAGGGATTGGGGGCAAGAGGAGAAGGGGACGACAGAGGATGAGATGGCTGGATGGCATCACTGACTCGATGGACGTAAGTCTGAGTGAACTCCGGGAGTTGGTGATGGACAGGCAGGCCTGGCGTTCTTTGATTCATGGGGTCGCAAAGAGTCAGACAAGACTGACCGACTGAACTGATCTGAACTGAACTGTATCTTCTTCTTACGTATGTGTTGCTTTTTGTTCTTGTCCAAGCCAGCCTTTATTATTTGGATTTCTCTAATGCTGTTTCTTTCTTTCTTTCTTTTTTTTCCTGTTCGTTAATTATTGAAATTAAAGCCACTAATCTGCAATTAATATGATCATTTATCCTTGTACAATCCATTCACTGTAGCTAGGCTATGACAAACTTGTTTTGAACTACACACTCACTTCTGTAATTTGGTCTACAGAGCAAAAAATTGTTCTACAAAGAAACATTCAAATACTATTGTTGAAAATGGGGAAGTTAATATTATGTCAAAACTACAAGTGCCAACATCATAATCTGAGAAATACTATAATATTTATTTCCCAGGCTTATAAATTTTATTCTTTTCTGAAATTCTTACATTAAAAAGGCATATAGTTAATATAGTGAATAACGAGAAGTTCATCAAATATGGAACTCTCTCTCTATATATATTCACATAGTTTTTTTTTTTTTAATTCACATATTTGTAAATGAATTGGCTATGAATTACATCATAAAGTTATCCATAACATTCCTTTCTGGTATCTTTTTAGAGAGCACTTTTGATCCTTAGATTAAAAAGAGAGAGGGAAAAAAAAAAAAAAGACTAATTGGAATTTGAATGGCACTTGTTTGGGCTTCCCTGATGAGAAGGTAACAGACAGGAAGGCCAGGGTCTTCAAATGAAGGAAATAGGCTGCAAATGTCAGACATATTTTAATCTCTCTCTTAAGCAGCAGTAGGAAACAAACTACTAGTGTTATATTTTTTCCCCTTCTCTATACAAATTTAAAAACAGGTTTCTGTTAAAATGTGTGTTGCCATGACAACACCTGATTCCACCTAAACTTAACTTTTCTCAAACCTTGAGCTAACCAATGTGGTTTTCTTATGGAAATGTTTGTCTTAAGCTATCTCAATGAACTATGTATTTACCCTAGACTCTGTCTTCAAGTAGACTCTGCCTAAGACTCAGAACCAACTTGACAAACCAGTATGTCTTACTCATGCAAATGTTCTCTTAAGCTATGTTAATGAGACTGTATTTGCTTGGAAACCTTCCTTTCTTCAAGATTCATGTCAATCATTTTATGGCCTGGGACAACTCTCCTTGTGCCAGTGTTATCTCAAAATGCATGTTGTGCATGAGGGGCCTCGTGCCAGTCTCTGAGTTTTGAGACATTTCCTTTCTCTAATTAGCAGACTGCTAGTAGCTATATAACATCCAGCTTAAGACTAGCAGGGGGCACTCTTTCTGCCCCCTTCTGATGTCTATGTCAGAAGCTTTCTCTATTTATTTTATACTTTAATAAAACTTTATCACATAAAAGCTCTGAGCTATCAAGCTTTTTCATTGGCCTGAAATGAATTCTTCTCCTCCAGAGGCCAAGAATCCCAACATCTTTCATGGCTCAGCAACAGCCTTTCACTGGTGACTGAGCTGGTAAAGAATCTGCCTGCAATGTGGTATACCTAGGTTCCATCCCTGGTTTGGGAAGATCCTCTGGAGAAGGGAAAGGCTACCCACTCCAGTATTATGCCCTAGAGAATTCCATGGACTGTATAGTCCATGGGGTCACAAAGAGTCAGACATGACTGAGTGACTTTCACTTTCACTGATATTTCAACTATATTTACTACCTTTAATTAGATATTGTCTTCCTAACACACACACACACACACACAAATTTTTGATCAAGATACACTTTTGAATATTATTTAATCAATTATTTATAGGAAGCTTTTTCTCTTTCTTAGTAGAATATTAAATTATTACAAAGGACTTTCTCTTTTTTCTCTCTATTTAGTACTTATAATTACACTGAGGGGATGCAAATGATATTTTTACACACAGATTTTGAAAAGTCATATCTAGGATACTTACAAATGTGGTTGAAAAGGTAAACTAAATAAAGCATGAACCGTTGATTCAGCAGTCAAATTGCTCATAAAAAGTTATGAAATACCAAGTCTTTTTAAAATTTTAATTTCAATTATCAAATAACACAATAGAAAAGCACTGGAAGACCATGTCACAAGCTTTACTTATTGAAAGTAATTCAAAGTCCATTTTGAGAACTTAATGATTTGCTTCAATTTTGAACCATTTCATTAAAAATAGCATTAATTTTGTAGCTAATAATAAATAACACTATTAAAATTGCTTTAAATTTTCCTCCAAACTACCACCACATTTTTAAAATGTATAGTGTATGTGCTCAGTGGTTCAGTTATGTCTGACTCTGCCACCCTTTGGACTGTAGCATGCCAGACTTCTCCGTTCATGGGATTTTCAGGCAAGAACACTGGAGTGGGTTGCCACTTTCTTCTCCCAAGCAAATAATTACACCTTGACATATAAATGAGAAAATCTGATGTTGCTGAGAAATATTTAGTGTATGGGAAGTTAAAAGCTCCCGTAAAGAAAGTTAATTTTCTGAAAGATATATAAACACACACACACACACAATTTGTGCAGGTTTTTTAAGCTAGTGTGAAAATTTAATATCTATACTTTTAATATAATTCTGTTTAGAATATGTTGAGCCAGTCCATTTCTAACCCAAAATCTCCTAACAAGACATAGTGCCCTGAAGGTGGGTGTTGCCATAGAAAAAAACGATACTTTGCCAACAAATTTTTACCACAATACCTTTTTCAATATTTAGAAGAGTAGCAGTAGCTTAATAGGATCGGTGATAGCATAATGGCCACTTGGTAGTACATATATAGCAAAGGCTGCTTTTTATCTACACTCTGGTTTTACTTTCTCTAGAATACTCATCCTTTTCACCTCTCTGTCTTTTCTGCCTAAATAACATCAGTTAAGTGGGGAAACTCAGAGATATTCTTGAAAGAAAGAGAATATTTCAACTAAGAAGGGGGGATGATTACTCCAGGGTCACTCCAGATTAAGGAGAAGATATCTAAAATTTGGATATCATAACTAATGGAAAATAGCACCCCTTTCCTTTTCTAAAATTTTTGGTGATACATTACTGATGTTATCTTCTGAGTAGGAGATGTATCGTGATTTATATCCATGGACATTTTCAGCAATGGAATTATAAAGTGAAGATTATTTGTTGCTATTTTAGAACACATATTCAAAGTTAACTTTTGGGAAAAAGTTGTCTCAAGTATTTTAAAATTCATTTTAGGTTAATTAGTAATAAAATCCTTCTTACAGTTTTATGACCAAGGTTTTGCATGCAGTGAAGTGAAAGTTGCTCAGTCATGTTCAACTCTTTGTGACCTCTGGACTATACAGTCCATGGAATTCTCCAGGCCAGAATACTGGAGTGGATAGCCTTTCCCTTCTCCAGGGGATCTTACCAACCCAGGGTTGAACCCAGGTCTCCTGCATTGTAGGCAGATTCTTCACCAGCTGAGCCACAAGGGAAGCCCAGGTTTTGCATAAACAGATAATTATTTCCCAAACACCTCATGGTGCTTTGAGAACATATTATTCAGCATAACCTGATGTAACAAAGAGACCCTAAATATCAGCGGTTTTATTAGAATATATGTCTATTTCTCACCAGGCCATATGTTCTACAGAAGTTGTCAGCTAGGCTCAATTCATTGCAGTCTTTCTGAAACCCAGGCCAATGGAGACTTGCCCTTGACATAAGCTCTATGATCACTATAGCAGAAAGAAGGGAGAGTGTCTAACTACTCACTGGCGATTGTTGAAGAAGTTTATGTGTTGTTTCTGCTATCATTCCACATTACTTCCAAGAGACAGAGAAGAACACTCCTGCCATCTTTCCAGAACAGACACCAGGAAATATGTTTTACAGCATTAGTGACTACTTGTAGTGATAAGATAGGTCACAACTTGGAAGAAAGAAAATGGTGGGAACCAATAATGAGAATTATCTTCCCTCTCAATTTAATGAAGCTAAATTTTGAGCTCTCCAAAACTTATGACTCCTCTTAGAAAAAGAAAAGGAAAATACCTATAATATGTATTCTGAAATTCCAAATACCACATTTCCACTTAAAATGTTTTCCCTTTCCTCTACCTCTTATGTCACATTTGCCAATGTGAGTAATTTCCTTTCCCAAAATTGCTTTTATCCAAGAGCAATTAATTTGTGTTTATTGTAAAACAACTGCAGTGGGCTAAATATTCTCTCCAGAGGATATGTATTACAGTAATGACAAGTGTTGTCTTTTGGATTAGACTTTCGAAATTATGTCTCCTGCCTTGCTACTTACTTGCTGTGTGAATTTGAGCAAGCTGCTAGACCTTTCTATGCTTCAGTATTCTTTTCCGTAAAATGAGCGAGAAAACTTTCTGCAATTTTAAGCATTTGAAGTATTTGACACAGTTCACAGTATGCCTTCCATTAATGTTAGCCTTGTTGAGCTACACAACTATATTATTCAGACATCTGTTTTCATCTGATACCTTTATTAGATTGAGATTAGATCAGATCAGATCAGATCAGTCACTCAGTCGTGTCCGACTCTTTGCAACCCCATGAATTGCAGCACGCCAGGCCTCCCTGTCCAACACCAACTCCCGGAGTTCACTCAGACTCATGTCCATCGAGTCAGCGATGCCATCCAGCCATCTCATCCTCTGTCGTCCCCTTCTCCTCCTGCCCCCAGTCCCTCCCAGACTCAGAGTCTTTTCCAGTGAGTCAACTCTTTGCAAAACTGTTATAATCTGTTTCTAGATGTATTAAATTCAATATTTACCTAGCAACATAATGCTCATTTTCCCAATTAGCTCATGAAATGTTAAAAAGACACATTTTGTATTTCTTTTGTAACCTGCATAAAATGATTATTTTATAAATTTAATAGATAGAACATTTTTATGGCTGGCTCAGCAGTAAATCTGCCTGCCAACACAGGAGATTCAGGAAGTGTGGATTTGATTCCTGGATTAGGAAGATTCCCTAGAGAAAGAAATGGCAACACACTCCAGTATTATTTTATAGGGGCATGTATCCTCAATAATTGAATATGATGCCTCATTAATTAATTGAGTGAATATAAATAAGAAAAAATATGCAAAATTAGCACATTTAATTAAGGTATGTTACAAGGAATATTTTTCATATGAAGGAAGAACTACCTTAATTTTGAATAATTAACTGAAATAATTCCAAAATTTGCAAGTATATTTTAGTTAAAAAGTAACTATAAATATTGAATATATTATAGATGGATTAAAGACATTTTGACATAATTGACATTTTGTGACTTTTGACAATTATAATATTTTTAGAAAACTCAAGATTATTCAATCAACAGCTTAACTTAATATTCATATATGTGTATTTCATATTTTCAAAAAATTTCTTAAATTTGTAAAGACAAAATTATATAGAGTATCAAAACCCAAATCCAAGTACTAGTCCATCTCTCAAGGGTAAATAACACTTTAGCATGTAGTTGGGGTGTAAGTTGTCCATAGAAAGAGACATTTGTGCTATTTATATATGAATAAATATGCATTTTATTGCATAATAATCAACACACACAAAAAAGGACTTCTGTACTTTCACTTGTGATTGTCATTTGTTTTGCGCTACAAATAGCTAATTTAAGTTTTCTGTGTTGAAAAACCTGAACACTGTTTAATAGTTAATTTGAAAACTAAAAATAATAAGGCATTCATTCAAATATAGATTTAAATGTATTAAATTTCAAACATTGCTGAAAATGGGCCATATATAGATTTTTTTAAATTGCAAACAGTTATATTCACAAAAGTGTAAAGATTTGTTGAGTACCTAAAATTTTAAGTAGAACAGTTGCTGTTGCCTGAAAGATATCTTTAAGTGTGATGAAATTGTTTAATTTACAAACTAAATAACAATGTGGTATATTTTTTTAAAGTAACACTGTGAGTCTCTCACAAATTTGTTATCATATATTGGCACGTGAAAATAAATATATTAAATTTAAACAATATTCCCAGTGGATAGAGATTTTCACTTATACATTTAATCATATATTATATAGATTTTTAATTATAATTCATTCCTTTGTTTACTTATCATCATTATTTTTATGTGTAATCATTAAAGCAGAAATAATGCTAACTTTCATTACATTAAATGCTAATCACTTTAATTTAGAAAAATCACTTATAATGTGTTATTAAAGAGTAATTAGGTACATATCTTGAAAATATCAACATAATACTGTCTCATAGAAGTGGTATAATTTATATTATTTTTAATACTTATTTTTACTCCTGTTGCAATGTAATAATGATCTTTAGGCGATTAAGAGTATAAGAAGGCAAAACTAAAGCTTAAAAAACAAACAAACAAACCAAAAAAAAAGAGAGAGAGAAGAAACCTAACTACATTTTCTAAAAAAATTTTATTACCTACAGAAAGGAAAATTATTTGTTTATAGGAGAAATTTCAAGCTTACGTGCATTAACAATTTATTAATTTTCCAGGAAAATATGGTTTAGAGGACAAAACTGTCCCATACTCCATTTAATAACTTATAATTATAGTAGTTTGCCAAATATGTGTTGCACAAACACATGAGTTGTAATGATATTGAGGAGAAAGATTAATTTTTTTTTGTTTTATTTTGAAGAATGATAGAATGTTGCAGTTCAGTTAAAATGTTCTCTTTTTAAAAGTTTACTTTAACATTGCCTCTTACAGACATCTATTTCTTGTGGTTTATAAATTATTTTCTGTAGGTTTAGTAAATAAACTGTAATTTTAGTCTCTGAAAAATGGCTAGAATTTAAAAAACTTTTCAACTTTAAATGTGGATTTGAATTTCTAAACAAAGAAATATAAAACCAAAAAGTTCAATTTATTTTTCTTTCTACAGAGAACTGTCACACAATGGAGCAGTTATATTTCCCTTAGTAGTTATGAAAAATATTTATTTCATGGATATGTCAATTTGATTCTGGCATTTCATTTGCTATTTTTCTCCCTTGTTTTTTAAAAAACAAAGAGTAATTTTACAACTTAAATTTTTGGACAGAGAGATTTTTGCAGAGGTGTCCTGGGCACAGCAATTGATCATTATTACATCAAGCATTACATAAAAGTGGAAATTTATCAATGCAAAATAAGCCAGATTTTGCTACATGTTTATCTTGATTAATCTAATCAGTATCTTTGTCCTTGATGATTCAAAAGCACTTATGCTAGCTTCCAAGTTTGGGAATAAATATATAACCAAGACATTTCTTGCACATTTAAAGGTGGAAAATTATTTTCCATTAAAATGTAAATTGAAATGTAATTTATCCTTAGTAACACAGCTCAATATAACCTTCCATGATGATGGAAATGCATGTCTGTTGAGCACTTGAAATTTGGGTAGTACAACCAAAAAACTGATTTTTTTAATTTGATTTTAATTGACTTAAATTTTATATTGAAATAGCCACATGTGAACAGTGTCTAAGACAATACATTTTTTAGAGTGCTATTATTATTCTAGATATTCAACTATTATTTTAATGTTTTAATATTTGATCTTCACATGGAATTAGTATGGTCAATAGTTTGATCCATTTTTAATTTTTACACAATTTAATTCACCATACAAGAATGGTAGAAGGATTTAAGCAATAGATAATGTCTGAGTGAGATATTTCAGTTTGTCATTTTCTTGATGTGTCCAGACTTTTGTAACAATTAGGTGCAAGTGCTGGTCATCAGCAATATTTAAGGCATTTAGAAGTACTTCTTGTTTAGACCACTGATTCTAGTCCAGAAACAATGTAGTGATCTCCTTCATAAAGTATTCTGTGGTAAATTCTGGACTAATCATGAATTCTGGAGGGCTGATGTGTCACAATTTAGTGTTTAGGGTATGGCAAATCCACCCCAGGGGCAGATAGGATGGCAGGTTGTAGACTTTTATCCATAGCATTTAAACAACTTAAATAAGGGCAATCTTGTATTCATGAATGTTGGGGTGCACTCAACAGTCCTACAATCCTTGCAATTGCCAGCCATGAGACTGAAGACTGAGTCAGTGACAGATACATCAGCTTTACTGGACAGAGAATCCTAGAGGCAAAAGTCTTAGAGTGACACCCCACCATGTAAGGCCAATGGCAGGCATGACACAGCAACAATCTTTGCTATATAGGGGAGGAGGAGGCTATAATACATAGGGGGCATGACAACAGAAAGCCTCCATGCTTGCTGGGATACTGTTGTAACAAGTCCCTCCCAAGCTCTTTGTGTTGGCAACTGTTAAGAAGGCTATTGTTTCCAGATGATGACCCAAATCTGGAGCCATTCTGGTCTAGTTCCAGGGCTAGAATAATTGTTGGTGGGAGTTGGACTGATCATACATGTAGTTACTGATTAAACTTTCAGCTTAGGAGAGGAATAAAATCATGTGAATAAGGTAAGAGTGAGGCAGGGCCAGTTCTTGCAAGGGATGTACAGAGAGCAAGAGAGTAGCCATCTTATGAGACTTGATTGTACAATGACTGTAAGTCTTATTTGGGATGGCTTAGGCATATAGTGTCCCTTAGTATAGTTTAGAGCTAAAATATAGATTCACATACAGTGAAGAAATAAGGCATAATTAAAATATTGTAGTTTCGTAAATTCAGGAAAATAATAAATAAGGCAGATTCTACGGTATTAAGGATCAATTTCCACTAGAAATAATTCTACAGTGAATTGGGTGGGGCAAAATTGGAACAGAAACAGAAGACTGAGAAATAAGTCATCTCATTTACACTTTACTATCATGACTTAGTGACTAAATAACACCAACAACAGCAAACCAAGAATTCAGAGAGACTCCAGACATTGAAGATTAATATTTTGAAATATAAGGATTTAGTACTATAATAAAAGAGGAAAATAAGTTTGACACCTTAAAATGTTTTGGCTACTTATATTCTTTACCCACTCCAGTATTCTTGTCTGGAAAATACGATGAACAGAGGAGCCTGGTGGCTACATACAGTCAGTAGGATCACAAACAGCTGGACAGGACTGAGCGACTACACTTTTACTTTCATTCTTTACTTTCAGAAACTAAAGTTTCAGATACTAAATTGTTTCAAGTTTAGACATGTGTGCTCAGTCATGTTCCACTCTTTGTGACCCCATGGACTATAGCTTACCAGGCTCATCTGGTGCCATTTCCTACTCTAGGGATGTCCCTGACTCAGGGATGGAATCCATATCTCTTGTGTCTCCTGCATTGGCAGGCAGATTCTTTACCACTGTCTCCACCTAAGTTTCAAGTTAAGTATTTGTTATTAAAACACTTCCAGATGTATCTAAGATTCAATTTCTAAATTAGAATCACGTAAAAATGTAATAGTGCACAAAGTTCATGTAACTGTGAAGAAATAGTTTCCCATATACACTACTATTAGAAACACAAATTAGTACAAACGTTTATCAAGGTACTTTTTTCATTATTTTTAAAAATTATTTTTCTACTTTTATTGATTATGTTCTTGACATAAAACATGCAAATTTAAGGTGTAGAAAGTGATGATTTGATATATGTATGTGTGGTGAAATGATTATCACAAGATGTTAACACCTCCAATCCCTCATATAATTATTTTTTGTCATAATAAATTTTAGGATCTACTGTCAACAATTTTCAACTATATAATACAGTATCATTAATTATAGTTACCATGCTATACATTAGATTCCTGATACCCATAACTTCTTCATCTTATATCTGGAAGTTTGTATGCTTTGACCAACTTTTCCCCTTTTCCCCCACAGCCAGCCCCTGATGAACACCATTCTATTCTCTGTTTCTTTGAGTTCAACTTTTTTAGATTTCACATATGTGTGAAATATTTGTCTTTCTCTGACTTATTTCATTTAGCATAGTATCCTCAAGATTCATCCATGTAGGTAAGTAGGATGTCACTCTTTCTTATGACTGGGTAATAGTCTATTATATACCATGGTTTCTTTATCCTTTCATTCCCCAATGGAGAGTTAGATTGTTTCCATTTCTTGGCTGTTGTAAATATGCTACAATGAATTGGAGAAGATGCAAATATATTTTCCATATAATGATTTTATTTCATTTGAAAAATACCCAGAAATTGATTTTTTTTGAGGAACCTCCATAATCTTACATAGTGGTTGAAACAATTTGCAACCTCACCATCAGTGCAGAACTGTAGCAGCAATGAGGTGAGCCTGGGGATTCTGTTTGAGAAAGTGTACTGTGACCTTAAGGCCCTGGAAATCACTTGGGGCTGCAGGAGCTGGTGGTGCCTTCTGAGTTGGGCTGGCTCCTGGGATGTCTTGGCCACTGAAGTGGACAGGGGAATGCTGAGCGTGTAGATGTGGGTTCATAGGAGTCCCCCAACTCCCAGAACCTGCTACGGTCTGTGTTCATGGGATCCTGAAAGAAGACACTTGGGGTCTCTGGCAGACCCCACACCAAGTCAGGGGCCTGAGTTCCCGGGAACCCTCAGAAATGACCTAGACAGAGAGCAAGTTGGGTTTCTAAGTTTCAGTCAAGTGCTTATTACTTCTCCTCCCAGGGAGCAGGTATCTCTTTCCCTGCAGGCTGCCTGGGCCTAGGGGAGGGATGAAGGCATTTGTGTGAATCTGTTTCTCCCACTACCCTCAGAGTCTTATTTCTATGCTTTATCCAGATTCTGTAATCACCTGTAATCCTTGGCTCTTGTGAAGGTATTTTTCTGCACAGAGAATAGTTCAAATTGAGGTTGGTGGAGGGGTATAAGCAAGTTGAAATTCCTATACCACCATTTTGCTGATGTCCTGGGCAAGCCCTAAGTGTTGAAAGCTAGATTGATTATTGTTGCATTAACATTATGAAGACTTATTTAAAAATTGAAAATTGGTTATCATTGGAAGTATGTTCTGCAAAATTTCTTATTTTTAAGATTATTTAGCTATTTCCCAGGCGACACTTGTGGTAAATAACTTGCCTGCCAGTGCAGGAGACAGAAGAAATGTGAGTTTGATTCCTGGGTCTGGAAGATCCCCTGGAAGAGGACATGGCAACACACTCCACTATTATTGTCTGGGAAATCCCATGGACAGAGGAGCCTAGTGGGCAACAGTTCATACAGTTGCACAGAATTGAACACAACTGAAGTAACTTGGCATGCACTCACACATCTACTTCCCCAAACCAGAGATCAAACCCATTTCTCCTGCACTGCAGGCAGATTCTTTACCACTGAGCCACTGGGGAAGCCCAAACAATAAACAACATGGTGGTGGATATTAGACAAATTTATGAACTTCAAAAAACTAAGTTTTGTCCCAAATTCAAGTTTCTAAGCTTTTCTCAAATTTTTGAAAATTTAATGTTGCATAGAACTGAGTGTGAGAAAAATGAACAGGGGCTTGATGATATTTAACCATTTGATTTTTAATGGAAAGGAAATATAGGGTTTGTCTGTGGGATACACATATTCCAAATCACATATTCTAAAACTTGGATCCATAAATAAGTTTCAAGAAACTTGGAAATAATATGAAAAGTAGATGAAAATGAAGTTGTGTGTATATTTTTCTAAACCATAACTTGAGTCCTGTCCTAAAGCCACAAGTTCAAAGCCTTGTACCAAGGCCACAGAAGTGGACCCCAGAACTAAGCTCACCTCTGAAATTGACTGAGCCCCATTTTAACCATTGCCCACACTTGCCCCCCACCCCAGTCATCAATAAGAGCCTTCCTGACTTCAAATTAGGCAAAGGTGCCTACTCTGGTCAGCCACTCTATAGTACCATAACCAATCATCTACTGACAACTTTCCAGGAGTTTTCTTTGTCTTGGGACTAAAAATTGGCTACTAGCCCAGGAAAACTGTCACTCTCTCTGGTCTGTCAGGAGTTTGGCCCACTGTGCTCACAGAGCCATCATTATATCTGCTCTTTGTTCTTAATAAACTCACTCCTTCTGAAATGCTTTCTGTTTAGAAATTCTTTTCCAATCCATACTCGGACTTCCTCAACAATAAACTAAAAACAAAACAAAACAAGCAATCTCAGAAGTTTTTTAGTGAAAAAACTAGGTACCACAGCTTTAGGCCATACCATGGGTTAACACTTCAGCATGCCTTGGTGGTAAAGATGAGTATGAACTCTTCAAATTAATATGGTCAAATTGTTATAAGAATTGCTTTTATAATAACTTTTGATGGTTATGCATTTTTCAGAGGTCAAAAAAATATTTTCCTGGTAATATTATGGCTGTAAATTCACCAGGTATGAGATATTCAGTCAGGGAAATAGAAAAAGAACTACTATGTATTTTTTTTTACATAGATATATTTTCATGTGACTGAAATACTCAAAATTCTTGAAATTTGATGTAATGCTGAAAATTCTCCAAGCCAGCCTTCAACGGTAGGCGAACTGTGAAATTTCAGATGTTCCAGCTGGACTTAGAAGAGGCAGAGGAACCAGAGATCAAATTGCCAACATCCGCTGGATCAAGGAAAAACCTAGAAAATTCCAGAAAAACGTTTACTTCTGTTTTATTGATTACACTAAAGCCTTTGTGTAGGTCACAACAAACTGTGGAAATTGTTCAAGAGATGGGAATACCAGACCACCTAACCTGCCTTCTGAGAAATCTGTATGCAGGTCAAGAAGCAACAGTTAGAACTGGACATGGAACAACAGACTGGTTCCAAACTGGGATAGGAGTATGTCAAGGCTGTATATTGTCACCCTGCTTATTTAACTTATATGAAGAATATATCATGCAAAATGCTGGGCTAGAGGAAGCACAAGCTGGAATCAAGATTGCTTGGAGAAATAGAAATAACCTCAGATATGCAGATGACACCACCCGTATGGCAGAAAGTTAAGAAGAACTAAAGAGCCTCTTGATGAAATGAAAGAGGAGAGTGAAAAGGCTGATTAAAACTCAGCATTCAAAAATGAAGACCATAGCATCTTGTCCTATCACTTCATGGCAAATAGATAGGGAAATAATGGAAATAGTGACAGACTTATTTTTTTGGGCTCCAAAATCACTGCAGATGGTGACTTAAGCCATGAAATTAAAAGACACTTGCTCCTTGGGAGGAAAGCTATGACCAACCAAGGCAGCATATTAAAAAGCAGAGACAGTACTTTGCCAACAAAGGTCCGTCTAGTCAAAGCTATGGTTTTTCCAGTAGTCATGTATGGATGTTACAGTTGGACCATAAAGAAAGTTGAGCACTGAAGAACTGACGCTTTTGAACTGTGATGTTGGAGAAGACTCTTGAGAGTCCCTTGAACTGCAAGGAGATAAAACCAGTCCATCCTAAAGGAAATCAGTCCTGAATATTCATTGGAAGGACTGATGCTGAAGTTGAAATTCCAGTACTTTAGCCACTTGATGTGAAGAACTAACCTATTTGAAAAAAAATCTAATGCTGGGAAAGATTGAAGGCAGGAGGAGACAGGGCTGACAGAGGATAAGATGGTTGGATGGCACCACCAACTCAATGGACATGAGTTTGAACAAGCTCTGGGAGTTGGTGATGGACAGGGAAGATTGAAGTGCTGCAGTCCATGGGGACACAAACAGCTGGACACAGCTGAGCAACTGAACTGTATTAGCAGATCTGTTGTGTTCAGTCACCAAATCATGTTCAACTCTTTGAAACCCCATGGACTGCAGAAAGTTAGGCTTCTCCATCCTTCACTATCTCCAAGAGTTTCCTCAAATTCATGCCCATTGAATCAATGATGTATTCTAACCATCTCATCCTCTGCCATCCTCTTCTCCTTTTGACTTCAATGTTTTGCATGAGTGTCTTTTCCAATGAGTTGGCTCTTCACATATGGTAACAAAAGTCAGAGCTTCAGTTTCAATATCAGTCCTTCCAATGAATATTCTGGATTGGTGTCCTTTAGAATTGATTGGTTTGACCTCCCTGCACTCCAAGAGACTCTCAAGAGTCTTCTCCATCACCACAGTTTGAACGCATCAATTCTAGAACCCTTAGGCTTCTTTTTGGTCCCATTCTCACATGCATACATGACAATTGGAAAAAACATAGCTTTGACTATATGGACTTTTGTCAGCAAAGTGATGTCTTTGCATTTTAATACACTGTTTAAATTTGTCCTAGCTTTTCTTCCAAGGAAAAAGTGGCAGTCTTGATTCCAGGTTGTGATTCATCCCATTCAGCATTTAGTATGATGCACTCTGCATATAAATTAAATGATGATATACAGTCTTGTCATACTCCTTTTCTAATTTTGAACCAGTCAGTTGTCCCATGTCCAGTTCTAATTGTTGCTCTTGACCTGCATACTGGTTTCTAAGCAGACAGGTATAGTGCTCTGATATTCCCATCTTTTTAAGAATTTTCTACAATTTGTTGTGATCTACACAGTCAAAGGCAAACATTTACTTGTTCCTGGAAAGGACTGAGAATATATTGAATATTCTATTATATAAAAATATGCATTATGTATTGTGGCATCTACAGTTGGAGATTTTATTTTCAAACACTTCAGAAAAGTCATATAACTGACTAAAATTCTGTTAAGAAAATATAGAAATTAACGCAGTTAATATAACTCACTTTATATATGGAACTTGAATATCCACAGATTTTCATCTCTGCTTGGTCCTGGAACCAATACCTTTAGATACTGAGAGATGACTATGTGTCAAATTGGCAACTGATATATAATTCACTGAGTGTATGAAAATCTTCTATAGCATTACATATTCTATCTAACAAGTATCCACTTGAAGTTGTAATGCTCATGGGGTTCACACTTCTGCTGACTGTAGCAGCATTTTGGTAAAGTTGGAGGGGATGAAAGAATAGAGATGATTAAGAGAACACGAAGAAAACATGAGACAGAATTTTTGGAGCATTTGAGTGAGTTTGAAGCTTTAGGGTTGGTATGATACTAGTTGTTAGTTGGTACTAAGAGTCAGTTCAGTTCAGTTCAGTCACTCAGTTGTGTCCGACTTTTGTGACCCCATGAATCGCAGCACATCTGGCCTCCCTGTCCATCACCAACTCCCGGAGTTCACTCAGACTCACGACCATCGAGTCAGTGATGCCATCCAGCCATCTCATCCTCTGTCGTCCCCTTCTCCTCCTGCCCCCAGTCCCTCCCAGACTCAGAGTCTTTTCCAATGAGTCAACTCTTTGCATGAGGTGGCCAAAGTACTGGAGTTTCAGCTTTAGCATAATTCCTTCCAAAGAAATCCCAGGGCTGACCTCCTTCAGAATGGACTAGTTGAATCTCCTTGCAGTCCAAGGGACTCTCAAGAGTCTTCTCCAACACCACAGTTCAAAAACATCAATCCTTCAGCACTCAGCCTTCTTCATAGTCCAACTCTCACATCCATACATGACCACAGGAAAGACCATAGTCTTGACTAGATGGACCTTTGTTGGCAAAGAATATGCTATCTAGGTTGGATGTAACTTTCCTTACAACGAGTAAACGTCTTTTAATTTCATGGCTGCAGTCACCATCTGCAGTGATTTTAGAGCCCCCCAAAATAAAGTCTGACACTGTTTCCACTGTTTACCTATTTCCCATGAAGTGATGGGACCGAATGCCATGATCTTTGTTTTCTGAATGTTGAGCTTTAAGCCAACTTTTTCACTCTCCTCTTTTACTTTCATCAAGAGGCTTTTTAGTTCCTCTTCATTTTCTGCCATAAGGGTGGTGTCATCTGCATATCTGAGGTTATTGATATTTCTCCCTGCAATCTTGATTCCAGCTTGTGCTTCTTCCAGTCCAGTGTTTCTCATGATGTACTCTGTATATAAGTTAAATAAGCAGGGTGACAATATACAGCCTTGACATACTCCTTTTCCTATTTGGAACCAGTCTGTTGTTCCATGTCCAGTTCTAACTGTTGCTTCCTGACCTGTATACAGGTTTCTCAATAGACAGGTCAGGTGGTCTGGTATTCCAAGGTAATTATATGGTAAAAACACATTTAATTGCTTATGGAACAATTTAGGTTAAATTTTATATATTTATTTTTTGGCCTGGGATTCTTTAAAAGTAATTCTGATCTGGAACTGAACTGCCCAGGATTTAACCCTTTAGAAAACATAATCACCATGAAGAGAGCTTTCATTACTCTTGTCAAGGCACTAATGTATCCACAAGTATGTATCCACAAGGCACTAATGTATCCAGGATCTTCTGGAAGTAAAACTTATCAAGGTGTGTTTGAATGTTGAAGTCAAATTGGGGTAGTTTTTAAATGCAGTTATTTTCATATATCCTGAAATTTTCTTGTGTTAGAGTAACAACTACTAAGTATTCTTACAGTTTTAGTATCTTCAAACAATCAATGTGTATGCCTTATTTCTATAACAGCTCAATGTGGATGTTTTGGGTCAGATGCTTGGCCTGTGACTGAGTTCAAAGCATTGGTTCTTTCTGTTTTACAATTTTTTCATCCACTGTGATCTTGCGATTTTCTTCTCTACCCAGCTGACAAAGTGGAAGGCAGTGGAGAAGTACACCTGCTTCTTAGAAAATCGAACCTGGCAGAAACACATCACTTCCATCCATGTTCCATTAAGAATTAGTTATATTGTCCTATCACATTGAAAGGGAGACTCAGATACATTGTCTTGATTTTATGGAGTTTCCAACAACAAATGCCCATCCTGACAAGGTCGACAATTAGTTGAGAGTATTTCTACATATCCAACGCAGACCATTTGCAGCTTCTACATTTATGAGATTTTTTTTTAAATTTTATTTTATTTTTAAACTTTACAATATTGTATTAGTTTTGCCAAATATCGAAATGAATCCGCCACAGGTATACCCGCATTTCCCATCCTAAACCCTCCTCCCTCCTCCCTCCCCTACCCTCCCTCTGGGTCGTCCCAGTGCACCAGCCCCAAGCATCCAGTACTGTGCATTGAACCTGGACTGGTGACTCGTTTCATACATGATATTATACATGTTTCAATGCTATTTTCCCAAATCTCCCCACCCTCTCCTTCTCCCACAGAGTCCATAAGACTGATCTAAACATCGGTGTCTCTTTTGCTGTCTCATACACAGGGTTATTGTTACCATCTTTCTAAATTCCATATATATGCGTTAGTATACTGTATTGGTGTTTTTCTTTCTGGCTTACTTCACTCTGTATAATAGGTTCCAGTTTCATCCATCTCATTAGAACTGATTCAAATGTATTCTTTTTAATAGCTGAGTAATACTCCATTGTGTATATGTACCACAGCTTTCTTATCCATTCATCTGCTGATGGGCATCTAGGTTGCTTCCATGTCCTGGCTATTATAAACAGTGCTGCGATGAACATTGGGGTACACGTGTCTCTTTCCCTTCTGGTTTCCTCAGTGTGTATGCCCAGCAGTGGGATTGCTGGATCATACGGCAGTTCTATTTCCAGTTTTTTAAGGAATCTCCACACTGTTCTCCATAGTGGCTGTACTAGTTTGCATTCCCACCAACAGTGCAAGAGAGTGCCCTTCTCTCCACACCCTCTCCAGCATTTATTGCTTGTAGACTTATGGATTGCAGCCATTCTGACTGGCGTGAAATGGTACCTCATAGTGGTTTTGATTTGCATTTCTCTGATAATGAGTGATGTTGGGCATCTTTTCATGTGTTTGTTAGCCATCTGTATGTCTTCTTTGGAGAAATGTCTATTTAGTTCTTTGGCCCGTTTTTTGATTGGGTCATTTATTTTTCTGGAGTTGAGCTGTAGGAGTTGCTTGTATATTTTTGAGATTAGTTGTTTGTCCGTTGCTTCATTTGCTATTATTTTCTCCCATTCTGAAGGCTGCCTTTTCACCTTGCTAATAGTTTCCTTTGTTGTGCAGAAGCTTTAAAGTTTAATTAGGTCCCATTTGTTTATTTTTGCTTTTATTTCCAATATTCTGGGTCAACCACTTGTAAAAGAATGAAACTAGAACACTTTCTAACACCTTACACAAAAATAAACTCAAAATGGATTAAAGATCTAAACGTAAGACCAGAAACTATAAAACTCCTAGAGGAGAACATAGGCAAAACACTCTCAGACATACATTTATGGGATTTTTATATGAAAATTAATTGCAAATAGTTAACATTATCTATTTTAATACACCATCATGAAACAAGTATCAGGGTCCTGAAGAAATCATTTGGTTTCCTTCTTAACTGCAAACCTAGATAGTTTTGAACATATTGCACAAAATCATAGTCTTTATTCGTGGGAGGTCCATGGTGGGAGCTCTCAATGCTCCCAGAAATTCACCCAGAAGCACCACTTAAGCTTGTGCTTGTGCTCATGCTCAGTCACTTCAGTCGTGTATGACTCTCTGCAACTCCATGGACCATGGCCCACCAGGCTCCTCTGTTCATGGGATTCTCCAGGCAAGAGTACTGGAGTGTGTTGCCAGTACTTCTCCGCCATTTAAGCTCAGTTTTCTCAATTTTTCTACATGGAAATTGTATTTTATTTATTTAATTTTGCCTTTCCTGAAAGTGCTAATGCATTACTCAAATGGAAATAGTTTTATTATAGAGATTAAACTTAAATAATAATTTATTGCATGTTTAGAACGTTTCAGAGCTCTCCAAGATCACCCTCATGTTTAGTGATTCACCAGATGGACTCAGACTAAGGTTTATTACAGTGAAAAGATATATAATAGGATTAACAAGAAAAAAAAAAAAGGACAAAGTAGACAGTATCTGTAGAAATCTATAAACAGGACTCATTATGTTCTCTTCTTCTTATGATGGGGCAAATTAAGTATGTCTTTTCCAAAGCAATGAAAAAGTACATTAAAATCTTTGTAGCTTTCTTTCCAGGGAAGCCCCTTAGGGACTCAGCTCCTGTGGTTTTAGTGACCTGATCACATGTTCACCCTCTACCTCATCTTCAGAATTCCACATTCTGAAAAGGAAAACAAGTGGTTACCATAAATCATATTTTTACGGTCTACACAAAATGATTGATCTTTAATCAGTTAGAAAATAGATCAAGACAGCAGCCACGGTCCAACCTTGCAAGCCAGCCTTTCTAAAGATAGCAATTGCAGATCTGCTATGTTGACTCTTTTCTGCACACCCACCAAAATATTTAATATGTTTTATATATTAAAACCCTACAATGATCCTCTTCAACTAAGATAATTCATGTAAAGCAAGAAACGTTGAGGTAAAGGGAAGTAATGCATTTTGAGTCCAAAATATATATTGGTGTCTTTACTAGATAATTTGAATATGTTGATTCAAGGAAGTGTGAATTCTTCCTATGGCCATATGACTAATAACTGGGGACCAAAAACTGAAAATTTGGATTGGATAATTTTAGACTACACTTTTGTGCCTTTTCCCAAATGCTTAGAGAATGGCATGTATCTACAGTGTCCAGTATGATAGCCAATGATCAATAATAAGTGTGGCTAGACCCAATGGATATACTATATAAGTGTGTGCATACACCAGATTTTGAAAACACAGGAAAAGAAAAAAAAAATGCAGTATATCTCTTTAATAATTTTTAATAATTAAAATACTTTTAATATTGAATATACTTGGACATATTTTGGCTGCTGCTGTTGCTGCTGCCGCTAAGTCACTTCAGTCGTGTCCGACTCTGTGTGACCCCATAGACGGCAGCCCACCAGGCTCCCCCGTCCCTGGGATTCTCCAGGCAAGAACAATGGAGTGGGTTGCCATTTCCTTCTCCAATGCATGAAAGGGAAAAGTGAAAGTGAAGTCGCTCAGTCGTGTCCGACTCTTCGCGACCCCATGGACTGCAGCCTACCAGGCTTCTCCATCCATGGGATTTTCCAGGCAAGAGTACTGGAGTGGAGTGCCATCGCCTTCTCTGATATTTTGGCTACATTGGTTCAAATAAACTGTGTTATTAAGTTGATTTTATCTGTCCTTATGTTTTTAATATGGCTAGTATAAAATTTAAAAAAATTTAAAATTATATGACTCATTTTATTTCTTTTAGTCAGCACTGCTCTATACATACAGGACCTATCAGGCTAGAATAATGTGTTTGATTTTTAAGGCCTAACCACTGACAGTTACAAAAGCTATGACTCACAGACCTCATGGGGGAGCTGCTGTCCTCACACCAGAGGATGCACAGCCAATGAACTGCAGTCCTTTGAGAGAGTTGTATTCAAGAATTTCCACCTGGGGACATTCATGCTATAATACATATTTGTATTAATCTAGGCTCCTCCGTTTGCAGGTCTCTTTTCTGGGAACAGAAAAGAGGACATTGCTGAAGCAGTTTTCCAGACTTTGCACCTAGACTTTTTTACCTGAGAGCTTTGTATGCAGATTCATTATTTTCCCACTCCTAACCCTTCCCTTTTCATACTTTTCATACTGTTCATGGGGTTCTTAAGGCAAGAATACTGAAGTAGTTGGCCATTCCCTTCTCCAGTGGACCACATTCTGTCAGACCTCTCCACCATGACCCACCAATCTTGGGTGGCCCCACATGGCAGGCTTAGTTTCATTGAGTTAGACAAAGCTGTGGTCCGTGTGATTAGATTGACTAGTTTTCTGTGATTATGGTTTGTGTGTCTGCCCTCTGATGTCTCTTGCAACACCTACCATCTTACTTGGGTTTCTCTTACCTTGGACGTGGGGTATCTCTTCACAGCTGCTCCAGTAAAGCACAGCCGCTGCTCCTTACCATGGACGAGGGGTATCTCCTCACATCCGCCCCTCCTGACCTTGAATGTGGAGTAGCTCCGCTCGGCCCTCCTGCACCCACGCAGCCACCACTCCTTGGATGTAGGATACTGAAAGAAGAACTCCCCAAGGCAGTAGGTGCCCAATATGCTACTGGAGATCAGTGGAGAAATAACTCCAGAAAGAATTAAGAGATGGAGCCAAAGCAAAAACAATACCCAGTTGTGGATGTGACAGGTGATAGAAGGAAGGTCCAATGCTGTAAAGAGCAATATTGCATAGGAACCTCGAATGTTAGGTCCATGAATCAAGGCAAATTGGAAGTAATCAAACAGGAGATGGCAGAGTGAATGTCAACATTCTAGTAATCAGCAAACTAAAATGGACTGGAATGGGTGAATTTAACTCAGATGACCATTATATCTACTACTGTGGACAGGAATCCCTAGAAGAAATGGAGTAGCCATCATGGTCAACAAAAGAGTCCAAAATGCAGTACTTGGATGCAATCTCAAAAACGACAGAATGATCTCTGTTCATTTTCAAGGCAAACCATTCAATATCACAGTAATCCAAGTCTATGCTCCAACCAGTAATACTGAAGAAGCTGAAGCTGAACAGTTCTATGAAGACCTACAAGACCTTTTAGAACTAACACCCAAAAAAGATGTCCATTTCATTATAGGGGGCTAGAATGCAAAAGTAGGAAGTCAAAAAACACCTGGGGTAACAGGCAAATTCGGCCTTGGAATACAAAATGAAGCAAGGCAAAGACTAATAGAGTTTTGGCAAGAGAATGCACTGGTCATAGCAAGCACCCTCTTCCAAAAACAAAAGACTCTACACATGGGCATGACCAGATGGTCAACACTGAAAACAGATTGATTATATTCTTTGCAGCCAAAGATGGAGAAGCTCTATACAGTCAGCAAAACAAGACTGGAAGCTGATTGTGGCTCAGATCATGAACTCCTTATTGCCAAATTCAGGCCTAAATTGAAGAAAGTAGGGAAAACCATTAGACCATACAGGTATGACCTAAATTAAATTCCTTATGATCATATACTGGAAGTGAGAAATAGATTTAAGGGACTAGATCTGATAGATAGAGTGCCTGATGAACTATGGATGGAGGTTCATGACATTGTAGAGGAGACAAGGATCAAGACCATTCCCATGGAAAAGAAATGCAAAAAAGCAAAATGGTGTCTGAGGAGGCCTTACAAATAGCTGTGAAAAAGAAGAAAAGCAAAAAGTAAAGGATAAAAGGAAACATCTAAGCATCTTAATGCAGAGTTCCAAAGAATAGCAAGGAGAGATAAGAAAGCCTTCCTCAGCGATCAATGCAAAGAAACAGGTTGGGGGGGGGGGGGGGGGCGGGAGGGGAGAGAATGGGAAAGACTAGAGACCTCTTCAAGAAAATTAGAGATATCAAGGGACCATCTCATGCAAAGATGGGCTTGATAAAGAACAGAAATGGTATGGACCTAACAGAAGCAGAAGATATTAAGAAGAGGTAGCAAGAATACACAGAAGAACTGTACAAAAAAGATCTTCATGACCCAGATAATTGCAATGGTGTGATCACTCATCTAGATTCAAACATCCTGGAATGTGAAGTCAAGTGGGCCTTAGAAAGCATCACTACGAACAAAGCTAGTGAAGGTGATAGAATTTCAGTTGAGCTATTTCAAATACTAAAAGATGATACTGTGAAAGTGCTGCACTCAATATGCCAGCAAAGTTGGAAATCTCAGCAGTGGCGACAGGACTGGAAAAGGTCAGTTTTCATTCCAAATTCCAAGGAAAGGCAATGCCAAAGAATGCTCAAACTACCACACAATTGCACTCATCTCACACACTAGTAAAGTAATGCCCAAAATTCTCCAAGCCAGGCTTCAGCAATACATGAACCGTGAACTTCCAGATGTTCAAGCTGGTTTTAGAAAAGGCAGAGGAACCAGAGATCAAATTGCCAACATCCACAGGATCATAGAAAAAGCAAGAGAGTTCCAGAAAAATATCTATTTCTGCTTTATAGAGTATTCCAAAGCCTTTGACCATGTGGATCAGAATAAACTGTGGAAAATTCTGAGAGAGATGGGAATACGAGACCACCTGACCTGCCTCTTGAGAAACCTGTATGCAGGTCAGGAACCAACAGTTATAACTGGACACGGAAAAACAGACTGTTTCCAAATAGGAAAAGTAGTACATCAAGGCTGTGTATTGTCACCCTGTTTATTTAACTTCTATGCAGAGTACATCATGAGAAATGCTGGGTTAGAGGAAGCACAGGCTGGAACGAAGATTGCTGGGAGAAATATCAATACCATAGATATGCAGATGACACCACCCTTATGGCAGAAAGTGAAGAGGAACTAAAAAGCCTCTTGATGAAGGTGAAAGAGGAGAGTGAAAAAGTTGGCTTAAAACTCAACATTCAGAAAACGAAGAACATGGCATCTGGTCCCATCACTTCATGGGAAATAGATGGGGAAACAGTGGAAACAGTGTCAGACTTTATCTTTTTGGGCTCCAAAGTCACTGCAGATTCTGACTGCAGCCATGAAATTAAAAGACTCTTACTCCTTGAAAGGAAAGTTATGACATACCTAGATAGCATATTCAAAAGCAGAAACATTACTTTGCCAACAAAGGTCGGTCTAGTCAAGAAATGGTTTTTCCTGTGGTCATGTATGGATTTGAAAGTTGGAATGTGAAGAAAGCTGAGCACCAAAGAATTGATGCTTTTGAACAGTGGTGTTGGGGACTCTTGAGAGTCCCTTGGACTGCTGCTGCTGCTGCTGCTAAGTCACTTCAGTCGTGTCTGACTCTGTGCGACCCCATAGACAGCAGCCCACCAGGCTCCTCTGTCCCTGGGATTCTCCAGGAAAGAACACTGGAGTGAGTTGCCATTTACTTCTCCAATGCGTGAAAGTGAAAAGTGAAAGTGAGGTCGCTCAGTCGTGTCCGACTCTTCACGACCCCATGGACTGCAGCCTACCAGGCTCCTCTGTCCATGAGATTTTCCAGGCAAAAGTACTGGAGTGGGGTGCCCTTGCACTGCAAGGAGATCCAACCAGTCCATTCTGAAGGAGATCAGTCCTGGGTGTTTTTTGGAAAGACTGATACTAAAGCTGAAACTCCAATACTTTGGCCAACTAATGTGAAGAGTTTACTTATTGGAAAATTTTCTGATGCTGGGAGGAATTGGGCGCAGGAGGAGAAGGGCATGACAGAGGATGAGATGGCTGAATGGCATCACTGACTCGATGGACATGAGTTTGTGTGAACTCCGGGAGTTGGTGATGGACAGGGAGGCCTGGCGTGCTGCAATTTATGGGGTCGCAAAGAGTCGGACATGACTGAGTGACTGGACTGAATTGAACTGAGATCATTTCACACTGTTATATATCTTGATTTCCTGCCCTGTCTCCAACACTAAAGGTACTTAAAAACAGTAGCCATACCTAATTTTCTCTCCCAACACATAAGATATGCCTTTTCCATAGAAGAGTCTCAAATGTTTGTCAAGTAAAGGAAGAAATGTACTTGTGTAAATTAATACAGGTAGTAAGTGGTAGATAAATGTTTCAAATGCTAGTTTTCTGGTATTAGGTTCAGGGATCTTCATGCTGTAATTGTTACCTATATTTTGAATTTGTGGCAGGTGCATGGTCAGTAAAGAACATATAGGGAAGCATAACTCTAAGGTCATAAAAGTTTTTCAATACCTATATACATTTTATTTTACTTTATTTTATATTATTTCTTGATTAAGAAGAATTTTTTATTCTATTTTCTATATAAATTTACATCAACCTCAGTAGGCTAAACTCAAGGTGTCAATAGAGCTGTTTCTTTCTGAAGGCTCTGTATGAAAATCTGTTTGTCTTTTGGATAAAGAAAAAATCTGTTTGTCTGTTGGAACTCTGAAGATAGGACCCAGAAAACTCTGTGGTCACAAGATTTCAGCTGTTTTTAATATATGGTAAAGTTTAAGAACATTCTAAACCATTCTAATACTTAATAAGCTTTTTGGTGGTAGCTATATCTAAGTCTGGAGTAATCTAACTACTATTCAATAGCATAGCAATTCTAGAAATCAGAGAGGGTCAAAGTATAAGTGCTTATAAAGGCTAAATGTCTGTGTATCTTTGTTATCCTTATTAATTTCAGGGACAGTAGGAAATAATTGAAACAGTTATTATCTCAAGTTGCAGCTCAGAGAGCATTTGAAGGTAAGCTTTCAAGGAGGAGGAAGATAAAAATATCATATTCCAAAAACTGCATTTTCAATCCATTTCAGAAAAAAAAAAAAAAAGATTTCCTGAAGCTGATCAGTTCAGTTCAGTTCAGTCACTCAGTCATGTCTGACTTTTGCGACTCCATGAATCACAGCAGGCCAGGCCTCCCTGTCCATCAAGAACTCCTGGAGTTCACTCAGACTCACGACCATCGAGTCAGTGATGCCATCGAGCCATCTCATCCTCTGTCGTCCCCTTCTCCTCCTGCCCCCAATCCCTCCCAGCATCAGAGTCTTTTCCAATGAGTCAACTCTTCGCATGAGGTGGCCAGAGTACTGGACTTTCAGCTTTAGCATCATTCCTTCCAAAGAAATCCCAGGGCTGATCTCCTTCAGAATGGACTGGTTGGATCTCCTTGCAGTCCAAGGGACTCTCAAGAGTCTTCTCCAATACCAAAATTCTTCAGCGCTCAGCCTTCTTCACAGTCCAACTCTCACATCCATACATGACCACAGGAAAAACCATAGCCTTGACTAGACAAACGTCTGTTGGCAAAGTAATGTCTCTGCTTTTGAATATGCTATCTAGGTTGGTCATAACTTTCCTTCCAACGAGTAAGCGTCTTTTAATTTCATGGCTGCAGTCACCATCTGTAGTGATTTTGGAGCCCAGAAAAATAAAGTCTGACAATGTTTCCACTGTTTCCCCATCTATTTCCCATGAAGTGATGGGACTGTATGCCATGATCTTCGTTTTCTGAATCTTGAGTTTTAAGCCACCTTTTTCACTCTCCTCTTTCACTTTCATCAAGAGGCTTTTTAGTTCCTCTTCACTTTCTGCCAGAAGAGTGGTGTCATTTGCATATCTGAAGTTATTGATATTTCTCCTGGCAATCTTGATTCTAGCTTGTGCTTCTTCCAGCCCAGCGTTTCTCATGATGTACTCTGCATGTAAGTTAAATAAGCATGGTGACAACATACAGCTTGACATACTTCTTTTCCTATTTGGAACCAGTCTGTTGTTCCATGTCCAGTTCTAACTGTTGTTTCCTGATCTGCATACAGATTTCTGAATTCCTGAAGCTGATAACACCTATATTATGAATTGTAGTAGTTTGATAAGTCACTTCTGTTTTTAATCCATTTCTCTTTTCCATCTAATTATTTAATCTATTTCTATGACCAATCACTAAGAATATCATTGAGTTATATTATGGATATAAAGCGCTGTATGGCACAGTTAGTGCCCTGGAAAACTGAAAATATTGAGTGGGAGATATGAATAATACTTCAAAAAGCATTTAAAGACAATATTCTGCCACATAAAATTATTTCAGAGAAATTGTTCACTTAGTAGTATAAGTGAAGTGGTTTTCACAACCTGAGCAGATCTCACAAATATTTCCAGAATTCAAAAATATATTTGAGTTTCTTGGATAGATATGCACTTTATATATTAAGGTAAATGCTTCAAGTGAATCTAGCTGATAGAAAATATCCACCCCTCTCCCTTACTCAACTGCCATCTGTACTCTTTATTCTGCTTTTATGATACAATGTTAAGTTTTACACATCTACATTTCCATAGGAAAATGACAGGTGGAAGCTGGCCTGGCACTATCAGCCTGCTATTGGAATTAGCAGATGGCCCTGCCCTAACCCCTAGGCTGCCGGGGTCCAGCCCCGGCTGATCCAGGGTATTTGAAGGGGAGACGGCTTAGGCGACTATTTAAATATTCATCAAAGATATAAAGAGTAATAGAATGAGGATAGCTCAGTAGGAAAATTCAGTAGAGAAAAGAGGCTGAGTAGCTTGGTTTACACGGGAGACCAATAAAACTTCAAGACAAGAAGCTTGCACCACTTACGTAGGCCGCAGGCGTCCTTCCGTTCTCCTGAAGGAGAGGAGACGCTGAGGCCTCCCCGGTCGGATCTTAGAAGCCCAGGCATAATTAGTAAGCATGTTGGGTTCCACGCTCCAGATGGAGACTCAGCCAGAGTGAGAGAGAGAGAGACATGGGGAGACCAGTCTTTCAAGGAACTGATCCCAATTCTTTATTTTCCAGAGTCTGTTTTTATACACTGAGATGTTATACAAAAGTCACGCAGGGACAGCAGTCCTGACTTTTATTAAAGTCAGGTGCTTCACACAAATGTATACAGAGGTCTTAGGGGTGTTACACCATCTTCTGGCCAGGGGGCCTGCTGACAATTTATGACCCTCTCCTTGTGACAGTGGTCAGTCAACCAGAACACTTTTTTCTCCAAGGGTGATTATTCTTAAAACAGACGCCACCCAAATAAAGTTACATTCCTATAGGGTGAGGGTGTAGTGGGTTTTAGTTAAGGAAAGAATTTACTTAGCCTAAGGTCTAACATGATTAATATCAAAGGTTAATATTTATTTCTTCTATATATTCATTAATGTGTGTAAGGGCAGGAGATGTGGAGACTTAGCAACAAACATTGGCTCAACAAATGAAAAATCCTTCACCAATACAATTTCTAATCAGCCCATTATACTAATAGTTTTCTAACTTTTCTAAGGAACCTGTTTTTAGAAGGTTTAAAGCATCTCGTGCCTCTCATGGTTGGGAGGCTGTGAGCAATAACATGTGGCCAGACAAGCCCGTCAGGCAGGCTAGAGAACCTTCAGATGAGTTTGTAGGTTGAAACAGTCCTATCACACCCAGGAATTATTATTAACTGGAGCTCTAAGTTAACTCCTTCTCTGAAAGAGGTGGTGGGGGACAGCCCCCCATAAAGTCAGAGGTGTAGGGGAGAGCACAAAGTAGTAAAGTAGGCAGGCTCTGGTTATGGGGGTAGATGCTCGAGGATTTCCAGGGGGACTCCTGAGGCTCGATCCCGCCTTTGCGTATGTCGAGCCTCCTTCCTCATGACCTTTGCCATGGGCGGAGTACCTCACACTGGCCCCCAACACTAGGCTGTCATGTTCTCCTGTTGAATGCAACTTTGTAGAACCCTAATATCAAACAAGGCAATTTTGTGACTGTGACAGGTCAAGACAAAACACAGAAGAGCCTCATAAGCATATCTCAGTAGAGGAAAGCAGTAATTATATCCAAATCATAAAATTGTTCATCCATCCTCCTTGACTGTATCTATTATGAATAGTATCATTTAGTTGTAAAGTCTAGATTATTTTCACTTAAGAAAAGGCAAATAGTTTTACTTTGGATAAATTTAAAATTTCTCTAATCACATACTCCCTATTCTGTTGTATATTTTGTTACATAAAAATCTAAAACATCCCAGTGGAATGGGTACTAGTTATCTGGAGCTGAAATATAAAGATGCCAGAGTCCTCGAACAATCTATGTCATAATCATTATTTTTGCATCAGATCATTTGGGAAACAGCTCCTTAATCAACAGGTGGAAAACCATGTCAAAATTCATAGATCTCTTTTCAGCTCGATTGAATTATGGTAGCTTGAACTGATTATTAGTTTTAAGTTCTAACACACAGCATAGCTTGTTACTTACAGATGTAGTACAGAGTATAATACAGACCTGTTCACTTCACTTTAGTTGTTCAGTCATGTCCGACTCTTTGCGACCCCATGGACTGCAGCATGCCAGGCCTCCCTGTCCATCACCAACTCCCGGAGTCCATCCAAACTCACATCCATTGAGTCAGTAATGCCATCCAACCATCTCACCCTCTGTGGTCTGCTTCTCCACCTGCTCTCAATCTTTCCCAGCATCAGGGTCTTTTCAAATGAGTCAGCTCTGCGTATTAGGTGGCCAAAGAATTGGAGTTTCATATTCAACATCAGTCCTTCCAATGAACACCCAGGACTGATCTCCTTTAGGATAGACTGGTTGGATCCCCTTGCAGTCCAAGGGACTCTCAAGAGTCTTCTCCCATAGCACAGTTCAAAGACATCAATTCTTCAGTGCTCAGCTTTCTTTACAGTCCAACTCTCATCCATACACGACTACTGGAAATACCATAGCCTTGACTAGACAGACCTTTCTTGGCAAAATAATAGGTTAAAATATGCTTATTTCTTTAACAATCATATACTAAACTATTGCACATACAAGTGCCATTTGATTTCCTTTTTCCATTTAAATATTGTTTCCCTTGGCTATTAATTTTCTAACATCTATTTATAATGTTAATATGGACACACACATTTGTTTAAAGTCAATTTACAAATTTTATCTATTCTCTTTCAGTATTGTAAGGAAATTTCCCAATTTAGGTTCCAAGATAATTTAATCATCTGTTGTAACAAAACACAGATGCTATTTAAAACTTATAAGATTTCTAATTCGGATCATTTATTTTGCTTGGTGATTTTTCCTTAGTTGAATAAAAAAGAGCTAGCAAAGGTTTGCATCATTTTAAAGTATATTGCATTTTCTTTATATAAGATTGTTTCCCTGCTAAATTTAACTCAATTTTATATCTACCTACATGCATATATGTGCACATAAATGTATATGCACATAATGTGTGCAAGTAATTACTCACCAATGGGTAACATAATTTACAATTCCTAGGTATATTTCCATGAGTACAAATCATGTCTTTTTTTTTGTTCAATCTTATTTTGGCTATATAGATAAAATTTTTAGACAAATGAATATTACATGTGTCTTATCAGTAATGGTTATTATTTTGTCTATCTAGTTTTTCTTCATTACAGGATGGTATGCTTACTTTGGGAAGGCTATTATCAACCCTGTGCCAATAATATTTCCCTGGAATGGATTACTTATTTTAATATCTTGCTTGTTTGGCCCTGCTTATACCCTCTGGTAATAAAAGTGAAAATATATCATACTAATATATCCTGAGGGCCATAGTAATGTCCAAAATTGAAAAAAAATAATCAGAGGGAATTAAGCCAACACGCAGAAAGAAATATTAAGAAGCAGTAGAGACAAAGTTCTGGGTTGTGATGTAAATTATAGTTCTCAATATATTTAAGGTAAGGTTGTATTATTCCTATAGCTCAGTTACAGGCATTGATCTATTTTCCTCCATCCTTAAGCTATGTTGAACTGAGTTTTGATCTCAATTATTCTGTGGAGAATTGATTTATAATTCACAGACATCATCTATAATATTAAGAAGGCTCTATCATGTGAAAAGTACTTTTCTAGGCATAACAATACCTAATTTTAATGTTAAATTCATCAGTCCTATATTTGTGTGTCTGTGTTTGCATGCATATGTGCAAGTACATTTATTTTTATAGTGCAAACAGGAACACACACACACACCAAAAAAAAAAAAAGGAGAAAAAATTTTGGGCTAAAATTAGACTTGACAAAAAAAGCTGTGGGGATTTTGCTCAAACTCAACAAAATGCAGTAAGCTTGCTCACTATACTAGGTAGTATGGAGGAAGCCAATGATCAGAGTGTTTTGATCATTAGAGGTCTTTGGCATTGCCTAGTAGATTATGGTACCCCAAAAACTGAAATAAAATACATGATTAAACTGCTAAAATCTCGCTTGATTTATGTATAACCTGAAAATCTCTAGATCTGATGAACTAAGATCTAACTGAAATCACTACAATAATCCCATAAGCAATTCCAGGATAAAGTTAGTTCATAATCCAAGAACACCTTGAGTTAAGGGAATGATGGTAGAGCTTGAGAAAGAATTCTACTATATAGTCAGATGCCATATGCTATATATCTCCCCAGCCTTCTACAAATAGACCTATGATTATTTACTAAGGTGACTGTGCACTGAAGAAAGGGAAACAATCAGACATTTTGGATACTGCTGGATACAATGCTTTGAACTGACAATTACAGGTGACCCCAAATTCTCTTGTGGTCCACAATTATACTAGGGATTATGGAATTTATGTTAGAAATGAAGTGTTGGCCTGAGCTCTTCTCACAATGGTCCCTGTAGGTCATGAGTCGTCTCTGTGATTGTATCCCCAGTTCAGAATGTCTAATTGGACAGAGGTATTTAGTAATTTGGGTGGCTTCCAAGGTGGCAGTAGTAGTAAATAACCTGTCTGCCAATGTGAAAATGAAAGTGGTAAAGAATCTATCTGCCAATGTAGGACATGCAAGAGAAGCTGGTTGATCCCTGGGTTGAGAAGTTCCCCTGGAGGAGGGAATGGCAATGCACTCTTCTCTGCTCAAATATTCTTGCCTGGAGAATCACATGGACAGAGGAGCCTGGTGAGATATAGTCCATAAGGTTGCAGAGTCGGGCATGACTGAAGCAACTTAGCATGCATACACATTTATTAATTTGCAGAAGGCAATGACACCCCACTCCAGTACTCTTGCCTGGAAAATCCCATGGATGGAGGAACCTGGTAGGCTGCAGTCCGTGGGGTCGCTAGGAGTCAGACATGACTGAGTGACTTCACTTTCACTTTTCACTTTCATGCATCGGAGAAGGAAATGGCAACTCACTCCAGTGTTCTTACCTGGAGAATCCGAGGGATGGGGGAGCCTGGTGGGCTGCCATCTATGGGGTCGCACAGAGTCAGATATGACTGAAGTGACTTAACAGCAGCAGCACATATATACCCTAACTTAGTGGTTCAGATGGTAGAGAAACTGCCTGAAATGCAGGAGACCTGGGTTCGATACCTGGGTTGGGAAGACACCCTAGAGAAGGGAATGGCTACCCACTCCACTGATGTATCCTGGAAAATGTCATGGACAGAGAAGCCTGGCGGGCTACAGTCCATGGGGTCACAAAGAGTCAACACAACTGAGAAACTAACAGTTTCATTTTCATTCCTTAACAAATGAACTGATAAATATGATGTTAGAGCAAGCCAAATGGAACCACCAGAACTTCCTTTGAACTACAAAAAAATATTAAAACAAAATATATACCACATTACTGGAGGGACTGCAGAGACTTCTGCCACCATTGAAAGCCTGAAAGATTCAGTGATTACGATTGCTTACCACATACCCATACAATTTATAGATGAATTTTAGATAGCAATGGCAGATTATTAGAGACTTAATGGATCTTTCTTTATTAGTAGTTAAAGTTATTGTTTCTAAGTGATTTTATTGCTAGAACAAGTCAACACATGTGCAGGGATTTAATAAGTGCCAGTAGTCTGGCCAGTGTTTATTTTTTCCCCCTTATACTTGTTAAAGATCTTCAACAGCCATTTTTGTCTAACTCCTAGTGCTAGTAATATGGCTTTTATGCCTTCCCTTGGGGCTAATTCAACTCTCCATCCTTGATTGCCTCTTTATTTACAGAACACTATGTTCTTCTTTTGACTTAGTAGCAGAAATTAGCCAATATTCTACTATCCCTTATAAAATACATGTATGCCAGTAAATGGGAAATAAATTTTACAAAAATTTAGCTGTCAACTACGTTAATCTCTTGAGGTCCAGTTGTTCAAGACATATAGATATATTTCTTCAATGAACAAATTTTGCACCTGATACCATGTACTACTAGAAAAAGAGACACATGCTTAGTCTGACATTTCAATATTGGAGGCAACATATACCCAATACCAGTGAGCATCTCTGACCCATACACCAAGCACACTAAAACTTTCCAGTTTTGAATAGCATTTAAGTTCAGTTCAGTCACACAGTCGTGTCTGACTCTTTGTGACCCCATGAAATGCAGCATGCCAGGCCTCCCTGTCCATCACCAACTCCCAGAGTCCACCCAAACCCATGTCCATCAAGTTGGTGATGCCATCCAATGATCTCATCCTCTGTCATCCCCTTCTCCTCCTGCCCTCAATCTTTCCCAGCATCAGGGTCTTTTCAAATGAGTCAGCTCTTCATATGAAGTGGCCAAAGTATTGGAGTTTCAGCTTCAGCATCAGTCCTTCCAATGAATATTCAGGACTGATTTCCTTTAAGATCTACTGGTGGATATCCTTGCTGGCCAAGGGACTCTCAAGAGTCTTCTCCAACACCACAGATTAAAAGTATTGATTCTTTGGTGCTCAGCTTTAATAATAGTCCAACTCTCACATCCATACATGACTACTGGAAAAATCATAGCTTTGACTATATGGACTTTTGTTGACAAAGTATTGTCTCTGCTTTTTAATATGCTGTCTAGGTTGGTCATAACTTTCCTTCCAAGGAGTAAGTGTCTTTAAATTTCATGGCTGCCTTCACCATCTGCAGTGATTTTGGAGCCCAGAAAAATAAATTTAGCCACTGTTTCCCCATTTATTTGCCATGAAGTGATGGAACCAGATGTCATTATCTTAGCTTTCTGAATGTGGAGCTTTAAGCCAAATTTTTCACTCTCCTCTTTTCCTTTAATCAAGAGGCTCTTTAGTTCTTCACTTTCTGCCATAAGGGTGGTGTCATCTGCATATATGAGTTTATTGATATTTCTCCCAGCAATCTTGATTCCAGCTTGTGCTTTCTCCAGCCCAGCATTTCTCATGATGTATTCTGCAAATAAGTTAAATAAGCAGGGTGACAATATACAGCCTTGACGTACTCCTTTTCCTATTTGGAACCAGTCTGTTGTTCCATGTCCAGTTCTAACTGTTGCTTCTTGAGCTGCATACAGGTTTCTCAACAGACAGGTCGGGTGGTCTGGTATTCCCAACTCTTTCAGAATTTTCTACAGTTTATTGTGATCCACAAAATCAAAGGCGTTGGCATAGTCAATAAAGCAGAAATAGATGTTTTTTTCTGGAACTCTCTTGCTTTTTCAATGATCCAGAGGATGTTAGCAATGTGATCTCTGCTCACTCTGCCATTTCTGAATCCAGCTTGAACATCTGGAAGTTCATAGTTCACATATTGCTGAAGCCTGGCTTGGAGAATTTTGAGCATTACTTTACTAGCATGGGAAATAGATGGGGAAATAGTGGAAACAGTGTCAGACTTTATTTTTCTGGGCTCCAAAATCACTACAGATGGTGACTGCAGCCATGAAATTAAAAGACACTTACTCCTTGGAAGAAAAGTTATGACCAACCTAGATAGCATATTCAAAAGCAGAAATATTACTTTGCCAACAAAGGTTCGTCTAGTCAAGGCTATGGTTTTTCCTGTGGTCATGTATGGATGTGAGAGTTGGACTGTGAAGAAGGCTGAGTGCTGAAGAATTAATGCTTTTGAACTGTGATGTTGGAGAAGACTCTTGAGAGTCCCTTGGACTGCAAGGAGATCCAATCAGTCCATTCTGAAGGAGATCAGCCCTGGGATTTCTTTGGAAGGAATGATGCTAAAGCTGAAACTCCAGTACTTTGGCCACCTCATGCAAAGAGTTGACTCATTGGAAAAGACTCTGATGCTGGGAGGGATTGGGGGCAAGAGGAGAAGGGGACGACAGAGGATGAGATGGCTGGATGGCATCACTGACTCTATGGATATGAGTCTGAGTGAACTCCGGGAGTTGGTGATGGACAGGGAGGCCTAGCGTGCTGCAATTCATGGGGTCACAAAGAGTCAGACACGACTGAGTGACTGATCTGATCTGATCTGATCTTGCGTGTGAGATGAGTGCAATTGTGTGATAGTTTAAGCATTTTTTTGGCATTGCCTTTCTTTGGGATTGGAATGAAAACTGACATTTACCAGTCCTGTGGCCAATGCTGAGTTTTCCAATTTCGCTGGCATATTGTGTGCAGCACTTTCACAGCATCATTTTTTAGTATTTGAAATGATCAACTGGAATTTCATCACCTCCACTAGCTTTGTTTGTAGTGATGCTTCCTAAATCCCACTTGACTTCACATTCCAGGATGTCTGGCTCTAGGTGAGTGATCACACCATCGTGATTATCCGGGTCATGAAGATGTTTTTAGTACAGTTCTTCTGTGTATTCTTGCCACCTCTTCTTAATATCACCTGCTTCTGTTAGGTCCCTACCATTTCTTTCCTTTATTGAGCCCATCTTTGCATGAAATGTTCCCTTGGGATCTCTAATTATCTTGAAAAGATCTCTAGTCTTTCCCATTCTATTGTTTTCCTCTATTTCTTTGCATTGATTGCTGAGGAAGGCTTTCTTATCTCTCCTTGTTATTCTTTGGAACTCTGCATTCAGATAGGTATATCTTTCCTTTTCTCCTTTGCTTTTCACTTCCCTTCTTTTCACAGCTATTTTTAAGGCCTCCTCAGACAGCCATTTTGCTTTTTTGCGTTTCTTTTTCTTGGGAATGGTCTTGATTCCTGTCTCCTGTACAATGTCATGAACCTCCAACCACAGCTCATCAGGCACTCTATCAAATCTAGTCCCTTAAATCTATTTCTCACTTCCACTGTATAGTCATAAAGGATCTGATTTCAGTCATACCTGAATGGTATAATGGTTTTCTCCATTTTCTTCAGTTTGAGTCTGAATTTGCCAATAAAGAGTTCATGATCTGAGCCACAGTCATTTAGACAATATAAATTTCTGTAACATGTGCAATGTTCCATAAAAACAAAACAAAACAAAATACTATTCTACCACTGTATTATATGGTCCAGAGGAACAAATTTTGTTTGAAATGCCTTTGGTTATGCACACAAGATTGCTGTTTGGACTCAGGGGTTTCTCCTTAGAAATTCATGTTGATGTATGGCAAAACCAATACTATATTGTAAAGTAATTAGCCTCCAATTAAAATAAATTAATTTATGTTAAAAAAAAAAAAAAGAAATTTGTAGTAATGTGATCCCTTACCCAGCTGATAGTAACTATTTGGGATTTTTTTGTTTGTTTATTTGTTTGTTTTTGAGAAACAACTCTTGCCTCCTCAGGGCCCTAGGAGAGACAGAATACTTGACCATACAGACTAAAATTACCATTTGACCTGAGCTGCCTATCATGACTTAGGTATTCTGTGATCTTTCAAACCTTAAAGGTGTATGTGTACAGCAATAGTCCATCATCAAACAGATGTGGTATATACAAGATTTGGCTTGGGTAGGTCTTAAATTTGTAAATAGTTTGCATAGCCTATGTTCCAGATGCCCATATCTCATCCTCCTACTTTGTTGCCTCTTTCTTGTCAATCTATACCTGTGATTTTGTAGAATATTCAGTTGAATATTGTGGGATAATTCTCCATGGATCTCTTATACTGCTACGTGTCTTTTGAGCAAAAGAGCTGACTTGTTTTACTCTACTTTACCTTTTGAAGGATATTTGTAAAGCATAGAGCCTTGGAAGAGAAAGATAGCATCTCCCTCTGGAGAACATGACAAGCTTAATTACAGTCCAGTATAATAAAGATGAGCTTTCTCTGGTGGCTCAGTCAGTAAAGAATCTGCCTGCAGTGCAGGAGACCTGGGTTCAGTCCCTTGGTTGGGAAGATCCCTTGGAGGAGGACATGGCACCCACTCCAGTATTCTTACCTGGAGAATTGCCATAGACAGAGGAGCCTGGCAGGCTGCAGTCCATGCAGTCACAGACAGTTGGACATAACTGAGCGACTAAGCACACTGCACACCCATAATAAAAATAATGTCAGGGCAAAAAATAGACCAACAGAATAAGAGCTTGGGTTTCCTAAACTTGTTTATTTTCTATTGTAATACAGGCTATAATATATTCAGTCAATATCTGATCCCCTTTGAATCACTTTGTGGGAATTGGATTTCAGTGAACCAGCATGATTGCTGATACTCTGGCTATTGCTACTTTTGTGACTAGTAACTCTTTATCTTTGACTCAATTCTTTATCTTTGACTGAGTACATTAATTCTTCTTTCCTGTATCCATCAAACCGTGGCAGACTAGCTTGTTAACTTGCAAACAGAGGAAACTTTCAGATTCTTCATAGGCACTGTGAGTTTTATCCATGAGAATGAAGTGATGACAGAGGCATGGCTTTCTAGAAGAAAAAGGATGACTATTTGAGCTGACATAAGGAACACAAAATTTGCATTTGGAGCTGTTAGCAAATGTTCTTTTCTAAGTGGTGAGTGACTGGAAGTGCTATTAAGAGTTCCTCAGTTCTGTACCTATTAATGCATGTTTAAAGGATGCATATGGGAAAAAGAATTGAAAAAGGCCACCCAAATGGTGATTTGATTGCTGCTCACTCTCCTTCAGGCAGGAGGAAAGAGCTATGTTTTTATGACAGCAGGAACACAAGTTCTGCAGTCCCAGATGAAGGATAAGATGACTATAGCTATTGAGTCAAGAAGTCCCCAAAAATAAAATACATGGTGCTAGGAATGAAGATGTAGAACATTAGATGGACAAAAAACATTAGAAATTTCTTTAGTTGAGCTATGTGGACAGCTTCTCACAGGAGAAATTAAACACAATGCCTTATTTATTAGAATGACATGACCCCATCATTTCTACCTGCTCTACCTTGATATTACTACTTCAAGGAAAAAGATGCTTATGGATGAGAAAGAGTTTATATTTAGAATGTTTTCAGTTATACTAGACATTGTACTATCATCTTACATGGAATCAGGCCTTTGCTGATTTATTCAGCAAATGAACCCTGGTGCACAATTTATTCCATAACAGAGACTGTTCATTTCTACACTACATACAGTACCCCCAAACAAGAGACAGCTTAAATATTAAAATGGTTAGTTGCATGTATTGTGTTTTTACCTTAGTAGGGTCCATGGGACATTGCTGCTGCTGCTAAGTTGCTTCAGTCCTGTCCGATTCTGTGTGACCCCATAGACGGCAGCCCACCAGGCTCCACCATCCCTGGGATTCTCCAGGCAAGAACACTGGAGTGGGTTGCCATTTCCTTCTCCAATGCATGAAAGTGAAAAGTGAAAGTGAAGTCGCTCAGTCGTGTCCGACTCTTAGCAACCCTATGGACTGCAGCCTACCAGTCTCTTCCGTCCATAGGATTTTCCAGGCAAGAGTACTGGAGTGGGGTGTCATTGCCTTCTCCCCATGGGACACTATATGGCAATAAATATAAAATATTCTATTTCTTCATCTGTGCTATGATTACACAGATGTGGACACTTGATAAATATTCATTCAGTTTTATGCTAATGATTTGGGGGCTTTTCTTATACCTATATTAAAATGTACTTTAGTAAAAAGTTATTTTAAAACAAACAGCAAAAATTAGGGAAGTATCTTTCTCTTAGGAGGAGTAAGTTCTACTGTCATTGAGATTCTGGTTTTCAGTGAGCCAACTTAATATCTAATAATAAAGCAAAATCTCTATGTAAAAGTTTAAATATTAAGAATTCATCAATTGAAAATGAATAAAACCAAACACAACAACAGCAACTTTAGTTGTGTCTTCCTTAGAAGACACTTCTCTTTCAGACACAACATTTTTATAAAAAAATGTTCACTATCTACAAACATTACAACTATATTCTGCTTCTATAGAGATGCTTAGCTTTCTTACATCATGTCTTTTAAAAAGAAACTTGTATTGTTGAAAATACATTTTTTTTTCCTTCTGAGTTTTACAAAGTGTAGCAAGTCTTCAAAACTCATACATATGACTCCTTTTCCCCTACAGTCTTCTCATATCATTTCAGTCAGAAGACAACTTCCATGGCTCTCCCTGGCACTAACTAGATTTTGTTTGATAGTATAAGTGTTTTAAATATTCCTAGTATCTTTAATAATGTTATATAAAAATTATTATGGGCACAAAGTAATCTTTGGAGCAAAGAAAATAATTCAGTGAAGTGAAGTGAAAGTTGCTGAGTCATGTCTGACTCTTTGTAATCCCATGAGCTATACAGTACATGGAATTCTCCAGGCCAGAATACTGGAGTGGGTAGCCTTTCACTTCTCCAGGGGATCTTCCCAACTCAGGGATCAAATCCAGGTCTCCCATACTGCAGGCGGATTCTTTACCAGTTGAGCCACAAGTGAAGCCCAAAGAATTCAGTAAGAGTCATTCAAATAAGTCAGTTAAATTTTGAATATAAATTAGCTTAAAGTTGGCATAGGAATTTGCTCAGGAAATCAGATTTAATGAATATAAATTTTAATTGAGGATTCCCATGTTTTTTTGCTTTTTAAAACATGGTAGCATCTTATACATCTTCTAGTAGTCCCTAGAACTCTAAGAATGATTACTTTAAAGGATTAAAAATATAGAAGCGAGAAAATACTGAATATAACTGGCCAAGCATACTTAATTCTGAAGGCTCTCTGTTTTTGACTAGTGTTCAAATTTGATAGTTCTGAATTTTCTGTTTTGTGTGTATGCATATATTTGAAATGATGAAGTCAATATTTGCCTTTTCAGAAGTCTTTTAAAGTGTATGTCAATTTTATTTCATCAGAATTAGCTACAGTAAAAGATTTAGTGAGGTTTCCACAATGCTACATAAATATAGAAGATTATCTAGTTCTACAGAGTTGTTGTTTTTATATATAAGAACACTTTTAGAAGGGAAAATTAATTTTTTGAAATAGAATCAAATGAGCAAAGACAATGTTTGTGTGTTTTCTCCTTACTAAGTAAGAAGAAATAGGATATTACTTCACTTTTAAATATATGAGACTCAAACAGCTTTTTAAAAATATTTCTGAAATTGTTGGAGAAAGAGACTTTATACTTAATAAATATTTTCAACTAATAAGAAAATTTTAAAGACTCTTAAGTACTTTGTATTCAAGGGTCTTATTGTGATAAATATTGAGTAATATACCTAAATAAGGTTTTCAAATCATTTTCATAATCTCATCGATCTATATAACATTTCTAGGGGGATTTTTTCACAAAGTATTAACTATTTTTCTAAGATACATAGAGTATAAAAAAGTTGATCTTTTTTTATTTGTAATTTCCCATAAACTTGCAAATTTTTTTAAATTTTATTTTTAAACTTTATAATATTTTATTGGTTCTGCCATATATCAAAATGAATCCGCCACATGCGTACATGTGTTCCCCATCCTGAACCCTCCTCCCTCCTCTCTCCCCGTACCATCCCTCTGGGTCGTCCCAGTGCAACAGCCCCAAGCATCCAGTATCGTGCATCGAACCTGGACTGGCGACTCATTTCATATATGATATTATACATAAAAGTTCTGATGTTTATTGTAACAAAAGACTGCCCATAAACTCCATTTTCCTCTCTGTTGCTTCTAACAATAATAGAGATGCATTTTGGGGGGTTACTACATTTTGATTCTTTATAACTGATTGGATGGTTGTCTGTCAGTTGAGCCATTCGTTTCCTGTACTTATTTTATGTCTTGTTTAATAATACTGACTCCACCATGCACATGGAGTTGTGTGTTCAACCATATGTAAAACAAGCAAACAAAAACTCAGAATAATTCAATCCAAGTCATGTAGACTTATAGTCATCAAATCTTTGATGTTAAAGAAAGGTTCTGAGAGAAATAGTAGAGGAAGTACAACTATATGTAGCAAAGAAAACTTCATTTAAACACGAATTAGAGAATGACCTAATCACTGTTTTACAAGCTTTGCACAATATTCACAAAATAAAATATGGCTTGAACAAAAGCAATAAAGAAAGGCAGGGTGTTCTTCATAGATTTCCCTCACAAACATATTTAAGTTTTGATAAATAACTGGAAGATTATTTTACAATGGTCCTATGACTGCAACTTGAAGGATTTACAAACAGGGTCCATCAGGAGTGGAGAGGCTAGAAGAACAATTGCAGTGGAGAGGACCCCCCTCCCCTTTTATTTTTTTCTCTCTCTCTCTAATTTGCCTTGTTAATTAGAAGAGATGAGTCCCAGATGTAAGCCTATTTGATGGGCTCAGAGCAGAGGTGAATATCTGCAGAAAACTAAGCATTGACCTAGAAACAAAAAGGAAAATTAAAACACACACACACACACACACACACACATATGAGTTGAGGGATTTATTTTAGTTTGCCTTCTAATCAAAGCAACTTACTTACCCAGAAGCAGGGAACAAACTAGCATTTGTATAGCAGATGGCATAAGGTACAGAAATACATTTATACAGCAAAAGTATCTCCATGTTATAACTGTCCATATTCTCAGTTCCCTCTATAATAACCTTTGGAAATTGAGTTATAAAACTAAAATAAATGTCATCAAAGCCCTACCGTTCAAACAAATTACAAGGGAAATAGTCAATTAGAATATGGAAAAAAAATGGATGAGCAAGTAGATTCTACCCACATGGGTAAAGGCCATAGTTGGCCCAGAATAATCTATAATACAAAATTGGTTCAATGAGGTTTATACAATGATACGTCATCAGAGAAAATTGTCTAGTTCTGCAGATAGGTTGTGTTAATATATAAAATAAAACAACTTTTCAAATAGAATACCTGTTTTAAATGCATAAATAAAATAGTTGGTGATCATGTTACAAAAGGATCCTTTACAGACCATATTATAAAAGCAGATACATATTAAATATCTAATTACGAGACCAGAGTTGTAAAAATTCATATTTTTTTAATTACAAATTTGAAAATATTTTTAAGTATCATGATTTTTAAGCTACTCCAGGTCATTTGATATACAGCCAGGTGGCACAAATTGAGTTCTACTCCCTTCCATTAATAAACCCATAGTAATTTCTTACAACTGAACAGAAAATTCCTTGTGAAGGTGTTAACCAATATGGTTATGTGGTGGTCATTATACTGCTTTACTGTGATGGTAATCTCACAACTTAAATTTCACAGATAGACTGCTGCTGCTGCTGCCTGCTAAGTCGCTTCATCCGTGTCCGAGTCTGTGCAACCCCATAGACGGCAGCCCACCAGGCTCCTCTGTCCCTGGGATTCTCCAGGCAAGAACATTGGAGTGGGTTGCCAGTGGAAACAATGGCTGATTTTATTTTGGGGGGGGGGGCGCTCCAAAATCACTGCATATGATTGCAGCCATGAAATTAAAAGATGCTTACTTCATGGAAGGAAAATTATGACCATCCTAGACAGCATATTAAAAAGTAGAGACATTGCTTTGTCAGCAAAGGTCCATCTAGTCAAGCCTATGATTTTTCCAGTGGTCATGTATGGATGTGAGAGTTGGATTATAAGTAAATCTGAGTGCTGAAGAATTGATGCTTTTGAACTGTGGGTTGAGAGTCCCTTGGACTGCAAGGAGATCCACACAGTCTGGAAGGACTGATGCTGAAGTTGAAACTCCAATATTTTGGCCACCTGATGCAAAGAGCTGACTCATTTGAAAAGACTCTGATGCTGGGAAAGATTGAGGGCAGGAGGAGAAGGGGATGACAGAGGATGAGATGATTGGATGCTATCACTGACTCAATGGACATGGGTTTGTGCGGACTCCAGGAGTTGGTGATGGACAAGGAGGGGTGGCATACTGTGGTTCATGGGGTCGCAAAGAGTCGGATACAACTCAGCGACTGAATTGAACTGATGGGACCAGATGCCATGATCTTAGTTTTCTGAGTATTGAATTTTAAGCCAACTTTTTCATTCTCCTCTTTCACTTTCATCAAGAGGCTCTTTAGTTCTTCTTCTCTTTCTACCATAAGGGTGGTGTCATCTGTGTATCTGAGGTTATTGATATTTCCCCTGGCAATCTTGACTTCAGCTTGTGCTTCATCCAGCCAGGCATTTCACATAATGTACTCTGCATATAAGTTAAATAAGCAGGGTGACAATATACAGGCTTGATGTACTCCTTTGCCACTTTGGAACCAGTCAGTTGTTCCATCCGTGTCCAGTTCTAACTGTTGCTTCTTGACTTGCATACAGATTTCTCAAGAGGTAGGTAAGGTGGTCTGGTAGTCCCATCTCTTGAAGAATTTTTTATAGTATGCTGTGATCTACATAGTCAATTGCTTTGGCATGATGAATAAAGCAGCAGTAGATGTTTTTATGCTATTCTCTTGCTTTTTCTATGACCCAACAGATGTTGACAGTTGGATCTCTGAATCCTCTGCCTTTTTTAAATCCAGTTTGAACATTTGTAAGTTCATGATTCATGCATTGTTGAAGCATTCCTTAGAGAATTTTGGGCATACTTTGCTAGCATGTGAGATGAGTGCAATTGTGTGGCAGTTTGAACATTCTTTGGCATTGCCTTTCTTTGGGATTGAAATGAAAACAATTTTTCCAGTCCTGGAGCCACTGCGGAGTTTTCCAAATTTGCTGGCATATTGAGTGCGGCACTGGCACTGCATCCTCTTTTAGGATTTGAAATAGCTCATCTGGAATTCTATCACATTCACTAGCTTTATTCATATTGATTCTTCCTAAGTCCCGCTTGACTTCGGACTCCAGCATGTCTGGCATAGGCGAGTGATCACACCATTGTGCTTATCTGGGTCATTAAGATATATATATATATATTGTATAGTCCTTCTGTGTATTCTTGCCACCTTCTCTTAATATCTTTGGCTTCTTTTAGATACATACCATGTCTGTCCTTTATTGTACGAAATAATCTTTGTATGAAATATTCCCTTGGTAGCTCTAATTTTCCTGAAGAGAACTCTCGTCTTTTCCATTCTATTGTTTGCCTCTATTTCTTTTTTTCTTGCTGTTTTTTGAAACTGCATACAAATGGATGTCTTTTCTTTTCTCCTTTGACTTTTGCTTTTCTTCTTTTCTCAGCTATTTTTAAGGCCTCCTCAGACAACCATTTTGCCTTTTTGCATTTCTTTTTCTTGGGGATAGTCTTCATCACTGCCTCCTATTCAATGTCACAGACCTCTGGCCATTGCTTTTCAGGAACTCTGTCTATCAGATATAACCCCTTGAGTCTATTTGTCACTTCCACTGTATAATCATAAGTGATTTGATTTAAGTTGTACCTGAATGATGTAGTGGTTTTCCCCACTTTCTTTAAGTCTGAAGATTTCAATAAGGAGTTCATTTATCTGAGCTACAGTCAACACCTGGTCTTGTTTTGGCTGACTATATAGAGCTTCTCCATTTTTAGCTGCAAAGAATAAAATCAATCTGATTTTGGTATTGGACATATGGTGATGTCCATGAGTGGAGTCGATCAGACTTAAATAATTTAACTTAGTGAATAGTGAATTCTTGACTTTTCAGTCCTTCTAAGATTGTGTTTCTTAGTTTCCTCAATCAGAAATAGATGACTAAATCAACAAATTGCCTGAACAGTTTGTTCAGGAATGTGAATCCCAAAGTACTTGCTTTTTGATACATATTATCTAGCATTTCACATTAAGTGGAGATAATTATAATCCCACAATATTTCAATGCAAAATTATTAACAGCCCCTTATAAAAAAGCAGGGAAATTAATTGAGCGCAAAAATTGTCAAGATTAACAGGATCAGTTCCCAATTCTCCTTGACCTCTACTTCCCACTAGCTCAGGGAGATGAATGTCACCATGGGTTTATCAAATCAAAGAACAGTAGAAGTAGACTTGCATTTTGCCTTCAAGAAATTATTGGAAGCCCAAATTTGTGAAATGGTATCTGGAGATATATCACAGATAAGTAAGAATATCTTACTTATCACAATATAAATAAGGTATCACAATATAAGTAAGAAATCTTACTTATATTTAGTTTTCCCTGTCTTCTCTCTGCACACCTTCTGGTGGAGCCATTATAGTAAGTACTACACTGGGGCTTGTGGCAAGACAGTAAGAATTATGATCTTTTTCCTTGCCTCACTCACTAGGTGACTGTTGACCTTAAAGTGAGGAAGGAAGGCACTTGCTTAAATGGAGAGCAAGTATTGCGCTTAGAAAAAGAACAAGAGTAAATGCTTTGAGTAAAGAATCTACCTGATAAGTCTGAGCAATAGCAGGCAGCCATACCCAACTCCACAGAGAGTAAGGAAAAGGGTAGTGACTCAGGTCCCATGGGATCACACAGGCTGATTGAGAAATTTTGATTTGCTTATTTATCATCATACTCCCACTCTACATTCTTAATATGCTGTTTACATCAGTAAACTCTCTCACCAACTCCACTTCACTCGAAAAATGAGGAATTCCATCAAATCTTCTAAAATAATACTCAAGATTCAATCATTTTACTTCTTCATAAGGATGATATCAGCTCAGACTGGCTACGCCTTCCTCCGTTCTAAGTCACTTCAGTCATGTCCGACTCTTGCAACTGTGATACCTGTCAGGCTCCTCTGTCCAAGGGATGCTTCAGGCATGGATACCGGAGTGAGTTGCCATTTTCTTCTCCAGGGCATCTTCTCAACCCCAGGGATCAAACCCGCAGCTCTTATGTCTCCTGTACTGGCATTTCAGTTCAGTTCAGTCACTCAGTCCTGTCCAACTCTCTGTGACCCCATGAATCGCAGCAAGCCAGGCCTCCCTGTCCATCACCAACACCCGGAGTTCACTCAGACTCACGTCCATCGAATCAGTGATGCCATCCAGCCATCTCATCCTCTGTCGTCCCCTTCTCCTTCTGCCCTGAATCCCTCCCAGCATCAGAGTCTTTTCCAATGAGTCAATCCTTTGCATGAGGTGGCCAAAGTAATGGAGTTTCAGCTTTAGCATCATTCCTTCCAAAGAAATCCCAGGGTTGATCTCCTTTAGAATGGACTGGTTGGATCTCCTTGCAGTCCAAGGGACTCTCAAGAGTCTTCTCCAACACCACAGTTCAAAAGCATCAATTCTTCGGTGCTCAGCCTTCTTCACAGTCCAACTCTCACATCCATACATGACAACAGGAAAAACCATAGCCTTGACTAGACGACCTTTGTTGGCAAAGTAATGTGTCTGCTTTTGAATATGCTATCTAGGTTGGTCATAACTTTCCTTCCAAGGAGTAAGCATCTTTTAATGCACTGGCAGGGGGGTTCTTCATCACTAGCACACCTGGGAAGATCTTAGCAAGTAATGAATTCAAATATAAATCTGCTTTCCTGATCATTCATGGACATGAGGAAAAGAACATTCTGATTTTAACTCACATAAAGATTCTCATGCACAAGGCAATAGCACCCCACTCCAGTACTCTTGCTTGAAAAATCCCATGGACAGAGGCGCCTGGTAGGCTGCAGTCTGTCCATAGGGTCACTAAGAGTCAGACACGGCTGAGTGACTTCACTTTCACGCATTGGAGAAGGAAATGGCAACCCACTACAGTGTTATTGCCTGGAGAATCCCAGGAACAGGGGAGCCTGGTGGGCTGCCATCTATGGGGTTGCACAAACATGACTGAAGCAACTTAGCAGCAGCAGTAGCAGCAGCAGCAAAGATTTTCAAATATTTGTTTTATATTTGTTATATAGAGATTATTCTTCCTGATTTTTCCCCAAGTGTAAAGAAAGTAATAATGTAATAATGTTCTATGTAATTAGGTTCCCAAAACCTCATTTACTGGTGACTCAGACAGTAAAGAATCTGCCTGCAGTGCAGGAAGAAGCACAGGTTCAATCCCTGGATCAGGAAAATCCCCTGGAGAAGAGAATAGCTATTCACTCCAGTATTCTTGCCTGGAGAATTCTATGGACAAAGGAACCTGAGGGCTACAGTCCACAGAGTTGTAGAGTCAGACATGACCGAATGACCTTCACACTCACCCCATCACTATATGATGAAAATATCACTTCAGTTCAGTCACCCAGTCGTGTCCGACTCCTTGAGACCCCCATGGACTGCACACTCCAGGCCTCCCTGTCCATTGCCAACTCCAGGAGTTTACCCAAACTCATATCTGTGATGGCATCCAACCATCTCATCCTCTGTTGTCCCCTTCTCCTCCCGCCTTCAATCTTTCCCAACATCAGGGTCTTTTCAAAAGAGTCAGTTCTTTGCATCAGGTGGCCAAAGTATTGAAATTCTTAACAAATCATTATTACTTGAAAAGATAAAATTTGAACTCTATTATCTTGAATGTTCTAAACATTATTTATTACATAAGATTAATCTGTACAAGTATAAGTACAAAATAGGGTTTGTCAGGTGGCATTAGTGGGAAAGAACCCGCCTACAAATGCAGGAGATATAAGAGATGCAGGTTCCATCCCTGGGTTGGGAAGATCTTCTGGAGAAGGGTATGACAACCCACCTCAGTATTCTTACCCAGAGAACCCCATGGATAGTGGAGCCTGGCAGGTTAAAGTCAATAGAGTTGCGAAGAGTCAGACATGACTGAAGCGACTTAGCACACATGCACCCAAGTACAAAATATTCAGTAGGGGGCATATTAAGGATAACTGAGTTAGATCTGATAGATAGAGCACCTAATGAACTATGGAATGAGGTTCGTTACATTGTACAGAAGACAGAGATCAAGATCATCCCCGTGGAAAAGACATGCAAAAAAGCAAAATGGCTGTCTGGGGAGGCCTTACATATAGCTGTGAAAAGAAGAGAAGCAAAAAGCAAAGGAGGAAAGGAAAGATATAAGCATCTGAAAGCAGAGTTCCAAAGAATAGCAAGAAGATATGAGAAAGCCTTCTTCAGTGATCAATGCAAAGAAATAGAGGAAAACAACAGAATGGGAAAGACTAGAGATCTCTTCAAGAAAATGAGAGATACCAAGGGAAAATTTCATGCAAAGATGGGCACAATAAAGGACAGAAATTGTATGGACCTAACAGAAGCAGAATATATTAAGAAGAGATGGCAAGAATACACAGAAGAACTGTACAAAAAAGATCTTCACGACCCAGATAATCATGATGGTGTGATCGCTGACCTAGAGCCAGACATCCTGGAATGTGAAGTCAAGTAAGCCTTAGGAAGCATCACTACGAACAAAGCTAGTGGAGGTGATGGAATTCCAGTTGAGCTATTTCAAATCCTGAAAGATGATGCTGTGAAAGTGCTGCACTCAATATGCCAGCAAATTTGGAAAACTCAGCAGTGGCCACAGGGCTGGAAAATGGCAGTTTTCATTCCAATCCCAAAGAAAGGCAATGCCAAAGAATGCTCAAACTACTGCACAATTTCACTCATCTCACATGCTAGTAAAGTAATGCTCAAAATTCTCCAAGCCAGGCTTCAGCAATATGTGAACCATGAACTTCCTGATGTTCAAGCTGGTTTTAGAAAAGGCAGAGGAACCAGAGATCAAATTGCCAACATCCGCTGGATCATGGAAAAGGCAAGAGAGTTCCAGAAAAATATCTATTTCTGCTTTATTGACTATGCCAAAGCCTTTGACTGTGTGGATCCCAATAAACTGTGGAAAATTCTGAAAGAGATGGGAATACCAGACCAACTAATCTGCCTCTTGAGAAATTTGTATGCAGGTCAGGAAGCAATGGTTAGAACTGGACATGGAACAACAGACTGGTTCCAAATGGGGAAAGGAGTATGGCAAGGCTGTATATTGTCACCCTGTTTATTTAACCTATATGCAGAGTACATCATGAGAAACGGTGGACTGGAAGAAACACAAGCTGGAACGAAGATTGCTGGGAGAAATATCAAGAACCTCAGATATGCAGATGTCACCACCCTTATGGCAGAAAGTGAAGAGGAACTAAAAAGCCTCTTGAAGAAAGTGAAAGTGGAGAGTGAAAAATTTGGCTTAAAGCTCAACTTTCAGAAAACGAAGATCAGGGCATCTGGTCCCATCACTTCATGGGAATAGATGGGGAAATAGTGGAAACAATGTCAGACTGTATTTTGGGGGCTCCAAAATCACTGCAGATGGTGATTGCAGCCATGAAATTAAAAGACACTTACTCCTTGGAAGGAAAGTTATGACCAACCTAGATAGCATATTCAAAAGCAGACACATTACTTTGCCAACAAAGGTCCATCTAGTCAAGGCTATGGTTTTTCCTGTGGTCATGTATGGATGTGAGAGTTGGACTGTGAAGAAGGCTGAGCACCGAAGAATTGATGCTTTTGAACTGTGGTGTTGGAGAAGACTCCTGAGAGTCCCTTGGACTGCAAGGAGATCCAACCAGTCCATTCTGAAGGAGATCAACCCTGGGATTTCTTTGGAAGGAATGATGCTGAAGCTGAAACTCCAGTATTTTGGCCACCTCATGCAAAGGATTGACTCATTGGAAAAGACTCTGATGCTGGGAGGGATTGCGGGCAGGAGGAGAAGGGGACAACAGAGGATGAGATGGCTGGATGCCATCACTGACTCGATGAATGTGAGTCTGGGTGAGCTCCGGGAGTTGGTGATGGACAGGGAGGCCTGGGGTGCTGTGATTCATGGGGTCGCAAAGAGTCAGACACGACTAAGAGACTGAACTGAACTAAACTGAACTGAGTTAGTGAATAGCTTTTTTTAATGTTATTTGTGTGTGTGTGTGTGTGTGTGTGTGTGTGTTTCCTTCAAAATTTTTTTTTTGGATTTGAAAACTTGGTAACTGCTTTTATATCAAAATTTGTTTTTTACTAACTACTCTAATAGTGACAGTGTTAAAATTACATTTACTAGCCCACTCTATATTATACCCCTCACCAACTTTGGAATGGAAGCAGAAAATACTCTAACCTCAGATGTTAAATATGTCATAAAAACATTCAAAGACATAAAGTTCCAGACTTAGCAAGTAAAAAAAATATGTGTAATTGGAATATCATTATTCATATGTCCATGCATTAGTTATCTGTCAAATATAAACCTATGTTAAAAACACAGACTTTGTTCCAATGTAACTGTTTTCTACAAAGAAAGGTCAATTCAAGGTAATACATCATTCACAAGACAGGTGTTATCCTGTTCCTTTCAAACTTCTGTGTTTACAAAATACTTTTCCAGAATTTGATCATTATCTTCTTTTCTAATGTATATTCTAATAGACACAGTTTCTTTAGTTTATATTAACATGACAGCGTTACTCAGACTTTGCTATTTATTAGAATTATTGCTTAGTATAAAGCATACATAATAAACAACTTTTCTAAATTATAGATAGAAGTCTATTTTATCCTATTTTCCTTGAAAAACTTATGCCTGATTTTTCTCTACCCATTGATTCTCATTCTCTCCACGAAGGCATGAAAGAAGCTAGGATTATTATGCTTCACCTATTTTAGCTTTCATACAGTCTTCTTTTTCAGACAGAGAAAATTAGATGACTATGTCCTGGTAAAATTAGATGAATAAATAAGCATCCTTACAATCTCGAGACTCCTCATGAAAACTTTAAGTAAAAACTTGAGTAAGTTCAGTGGAAAGTATCTATAGAAAAATATCACCAATTGTAATATTAATAACTTATTAAGTTAAAAACTATGATGAGAAGGAACAGTACACTACTACTTCTCTTATTTCTAAAAGCCAAGCAATTGTTTTAGTGAACACTGCCCATTTAATCCAATCTGTGTATGAATTAAAGCTTAATATTTGGTTGCATATTATTTAAATTTCAGTTGCTCATAAACAAGTTGGAGATTTATTTCTTTGTCACTTCAACATTCCAATTGGTATGGTAGCTGTGGTCATTCTATCCTGTTTACACCACTCCCCCCCCCCCACCCCCCGCATTGTGGAGTCCTTTCTTCATACTCATAATCCAAAGAGCTCATAGCCTAACAAGTCTTCAGAATGGAAGAGTAAAGAGGTCACAGAAGAACATTCACCTTCTATGTGAGTTTGTCCCAGAAATTTTTCATGTTACATCATTTCACTTTCCATCAGCTAGCATGTATCCCCATGGTTCTATATAGCTAGAATAAAAATCCTCCTCCCTTTCTATGTTTTCACTTCTCCTTCTCTAGCTTTTCCTCCTCCTATTCCTTATTCTACTCTTTTATGTTGGATGATGGTTTAAAAAAATTTAGAGAGTTTATTACAGTGAAATATAATTGAAAAAAATGTTAAAAAATAAAGAAGGAATTGAGATTGGAAAAGAAATAAAGCTTTCATTATTTGCAGATGACATGATATTATCAGAAAATTCCTGGAGCTAATCAATGAAAATAGTAGTCACAGAATGCAACATCAATACACAGAACTCCCTTGCATTCCTATAAGCTAACAATGAAAAATCAGAAATACAAATTAAGGAATCAATCCCATTCACCATTGCAACAAAAATAATAAAATACCCAGGAGAAAATCCACCTAAGGAGACAAAGAGCTGTATACAGAAAATTATAAGACAGTCATAAAGGAAAGAAAACACAAACCGATGGAAATATATCATGTTCTTGGATTGGGAAATTAATATTGTGAAAATGACTACACTATCCAAAGCAATCTATAGATTCAATATAATTCCCATCAAATTACTAATGTCATTTTTCATAGAACCAGAACAAAAAATTGCACAATACACATGGAAATGCAAAAGATCCTGAATAGCCAAAGCAGTCTTAAGAAAAAAGAATGGAGCTAGAGGAATCAACCTTCTGGACTTCAGACTATACTACAAATTTACAGTTATCACGACAGTATGGTACTGGCAGAAAACTAGAAATATAGGCCAATGGAACAAAATAAAAGAAAGCTCAGACAAAAAACTATGGGCACCTTATCTTTGACAAAGGAGTCAAGAATATAAAATGGAGAAAAGATACCCTTTTCAATAAGTGGTTCTGGGAAAACTGGAGAGCTGCAGGTAAAGGAATGAAGTTAGAACAGTTCTTCACACCATACACAAAGATAAAGTCAAAATGGAATAAGGACCTAAATGTAAGACAAGAAACTATAAACTTGTAGAGGAAAACAAAAGCAGAACACTCTGACATAAATCACAACAAGACCCTCTATGACCCACCTTGTAGAGTAATAGAAATAAACACACACACACACACACAAAATGAGACCTAATTAAACCTAACTTTTGTGTAGCAAAGGAAAACATAAACAAGATGAAAAGAGAGCCCTTGAAATGGGAGAAAATAATTGCAAATGAAGCAAATGGAAAAGGATTAATCTTCAAAATATAAAAAGAACTCATGTACCTCAGTACTAGAAAAACAAACAACCCAATCAAAAAAATGAGAAGACCAAAAGAGACATTTCTTGAAAAAAGGGATACAGATGGGTAATAAACACATGAAAAAAATACTTAACATTGCTTATTATTAGAGAAATGAAAATTAAAACTACAATGAGGAATTACCTCACATTGATCAGAAGGGCCACGTTAAAGAATCTACGGGCAATAAATGCTGGAGAGGGTGTAGAGTAAAGGGAACACTCTTGAACTCTGGTAGGAATATAAATTGATACAGCCACTATGGAGATTAGTATGGAGATTTCTTTAAAAACTAGGAATAAAACTATCATATAATACAGCAATTCCACTACTGAGCATAAACACTGAGAAAACCACAAATGAGAAACTCATGTACCTCAGTGTTCACTACAGAACTATTTACAATAGCCAGGTCATGGAAGCAACCTAGATGTCCATTGACAGATAAAAATGGATAATGATGTTGTGGTATATACAAAGAAATATTCAGTTCAGTTCAGTCGCTCAGTCGTGTCCGACTCTTTGCAACCCATGAATCGTAGCACGCCAAGCCTCCCTATTGATCACCATCTCCCGGAGTTCACTCAAACTCATGTCCATTGAGTCGGTGATGCCATCCAGCCATCTCATCTTCTGTCGTCCCCTTCTTCTGCACCCAATCCCTCCCAGCATCAGAGTCTTTTCCAATGAATCAGCTCTTCACATGAGGTGGCCAAAGTACTGGAGTTTCAGCTTTAGCATCATTCCTTCTAAAGAAATCCCAGGGCTGATTGATCTACTTTAGCATCTACTGGTTGGATCTCCTTGCAGTCCAAGGGACTCTCAAGAGTCTTCTCCAACACCACAGTTCAAAAGCATCAATTCTTCAGCCCTCAGCTTTCTTCACAGTCCAACTCTCGCATCCATACATGACCAGTGGAAAAATCATAGCCTTGACTAGACGGACCTTTGTTGGCAAAGTAATGTCTCTGCTTTTCAATATGCTATCTAGGTTGGTCATAACTTTTCTTCCAAGGAGTAAGCGTCTTTTAATTTCATGGCTGCAGTCACCATCTGCAGTGATTTTGGAGCCCAAAAAGATAAAGTCTGACACTGTTTCCCAATCTATTTCCCATGAAATGATGGGACCAGATGCCATGATCTTAGTTTTCTGAATGTTGAGCTTTAAGACAACTTTTTCACTCTCTTCTTTCATCTTCATCAAGAGGCTTTTTAGTTCCTCTTCACTTTCTGCCATAAGGGTGGTGTCAACTGCCTATCTGAGGTTCCTGATATTTCTCCCAGCAGTCTTGATTCTAGCTTGCGTTTCTTCCAGCCCAGAGTTTCTCATTATGCACTCTGCATATAAGTTAAATAAGCAGGGTGACAATGTACAGCCTCGACGTACTCCTTTTCCTATTTGGAACCAGTCTGTTGTTCGACATCCAGTTCTAACTGTTGCTTCCTGACCTGCATACAAATTTCTCAAGAGGCAGGTCAGGTGGTCTGGTATTCCCATCTCTTTCAGAATTTTCCACAGTTTATTGTGATCCACACAGTCAAAGGCTTTGGCATAGTCAATAAAGCAGAAATAGATATTTTTCTGGAACTCTCTTACTTTTTCAATGATCCAGCACATGTTGGCAATTTGATCTCTGGTTCCTCTGCCTTTTCTAAAACCAGCTTGAACATCTGGAAGTTCACATATTGCTGAAGCCTGGCTTGGAGAATTTTGAGCATTACTTTACTAGCATGTGAGATGCGTGCAATTGTGCAGTAGTTTGAACATTTTTTGGCATTGCCTTTCTTTGGGATTGGGATGAAAACTGCCATTTTCCAGACCTGTGGCCACTGCTGAGTTTTCCAAATTTGCTGGCATATTGAGTGCAGGACTTTCACAGCATCATCTTTAGGGTTTGAAATACCTCAACTGGAATTCCATCACCTCCACTAGCTTTGTTCGTAGTGATGCTTTCTGAGGCCCACTTGACTTAACATTCCAGGATGTCTGGCTCTAGGTGAGTGATCACACCATCGTGATTATCTGGGTCGTGAAGATCTTTTTTGTACAGTTCTTCTGTGTATTCTTGCTACCTCTTCTTAATATCTTCTGCTTCTGTTAGGTCTATACCATTTATGACTGAGAAGTATTACTCAGGCATAAAAAGAGATGAATTTGACTCAATTCTAGTGAGGTAGATGAACCTAGAGGCAGTTATAGAATAAAATAAGTCAGAAAGAGAAAAACAAATATAGTATATTAATGCATATATATATATATATATATATATATATATATATATATAGAGAGAGAGAGAGAGAGAGAGAGTCTAGAAAAATGATACTGATGAACCTATATGTAGGACAGCAACAGAGGCACAGACATACAGAACAGACTTATAGACACAGGCACAGCAGAGGAAGGAGAGGGGTGGGAAAAATGGACAGAGTAGCATTGAGATGTACACATTACAATATGTGAAATAGATAGCCAGTGGAAATTTGCTGTATGATGCAGGTATATTAGTTTGATGTTCTGTAAAAAATAAAGGGGTGGGTGCGGTGGGAAGTTAGAGGGAGACTCAAGAGGAGAGGACATATGCATACCTATGGCTGATTCATGGTGATGTATGGCAGAAACCAGCACAACATTGTAAAGCAATTATACACCAAGTAAAAATAAATATTACTATTTTTTTCCCAAAGGCAATGAGGCAATAACTTTGGTAGTCTCATCTAAAACATTGTATACAGTTCAGTTCATTTGCTCAGTCATGTCCAACTCTTTGCGACCCCAGAAACCACAAAATGCCAGGCCTTCCTGTCCATTACCAACTTTCGGAGTTCACGCAAACCCACGTCCATCGAGTTGGTTATGCCATCCACATCTCATCCTCTGTTGTCCACTTCTCCTCCTGCCCTCAATCTTTCCCAGCATCAGGGTCTTTTCAAATGATTAAGGTCTTCGCATCAGGTGGCCACCGTATTGGAGTTTCAGCTTCAACATCATCCCTTTCAATGAACACCCAGGACTGATCTCCTTTAGGATGGACTAGTTCGATTTCCTTGCATTCCAAGGGACTCCCAAGAGTCTTTTAACAACACAGTTCAAAAGCATCAATCTTTTGTGCTCAGCTTTCTTTATAGTCCAATTGACACATCCATACATGACTAATGGAAAAACCACAGCCTTGACAAGACGGACCTTGTTGACAAGTAACGCTTCTTCTTTTTAATATGCTGTCTAGGTAAGTCATAACTTTTCTTCCAACGGGTAAGGGTCTTTTAATTTCATGGCTGCAATCACCATCTGCAGTGATTTTGGAGCCCCCCAAAATAAAGTCAGCCACTGTTTCACATCTATTTGCCATGAAGTGATGGGACCAGATACCATGACCTTAGTTTTCTGAATATTAAGCTTTAAGTCAACTTGTTCACTCTCTTCTTTCAGGTATGACCTAAATCAAATCCCTTCTGACTATACAGTGGAAGTGAGAAATAGACTTAAGGGATTAGAGCTGATAGACAGAGTTCCTGATGAACTATTGATGGAGGTTCATGACATTGTACAGGAGACAGGGATCAAGACCATCCCCAAGAAAAAAAAATGCAAAAAAAAAAAAAAAAAGGCAAAATGGCTGTCTGAGGAGGTCTTACAAATAGCTGTAAAAAGAAGGGAAGTGACAAGCAAAGGAGAAAAGGAAAGGTAGACCCATTTGAATGCAGAGTTCCAAAGAATAGCAAGGAGAGATAAGAAAACGTTCTTCAGTGATCAATGCAAACAAATAGAGGAAAACAATAGGATGGGAAAGACTAGAGATCTCTTCAAGAAAATTAGAGATACTAAGGGATAATTTGATGCAAAGATGGGCTCAATAAAGAACAGAAATGGTATGGACCTAACAGAAGCAGAAGATATTAAGAAGAGGTGGCAAGAATACACAGAAGAACTGTACAAAAAAGATCTTCACGACCCAGATAATCACGATGGTGTGATCACTCACCTAGAGCCAGACATCCTGGAATGTTAAGTCAAGTGGGCCTCAGAAAGCATCACTACGAACAAAGCTAGTGGAGGTGATGGAATTTCAGTTGAGCTATTTCAAGTTCTAAAAGATGATGCTGTAAAAGTGCTGCACTCAATATGCCAGCAAATTTGGAAAACTCAGCAGTGGCCACAGGACTGGAAAAGGTCAGTTTTCCTTCCAATCCCTAAGAAAAGCAATGCCAAAGAATGTTCAAACTACTACACAATTACACTCATCTCACATGCTAGTAAAGTAATGCTCAAAATTCTCCAAGTCAGGCTTCAGCAATACATGAACTGTGAACTTCCAGATGTTCAAGCTGGTTTTAGAAAAGGCAGAGGAACGAGAGATCAAATTTCCAACATTCGCTGGGTCATCAAAAAAGCAAGAGAGTTCCAGAAAAACATCTATTTGTGCTTTATTGACTATGCCAAAGCCTTTGACTGAGTGGACCAAAGTGAAAGTGAAAGAGGATAAAGTGAAAGAGATGAGAGAAAAAGTTGGCTTAAAGCTCAACTTTAAGATCATGGCATCTGGTCCCATCACTTCATGCAAATAGATGGGGAAACAGTGGAAACAGTGGCTGACTATTTTTTGGGGCTCCAAAATCACAGCAGATGGTGATTGATGCCATGAAATTAAAAGATGCTTACTCCTTGGAAGGAAAGTTATGACCAACATAGAGCACTTATTAGAAAGCAGAGACATTACTTTGCCAACACAGGTCTATCTAGTCAAGGCTATGGTTTTTCCAGTGGTCATGTACAGATGTGAGAGTTGGACTATAAGAAAAGCTGAGCACAGAAGAATTGATGCTCTTTAATTGTGGTGTTAGAGAAGACACTTGAGAATCCCTTGGATTGCAAGGAGATCCAATCAGTCCAAAGAGATCAGTCTTCGGTGTTCACTGGAGGACTGATGTTGTAGCTGAAACTCCAATACTTTGGTCACCTGATGCGAAGAGTTGACTTATTTGAAAGAAAAAAAAAAAAACCCTGATTCTGGGTAAGAATGAAGGCAAGAGGAATAGGAGACGACAGAGGATGAGATGGTTAGATGGCATCACTGATTCAATGGACATTAGTTTGGGTAACCTCTGGCAGTTGGTGATGGACAGGGTGCCCTGGCCTGCTGTGGTTCATGGGGTAACAAAGAGACTTGACTGAGCAACTGAACTGAACTGAATTGAACATTCATGAAGAGACTCTTTAGGTCTTCTTCACTTTTTGCCATAAGGGGGGTGTCATCTGAAAATCTGAGGTTCTTTATATTTCTCCTGGAAATCTTGGTTTCAGCTTGTACTTCTTCCAGTCCAGCATTTCTCATGATGTACTCTGCATATAAGTTAAATAAGCAGGATGACAGTATACAGCCTTGACGTACTCCTTTTCCTATTTGGAACCAGTCTGTCTTTCCATGTTCAGTTCTAACTGTTGCTTCCTGACCTGAATACAGGTTTATGAAGAGGCAGGTCAGGTGGTCTGGTATTCCCATCTCTTTCAGAATTTCCCACACTTTATTGTGATCCACACAGTCAAAGGCTTTGGCATAGTCACAAAGCAGAAATAAATGTTTTTTTCTGGAACTCTTTTTCTTTTTCAAGCATCCAGCAGATGTTTGCAATTTTTTCTCTGGTTCCTCTGCCTTTTCTAAAACCAGCTTGAACATCTGGATGTTCACGGTTCACATATTCGGTGCAGGAGTGGCTGAGAGGAGCTACCCCACATCCAAGGTCAGGAGTGTCAGCCAAGGGTATTACCCCACATCCAAGGTCTGGAGCGGTGGCTGAGAGGAGATACCCCATGCCCAAGGTCAGGAGCTGTGACTTTGAGGAGATATCCCACATCCAAGGTAAGGAGCAGCAGCTGCACTTTTCTGGAGCAGCCATGAAGAGATACCTCACATCCAAGGTAAGAGAAACCCAAGTAAGATGGTAGGCACTGACAGAGGACATCAGAGGGCAGACAGACTGAAGCCACAATCACAGACAAGTAGCCAATCTGATCACATGGACCACAGCCTTTTTTAACTCAGTGAAACTAAGCCATGCTGTGTGGGGCCACCCAAGACAGATGGGTCATGGTGAAGAGGTCTGACAGAATGTCATCTGCTGGAAAATGGAATGGTAAACCACTTCAATATTCTTGCCTTGAGCACCCCATGGATAGTCTAAACAGTATGAAAAAAATACATTGCATTAGTTTTACTATTTTGAAAAACTGTGTATATGAAGTTTTAATTTAGTTTTCAGTTGCCTAGAATAAATGGGCACTAAAATATAAATATAAACTGAGACATATTAACTGTATAATGTATATCTCTGATAGGAATTTTGTCTCTTATGTCCTAAGAACTCTTATTCACTTATTTAGATAAGCTTATTATTTGATGAGTTTACTTTAAAAGATTGTTTTCTAAGTAGTATTTTCTTATGCCAAGATAATAATATATATCCAACTGAATGCAGAGTTTCAAAGAATGGTAAGGAGAGATAAAGTCTTCTTTAGTTAACAATGCAAAGAAATAGAGGAAAAAAATAGAATAAGAAAGACTAGAGATCTTTTTCGAGAAAAATAGAGATGTCAAAAGAACATTTCATGTAAAATAGACAATAAAGGTCAAAAATGGCAAGGACCTAACAGAACCTAACAGAAGCAGAAAAGATTAAGAAGAGGTGGCAAGAATACACAGAACTGTACAAAAATTATCCAATGACCCAAATAAGCAAGAAGATGTGGGCAGTCACCTAGAGCTGGGCAGCCTGGAATGTGATATCAAGTGGGCATTAAGGAGCATTACTATGAACAACTCCTGGAGGTGATGGAATTCTAGCTGAGCTTTTGAAATTAAAAAAAAAAAAAAAGTGATGCAATTTAGATGCTGCACTGAACATGCTAGCAAATTTGGAAAACTCAACATCTGCTGTAGGACTGGAAAAGGTGAGCTTACATTCCCAATATCAAAGAAGGGCAATGCCAAAAAATCCTGAAAGTACCACACAATCTCACTCATTTCACATACTAGCAAGATAATTATCAAAATCCTTCAAGCTAGGCTTCAATACTATGTGAATCAAGAACTCTCAGATATTCAAGCTGGATTTATAGAAGGCAGACAAAACAGAGATCAAATTGCCAATATATATTGGATTATAGAAAAATCAAGAAAATTCCAGAAAAAATCTGTCTCATTGACTATGCTAAATCTTTTGACAGTGTGGATTACAATAAACAATGGAAGATTTTTAAAGAAATGGGAATAGCAGACCACCTTACCTGCCTAGTGAGAAACCTGTATGCATGTCCTTAGGCCTTCTTTATGGTCCAGTTCTCACATCCATATATGACTACAAGTAAAACCATCATTTTGACTAAACAGATCTTTTTTGGCATAATGATGTCTCTGCTTTTTAATATGCTGTCTAAGTTTCACATAGCTTTCCTCCAAGAGGCAAGTTCCTTTTAATTTCCTGGCTGCAGTCATTATTTGCAGTAGTTTTGGAGTCCAGGAAAATAAAATCTGTCTCTGTTTCCAATTTTTCCCCTTTAATTTGCATGAAGTGATGGAACTAGATGCCGTGATCTTAGATTTTTTAATGTTGTGTTTCAGCCCAACTTTTTCACTCTTCTCTTTCACCCTTATCAAGAGACTCTTTAGTTCCACTAGGGTGGAACTAGAGTGGTATAATCTGCATATGTGAGGTTGTTGATATTTCTACTGGCAACTTGATTCCAGCTTGTTATTCATCCAGCTGAGCATTATGCATGACATACTCTACCACCTTACCTTCCTCCTGAGAAACCTCCTTGAGAAGCTGGTCAAGAAGCAACAGTTAGAAACAGTCATGGAACAGACTGTTTCCAAATTGGAAAAGGATTACATCAAGGCCTGTATATTGTCACCCTGCTCATTTAACTTATATGCAGAGTACATCATGTGAAATGCTGAGGTGGAAAAAGCACAAGCTGGAATCAAGACTGCCAGGGGAAGTGTCAATAACCTCAGTTATGCAGATAACACCACCCTTATGGCAGAAAGTGAAGAGGGACTGAAGAGCCTCTTGATGAAAGTGGAGAGTGAAAAACCTGGCTTAAAACTCAACATTCAAAAAATGAAGATAATGGCATCTGGTCCTATCACTTTATGGCAAATAGATAGGGAAACAATAGTAAAAGTGACAGACTTTATTTTCTTGGGCTCAAAAATCACTGTGGATGGTGACTGAAACCACAAATTGAAAGGCCCTTGCTCCTTGGAAGAAAAGCTATGAAAATACTAGAAAAGCATTTTAAAAAACAGAGATGTTACTTTGCCAACAAGTGTCCATCTAGTCTAAACTATGATTTTTCCAGTAGTCACATATGGACATAAGAGTTGGACCATAAAGAAGGCTGAACACCAGAGAACTGATTCTTTTGAACTATAGTGTGGGAGAAGAATCTTGAGAGTCCTTTGGACTGCAAGGAGTTCAAACCAGCTGATCCTAAAGGAAATCAGTCCTGAATATTCATTGGAAGGATTTTTGCTGAAGCTGAAGCTCCAATACTTTGGCCACCTGATGTGAGGAACTGACTCATTAGAAAGACCCTGTTGCCTGGAAAGAATTAAGGCAGGAGGAGAAGGGGACAGAGGATGAGATGGTTGGATGGCATCACTGACTTGATTTACATGAGTTTGAGTAAACTCTGGGAATTGGTGATGGACAGGGAAGCCTGGGATGCTGAAGTCCATGGGGTTACAAAGACTTGGACACAACTGAATGACTGAACTGAACTGAACTGACCTAACTCTGCATATAAGTTAAATAAGCAGGGTAACAATATACAACCTTGATTTACTTGTTTTCCAATTTTGAAACAGTCAGTTTTTCCATGTTTGGATTTGCTTCTTTTTTTACCTGCAGACAAGTTTCTGAGGAAATAGATAAGTTGGTTTGGTGCTCCCATCACTTTAAGAATTTTCTAAGTTTGTTGTGATGCACACAGGCAAAGACTTTAACATAGTGAATGAGACAGAAGTAGATGCTTTGTGGAAGTCCTTGCTTTTTCCATGATCCAACAAATGTTGGCAATTTGACTTTGGTTTCTCTGCCCCTTCCTAATCCAGCTTGTATATCTAGAAGTTCTTGGTTCATGTACTGCTAAGCCTATCTTGAAGGATTTTGAGCAGCACCATGCTAGCATGTGAAATGAGTGCAATTGTACATTATCTGAACATTTGTTGGCATTACCCTTCTTTGGGATTAGAATGAAAACTGACTTTTTCCAGTCCTATGGCCACTGCTGAGTTTTTCAAATTCACTGACTTATTGAATGCAACACGTTAATAGCATGATTGTTTAAGATTTTAAATAGCTTAGCTGGAATTTCATCACTTCCCCTGGCTTTGTTTGTAGTAAAGCTCCCTAGGATCTTAACTTCACACCCTAGGATTTCCAGCTCTAAGCGAGTTATCACCATCGTGGTTATCTGGGTCTTTAAGTTCTTCTTTGTATAGCCCTTTTGTGTATTCTTGCTACTTCTTCTTAATCTCTTCTTCTTCTGTTAGGTTCTTATCATTTCTGTCTCTTATCATGTCCATCCTTGCATGAAATAAGTTGTCTTGATATATCCAATTTTCTTGAAGAAATCTCAAATCTTCCCATTCTATTGTTTCCCTCTGTTTCTTTGGTTTGCTTATTATTAGAAGAAAGTGAAAGAAAGTGAAAGTGAAGTCGCTCAGTCGTGTCTGACTCTTTGCAATCTCATATACTGTAGTCTATCAGGCTTCTCTGTCCATGGGATTTTCCAGGCAAGAGTACTGGAGTGGGTTGCCATTTCCTTCTCCAGGGGATCTTCCTGACCCAGGGATTGAACCCAGGTCTCCTGCATTTCAGGCAGACGCTTTAACCTCTGAGCCACCAGGGAAGCCTGGCCTTCTTATCTCTCCTTGCTATTGTTTGGAACTCTGTATTCAGTTGGGTGTATTTTTGCCTTTCATTTCACTTCTTCCCAGGTCTTGTTTTTGCTTACTACATAGAGGTTACCCATCTTTGACTGCAAAGAACATAATCAATTTGATTTCATTATTGACCATCTGGTGATGTCTATGTCTAGAATTGTCTCTGGGGTTGTTGGAAATGAGTGTTTGCTATGATAAGCGTGTTCTTTTGACAAAACTCTGTTAGCCTTGGCCCTGCTTCATTTTGTACTTGAAGAACAAACTTGCCTATTTTTCCTGGTATCTCTTGACTTCCTACTTTTGCATCCCAATCCCCTGTGATGAAAAGGACATCTCTTTTTTTTGGTGTTAGTTCTAGACGTTTCTAGGTCTTCATAAAACTGGTCTATTTTAGCTTCATAAGCATTAGTGTTTGGTGGTATAGACTTGGATTACTGTGATGGTGAATGGTTTGCATTGGAAACAAACCAATATCATTCTGTCATTTTTGAGATTACACACAAGTACTGCATTTTCAAATCATTTGTTGATAATGAAGGTTACTCCATTTCTTATAAATGATTCTTGCCCACAGTAGTAAATATAAACACCAACTTAATTCAATTGTCACATTCTCATTCTTTTAGTTCACTGATTCCTAAAATGCTGATGTCAATCTTTCTGTCTCCTTCTCGACTACATCCAAATTACCTTGATTCATGGACCTAATATTCCAGGTTCCTATGCAATATTGCTCTTCACAGCATTGAAATTTACTTTCACCACCAGACATACCGTAAATATCTTTATGCTTTGACCCAGTCACTTCATTCTTTCTAGAAGTATTAGTAATTGCTCTCTGCTCTTCACTAGTAGTAATTGGACATCTTTTGATCTGAAAACTCATTTTCCAGTGTCATATATTTTTGCTTTTTCGTAGTGTCCATGTTCTACAAGCAAGAATACTGGAATGGGTTGACATGTCCTCCTCCAATGGACTAGTTTTGTCACAACTCTTTAATATCATGTTACTATGACCTGTCCATCTATGATGGCCCTACATGCCATGGCTCCCAGCTCATTAAATTATGCAAACCTCTTTGCCACAACAAAGTTGGGGATTATATGTTTTATATATTACTTGATATTCTTAAAATAATACAAGTGAATTTTCCCATGTTTCATGGTATTAATCAGGCTTCTGTAGAGAAATAGAGTCAATAGGATATATATATATATATATATATCCTGGGCTTCCCTGATGGCTCATTTGCCTGCAATGCTGGAGACCTGGGTTTGATCCTTGGTTTGGAAAGATCACTTGGAGAAGGAAATGGCAACCCACTCCAGTACTCTTGCCTGGAAAATCCCATAGACAGATGAGCCTGCTAGACTACAATCCATGGAGTCACAAAGAGTTGGACATGACTGAGTGACTTCAGTTTCATGGTCATATCCTATATATTATACACACATACACACACACATGCACACACACACACACATATGCTCATACCTGCAGAGAGAAAGACTGATTAACTGGTTGAGATTGATTTATTATAATTCATTGGTTCACACCTTTATGGAGGCTAAGAAGTTTTACAATCTGCTGTCTGCAAGCTAGTGCCCAGGAAAGCCTGAAGTACACTTCAGTGTGAGTCCCAAGGCAGAAAAAGATAAGAAAAGTTTATACATCCCAGTTTAAGAAGCAGAGCAGGGAAACAAGTGTTTATTTCTTCTTGTTCTGCCTTTTGTTCTTTTCAGATCCTCAATGAGTTTAGTGATGCCTACTTACTTTGAGAACAATGTACTTTACCTACTGTACTGATTCAAATATTGATCTTATCCAGAAATAGACTCATAGACACGTTCAGAAATAATGATGACTACCTATCATATATAATCAAATTGATGTATAACATTAAGCATCACAGCTAATGTTTGTGTTTTAATTTTAAACTATTTTCCTAAATATGTTTTAAAAATCCATCTTACATTGGTGTTGTTTTTAAAAATGATTATCTGTTATAAAAATGATAAAACACCATTCATAAAATGATTTCTGCTTCTGATTTTTTAGATTAGTTTTTAATTCTAATTTGAGTTTTTATTTCCTTTTGCCACAGTAATGACAATGATGTGACTTTGGTACACATTATAAGTATAGATTATGAAAATAGGTTAGAGTTTAGTAGAGATTTAAGATAGTAAACAGCTTAACACATTGTTATCTTAGAGAAGAGTTTTGTAAGCAAAGAAAAATATTTAGAATAAATGTCTTGTAGAAGAATAGGTTTGGCAGAGGGGAAAAAACCTGGAGCAAAGACCTTTAAGCAGGAGTGTGATGGGCCAATTCAGGAACTAGCAGAGATGACAGTTTGGCTACTTCAGAATGAACAAAGAACTGTTAGAAGAGGAATTCTAGGTATGACTTAGATCACTCAGAGTCATGTAGGACTTTTAAAACATTATCTTATCATACGTGAAATAGATCACCAGTCCAGGTTCAATGCATGAGGCAGGGTGCTCAGGGCTGGTGCACTGGGATGACCCTGAGAGATGGGATAGGTAGGGAGGTGGGAGGGAGGGTCAGGATGGGGAACACATGTACACCCATGGCTGATTCATGTGAATGTATGGCAAAACCCAACAAAATCTTGTAATTAGTCTCCAATTAAAATTTAAAAAAATAAATAAAACATTATGTTTTATTCTGAATGATAAGGAAGACTTTTGAGCGAGTGACTTGAAATGATTTAAATTTGGAAAATAAATTTTTGTTTAGGATAAATTGTTAAGGGCCAAGAATAAAAATAAGGAGACCCTTAGAACAAGAGATGATGGTGGCAGTCAGGGGTGATAGAGATTGATACAGCGAGAAGTGTTTAGACTTTGATTACAGACTTGAAGATTTTTCTGGTAGATTTCTTAGGAAGTATAGGAGAAAGACAGAAGTAAGCGAAAGGATGGGGTATCTATCCACTGAGGTGGGAAAGGGTGGAGAACAAGGTTTGGGTGGGGGGAGAATCAGGTATTCAGTTTTAAGATGTCTAGTTTTGGGAAAGATATCAAATGAGTCATTGATGTAAGTATTTGAAATTACTTGCAACTGAGGAAAGTGCAGTCTGACACTACAAACTTCAATATTGTCACCATATAGATTTTACTGAAGCTCTGAGGCTTAGTTAGTTGTCATGGAAATGAGCATATTAGAAAGAACTTTGAAGACTAATACCTGAGAGCACTCTAAAATTAAAAGAAAAGTTGGTAACTGCAAAATAATTTGAGGAAACACTAGTGAGTAAGGAGTTTCACCACAAGCTACAGCTTGGTCAAATGCTTTATTAGATACCATAATATAAGGACTGAGGACTGACTGTTAGATTTGCCCTCAAAGAGAATATTGAATTTGTGAAACTAATTAGAACAATTTCAGAGAAGTGGTAAGGGCAAAACCTGATTGGGGTGGATTTAGAATGAAATGAAAGGAAGGAGGTTGTAGGCTTTAAGTAATGCCAGCTCTTTCTAGTATTTACTCTAAAGGAGGAGAGAATTAACTGGAAACCAATGAGGACTATGCTATTAAGAATTTTTTTTTTTAATATGGGGAAAAATATTAACATTTTGAATGCTTGTCATAATGCTCTGATTGGGGACAATAAAAATGATGGTTCAGGAAAAAGAAGAATAACTGTTGGAGATATGTCCTCAAATAATATAGGAAAATTATCTAATGCATAAATGTTGTAATTTAGGGGACAACTAAAACCCAATATCTTAACTTCTATTACTGTGGTTGTTTAATCACTCAGGCATGTCTGACTGTTTGTGACCCCATGGACTGCAGCACGCCAGGCTGCCCTGTCCTTCAACATCTCCCAGAGCTTGCTTAGACTCATGTCCGTTGAGTTGGAGATGCCATACAAACATCTTCTCCTCTGTCATCCCCTTGTCCTCCTGCCTTCAATTTTTCCAAGCAACAGAGTCGGCTCTACGAATCAAGTGGCCAAAGTATTGGAGCTTCAGCTTCAGTATCAGTCCTTCCAATGAATATTTAGGATTGATTTCCTTTAGGATTGACTGGTTTGATCCCATTGCAGTCCAAGGGACTCTCAAGAGTCCTTTCCAACACCACAGTTTAAAAGGATCAATTATTCGGTGCTCAGCTTTCTTTACGATCCCACTCTCAGACCTTTGATGGTAAAGTAATGTATCTGCTTTTTAATATATTGTCTACATTTGTCATAGCTTTTCTACCAAGAAGCAAGAGCCTTTTAATTTCATGGCTACAATCATTGACTTTAGTGATTTTGGAGCCTGAGGAAATAAAATATTTCACTGCTTCCATTGTTTACATATATACTTGCCATGAAGTGATGGGATAAGATGCCATTTAGATTTTTGAATGTTGAATTTTAAGCCAGCTTTTTCACTCTCCTCTTCATTTTCATCAAGAGGCCCTTTAGTTCTTCATTTTCTGCCAAAAAGGATAGTATAATCTGCATATCTGAGGTTATTGATATTTCTCCCAGTAATCTTGATTTCAGCTTGTGTTTTAACCAGCCTGGCACTTCACATGATGCTTTCTGCATATTAGCAGGGTGACAACATACAGCCTTGACATACTCCTTTCCCAATTTGGAACCATTCCCTTGTTCCATGTCCAATTTTAATTATTGCTTCCTGACCTGCATACAGTTTTCTCAGGTGTCAGGTAAGGTGGTCTGGTATTTCCGTCTCTTAAAGAATTTTCCAGTTGGTTGTGATCAACACAGTCAAAGGCTTTAGTGCAGTCAATGAAGCAGGAGTTGATATTTTCCTGAAATTCTCTTGCTTTTTCTATGATCCAACAGATGTTGGCAATTTGATATATGGTTCCCCTGCCTTTTCTAAATCCAGCTTGAACAAATGGAAACTTTCAGTTCACATATTATTAAAGCCTCACTTGGAAGATGGTGGAGGAATAGGATAGGGAGACCACTTTCTCCACCACAAATTCATCAAAAGAACATTTAAACGCTGAGTAAATTCCACAAAACAACTTCTGAAAGCCGGCAGAGGACATCAGGCACCCAGAAAAGCAGCCCAATGTCTTTGAAAGGAGGTAGGAAAAAATATAAAAGACAAAAAAAGAGACAAAAGAGGGAGGGATGGAGCTCTGTCCTGGGAAGGGAGTCTTAAAAAGAGAAGTTTCCAAACACCAGGAAACACTCTCACTGCCGAGTCTGTGCCAAGCCTTTGAAGCACAGAGGCAACATAACAGGGAGGAAAAATAAATAAACAATTAAAACCTACAGATTATGAGCCCAGTGGTAACTCCCCCAGCAGAGAGGCAACGCAGATGCCTGCACCTGCCACTAGCAAGTGGGGGCTGAGCAGGGAGGCACGGGCTTCATCGCTTAGAGTAAGGATCTGACCTCAATACCCCAAGCGCTATCTGCGCAAACTAACTTGGGCTAGCAAACCAGACTTTGGGATAACTACCACGCGAAAGGCCAGCCCCAACCTAAGACACCGCCAGGCCTGCACACAGAACAAAGGACTGAACAGAGATAGCTGGCTGCAGACCATCCCCTTCCAGTGACAGGAAGCCAGAGCTGGAAGGGGGCAATCACAGCCCCAGAGAGACATTATCTACAAAACTGTAAGCAGGCTTCTTTGCTAACTAAGACTTCTTGGGGTTCTGAATGGTCAACATCTGCCTGAGAAGGTGCACTGGTTGTACACCCAGAAAACCGAGCAGTGAGGAGGCAATAAGTCGCAGCTACCATGCTCGCCAAACACCTCATCACCTGAGCTGCTTGGACCTGGGAAGGGCACAAAATGCAGGCCCAACTGAGTCTGCGCCTCTGAGGACTACCCGAGTGCCTGAACCTGAGCAGCTTAGACCTGGGAGGTGCATGCAACCCAGGGCCAGCCTCGGATGGTTCCCAGTGGAGCAACCTAGAGCCTGAGCAGTGTGGGCAGGGAGGGTACAGGCACCGTGAGAGGGGGCAGGCCCAGTATGGCTGAGGCACTGCGAGCACATGCCAGTGTTATTTGTTTGCAGCGTCCCTCCCTCCCCACAGCATGACAGAACAAGTGAGACTTAAAAAAAAAAAAAAGTGTCCACCACTGCCCCCTTTGTGTCAGGGTGGAAATCAGACACTTGAGATCAGCAAACAGAAGAAGCTAAAACAGAGGGAACCACCTTGGAAGGGACAGGTGTAATAGATTAAAACCCTGTCGTTAGTACCAACTACATAGGAAGGGGGCCTATAGATCTTGAGAAATATAAGCTGGACCAAGGAACTAGCCAAAAATGAACTGACCCCACAATACCCACAACAACACCAGAGAAAGTCCTAGATACATTTTTAATATTTTTACGATCATTCTTTTTCTTTTTTTTTAATTAAAAAAATTTTAAGTCCTCTATTACTCCTTTAATTTTCACTTTTATAACCCACTGTTACTTTGCAAAAAAAAGACCCATTTTTAAAAAAGCAAACTTCATATATATATTTTTTATAATTTTTGTGACTTTTAAAAATTTTTTTCTTTATTTTTTCTTTTTTTCTTCTTTTCTTTAACATTATATTTTTGAAATTCCAAACTCTACTCTAGATTTTTAATTTTTGCTTTTTAGTATTTGTTATCAATTTTGTACCTTTAAGAACTCAATCTTCAGCACCCATTTTACTTGGGAGCGAGATTGCTGGCTAGACTGCTCTCTCCTCCTTTGGACTCTCCTTTTTTTCCACCAGGTCACCTGTGTCTCCTCCATAACCCCTCTCTGCTCTACCCAACTGTGTGAATTTCTGAATGTTCCAGACGGTGGAGAACACTTAGGGAACTGATTACTGGCTAGATCTGTTTCTCTTCTTTTCATTTCCCCCCTTTTATCCTCCTGACCACCTCTGTCTCCTTCCTCCCTCTTCTCTTCTCTGTATAACTCCGTGAACATCTCTGAGCGGTCCAGTTGTGGAGTGCACATAAGGAAGTGATTACTTGGCTAGCCTGCTCTCACCTCTGTTGATTCCACCTCATCTCATTCGGGTCACCTCTAACTCCCTCCTCCCTCTTCTCTTCTCCATGTAACTCTGTGAACCTCTCTGGGTAGCCCTCACTGTGGAGAAACTTTTCATCTTTAACCTAGATGTTTTATCAATGGTGCTGTATAGAAGGAGAAGTCTTGAGACTACTGTAAAAATAAGATGGAAAACCGGAAGCAGGAGGCTTAAGTCTAAACTCTGACTCCAGGGAGCTCCTGACTCCAGGGAACATTAATTGACAGGAGCTCATCAAATGCTTCCATACCTACACTGAAACCAAGCACCACACAAGAGCCAACAAATTCCAGAACAAGACATACCATGCAAATTCTCCAGCAACACAGGAATACAGCCCTGAGCTCCAATATACAGGCTGCCCAAAGTTACTACAAAACCTTAGACATCTCATAACTCATTACTGGACACTTCATTGCACTCCAGAGAGAAGAAATCCAGCTCCACCTACCAGACCACCGACACAAGCTTCCCTAACCAAGAAACCTTGACAAGCCACCTGTACAAATCCACACACAGCGAGGAAACTCCACAATAAAGAGAACTCCACAAACTGCCAGAATACAGAAAGGACACCCCAAACTCAGCAATATAAACAAGATGAAGAGACAGAGGAATAGGATAAATGCCCACCAAACCAAACAAAAGAGGAAGAGACAGGGAATCTACCTGATAAAGAATTTCAAATAATGATAGTGAAAATGATCCAAAACCTTGAAATCAAAATAGAATCACAGATAAATAGCCCTGAGACAAGGATTGACAAGATGCAAGAAAGATTTAACAAGGGTCCAGAAGAAATAAAAAAGAATCAATATGTAATGAATAATGCAATAAATGAGATCAGAAACACTCTGGAGGCAACAAATAGTAGAAAAACGGAGGCAGAAGATAGGATTAGTGAATTAGACGACAGAATGGTAGAAATAAATGAATCAGAGAGGAAAAAAGAAAAAACGAATTAATAGAAATGAGGACAATCTCAGAGACCTCCAAGACAATATTAAACGCTACAACATTCGAATCATAGGAGTCCCAGAAGAAGACAAAAAGAAAGACTATGAGAAAATACTTGAGATAATAGTTGAAAACTTCCCTAAAATGGGGAAAGAAATAATCACCCAAGTCCAAGAAACCCAGAGAGTCCCAAACAGGATAAACCCAAGGCAAAACACCCCAAGACACATATTAATAAAATTAACAAAGATCAAACGCAAAGAACAAATATTAAAAGCAAGCAAGGGAAAAACAACAAATATCATACAAGGGAATTCCCATAAGGATAACAGCTGATCTTTCAATAGAAACTCTTCAAGCCAGGAGGGAATGGCAAGACATACTTAAAGTGATGAAAAAAAAAAAAAAATAACCTACAGCCCAGATTACTGTACCCAGCAAGGATCTCATTCAAATATGATGGAGAAATCAAAAGCTTTACAAACAAAAGCTGAGAGAATTCAGCACCACCAAACCAGCTCTCCAACAAATACTAAAGGATATACTCTAGACAGGAAACACAAAAAGGATGTATAAACTCGAACCCAAAACAATGAAGTAAATGACAATGGGATCATACTTATCAATAATTACGTTAAACATAAATGGGTTGAATGCCCCAACCAAAAGACAAAGACTGGCTGAATGGATACAAAAACAAGACCCCTACATATGCTGTCTACAAGAGACCCACCTCAAAACAGGGGACACATACAGACTGAAAGTAAAAGGCTGGAAAAAGATTTTCCATGCAAATAGGGACCAAAAGAAAGCAGGAATAGCAATACTCATATCAGATAAAATAGACTTTAAAACAAAGACTGTGAAAAGAGACAAAGAAGGTCACTACATAATGATCAAAGGATCAATCCAAGAGGAAGATATAACAATTATAAATGTATATGCATCCAACATAGGAGCACCGCAATATGTAACACAAATGCTAACAAGTATGAAAGGGGAAATTAACCAGAACAGAATAATAGTGAGAGACTTTAATACCCCACTCACACCTATGGATAGATCAACTAAACAGAAAATTAACAAGGAAACACAAACTTTAAACGATACAATAGACCAGTTAGACCTAATTGATATCTATAGGACATTTCACCACAAAACAATAAATTTCACCTTTTTCTCAAGCGCACATGGAACCTTCAGGATAGATCACATCCTGGGCCATAAATCTAGCCTTGGTAAATTCAAAAAAATAGAAATCATTCCAAGCATCTTTTCTGACCACAATGCAGTAAGATTAGATCTCAATTACAGGAGAAAAACTATTAAAAATTCCAACACACGGAGGCTGAACAACATGCTGCTGAATAACCAACAAATCACAGAAGAAATCAAAAAAGAAATCAAAATTTGCATGTAAACGAATGAAAATAAAAACACAACCACCCAAAACCTGTGGGACACTGTAAAAGCAGTCCTAAGGGGAAAGTTAATAACAATACAGGCATACCACAAGAAACAAGAAAAAAGTCAAATAAATAACCTAACTCTACACCTAAAGCAACTAGAAAAGGAAGAAATGAAGAACCCCAGGGTTAGTAGAAGGAAAGAAATCTTAAAAATTAGGGCAGAAAGAAATGCAAAAGAAATAAAAGAGACCATAGCAAAAATCAACAAAGCCAAAAGCTGGTTCTTTGAAAGGATAAATAAAATTGACAAACCATTAGCCAGACTCATCAAGAAACAAAGGGAGAAAAATCAAATCAATAAAATTAGAAATGAAAATGGAGAGATCACAACAGACAACATAGAAATACAAAGGATCATAAGATACTACTATCAGCAATTATATCCCAACAAAATGGACAAGTTAGAAGAAATGGGCAAATTCTTAGAAAAGTACAACTTTCCAAAACTGGACCAGGAGGAAATAGAAAATCTTAACAGACCCATCACAATCACAAAAATTGAAACTGTAATCAGAAACCATCCAACAAAAAAAAGCCAAGGACCAGACGGCTTCACAGCTGAATTCTACCAAAAACTGAGAGAAGAGCTAACACCTATCCTACTCAAACTCTTCCAGAAAATTGCAGAGGAAGGTCAACTTCCAAACTCATTCTATGAGGCCACCATTACCCTAATACCAAAACCTGGCAAAGATCCCACAGAAAAAGAAAACTACAGGCCAATATCACTGATGAACATAGATGCGAAAATCCTTAAAAATTCTAGTAATCAGAATCCAAAAACACATTTAAAAGATCATACACCATGTCCAAATGGGCTTTATCCCAGAGATGCAAGGAGTCTTCAATATCTGCAAATCAATCAATGTAATACACCACATTAACAAATTTAAAAATAAAAACCATATGATTATCTCATAGATACAGAGAAAGCCTTTGACAAAATTCAACATCCATTTATGATAAAAAAAAAAACTCTCCAGAAAGTAGGAATAGAAGGAACATACCTCAACATAATAAAAGCTATATATGACAAACCCACAGCAAACATTATCGTCAAAGGTGAAAAATTGAAAGCATGTCCTCTAAAGTCAGAAACAAGACAAGGGTGCCCACTTTCACCATTACTATTCAACATAGTTTTGGAAGTTTTGGCCACAAGAATCAGAGTAGAAAAAGAAATGAAAGGAATCCAAATTGGTAAAGAAGAAGTAAAACTTTCACTGTTTGCAGATGACATGCTCCTCTACATAGAAAACTCTAAAGACTCTACCAGAAAATTACTAGAACTAATCAATGAATATAGTAAAGTTGAAGGATATAAAATCAACACACAGAAATCCCTTGCATTCCTATACACTAATAATGAGAAAATAGAGAAATTAAGGAAACAATTCCATTCACCATTGCAATGAAAAGAATAAAATTTTTGGAGTCAGATCAGATCAGATCAGTTGCTCAGTCATGTCCAACTCTTTGCGACCCCATGAATCGCAGCACACCAGGCCTCCCTGTCCATCATCAACTCCCGGAGTTCACTCAGACTCACGTCCATTGAGTCGGTGATCCCATCCAGCCATCTCATTTGTGCCGTCCCCTTCACCTCCTGCCGCCAATCCCTCCCAGCATCAGAGTCTTTTCCAATGAGTCAACTCTTCGCATGAGGCAGCCAAAGTTTTGGCGTTCAGCTTTAGTATCATTCCTTCCAAAGAAATCCCAGGACTGATATCATTTAGAATGGACTGGTTGGATCTCCTTGCAGTCCAAGGGACTCTCAAGAGTCTTCTCCAATACCACAGTTCAAAAGCATCAATTCTTCGGTGCTCAGCCTTCTTCACAGTCCAACTCTCACATCCATACATGACCACAGGAAAAACCATAGCCTTGACTAGACAGACCTTCGTTGGCAAAGTAATGTCTCTGCTTTTGAATATGCTATCTAGGTTGGTCATAACATTCCTTCCAAGGAGTAAGCGTCTTTTAATTTCATGGCTGCAGTCACCATCTGCAGTGATTTTGGAGCCCAGAAAAATAAAGTTTGACACAGTTTCCACTGTTTCCCCATCTATTTCCAATGAAGTGATAGGACCAGATGCCATGATCTTCGTTTTCTGAATGTTGAGTTTTAAGCCAACTTTTTCACTCTCCATTTTCACTTTCATCAAGAGGCTTTTTAGTTCCTCTTCACTTTCTGTCATAAGAGTGGTGTCACCTGCATATCTGAGGTTCTTGATATTTCTCCCGGCAATCTTGATTCCAGCTTGTGTTTCTTCCAGTCCAGCGTTTCTCATGATGTACTCTGCATACAAGTTAAATAAGCAGGGTGAAAATATACAGCCTTGATGTACTCCTTTTCCTATTTGGAACCAGTCTGTTGTTCCATGTCCAGTTCTAACTGTTGCTTCCTGACCTGCATACAGATTTCTCAAGAGGCAGGTCAGGTGGCCTGGTATTCCCATCTCTTTCAGAATTTTCCACATGCTTAGGAATATATCTACCTAAAGAAACTAAAAACCTATATATAGAAAACTATAAAACACTGGTGAAAGAAATCAAAGAGGACACTAATAGATGGAGAAATATACCATGTTCATGGATTGGAAGAATCAATATAGTGAAAATGAGTATACTATCCAGAGCAATCTATAGGTTCAATGCAATCCCTATCAGGCTACCAACAGTATTCCTCACAGAGCTAGAACAAATAATTTCACAATTTGTATGGAAATACAAAAAACCTCAAACAGCCAAAGCAATCTTGAGAAAGAAGAATGGAACTGGAGGAATCAACCTGCCTGACTTCAGGCTCTACTACAAAGCCACAGTCATCACGACAGCATGGTACTGGCACAAAGGCAGAAATATAGATCAATGGAACAAAATAGAAAGCCCAGAGATAAATCCATGCACCTATGGACACCTTATCTTTGACAAACGAGGCAAGAATATACAATGGATTAAAGACAATCTCTTTAACAAGTGGTGCTGGGAAAACTGGTTGACCACTTATAAAAGAATGAAACTAGAACACTTTCTAACACCATACACAAAAATAAACTCAAAATGGATTAAAGATCTAAACGTAAGACCAGAAACTATAAAACTCCTAGAGGAGAACATAGGCAAAACAGTCTCCGACATATATCACAGCAGGATCCTCTATGACCCACCTCCCAGAATATTGGAAATAAAAGCAAAAATAAACAAATAGGACCTAATTAAACTTAAAAGCTTCAGCACAACAAAGGAAATTATAAGCACGGTGAAAATACAGCCTTCAGAATGGGAGAAAATAATAGCAAATGAAGCAATGGACAAACAACTAATCTCAAAAATATACAAGCAACTCCTACAGTTGAAAAATAAATGACCCAATCAAAAAAATGGGCCAAAGAACTAAATAGACATTTCTCCAAAGAAGACATACAGATGGCTACCAAACACGTGAAAAGATGCGCAACATCACTCATTATCAGAGAAATGCAAATCAAAACCATTGTGAGGTACCATTTCACGCCAGTCAGAATGGCTGCGATCCAAAAGACTACAAGCTATAAATGCTGGAGAGGGTGTGGAGAAAGGGAACCCTCTTACACTGTTGGTGGGAATGCAAACTAGTACAGCCACTATGGAGAACAGTGTAGAGATTCCTTAAAAAACTGGAAATAGAACTGCCTTATAACCCAGCAATCCCACTGCTGGGCATACACACTGAGGAAACCAGAATTGAAAGAGACACATATACCCCAATGTTCATCGCAGAACTGTTTATAATAGCCAGGACATGGAAGCAACCCAGATGTCCATCAGCAGATGAATGGATAAGAAAGCTTTGGTACATATACACAATGGAGTATTACTCAGCCATTAAAAAGAATACATTTGAATCAGTTCTAATGAGGTGGATGAAACTGGAGCCTATTATACAGAGTGAAGTAAGCCAGAAAGAAAAACAATACAGTATACTAACCCATATATATGGAATTTAGAAAGATGGTAATAATAACCCTGTATACGAGACAACAAAAGAGACACTGATGCATAGAATAGTCTTTTGGACTCTGTGGGAGAGGGAGAGGGTGGGATGATTTGGGAGAATGGCACTGAAACATGTATAATATCATATATGAAGTGAGTCGCCAGTCCAGGTTTGATGCACGATACTGGATGCTTGGGGCTGGTGCACTGGGAAGACCCAGAGGGATGGTATGGGGAGGAAGGAGGGATGAGGATTCAGGATGGGGAACACGTGTATACCTGTGGTGGATTCATGTTGATATTTGTCAAAACCAATACAATATTGTAAAGTTAAAAATAAATAAATAAATAAAGCCTCACTTGGAGGACGTTGAGCATTACTTTACTAGCATTGAAATGAGTGCAATTGCGCAGTAGTTTGAACCATCTTTGGCATTGACTTTCTTTGAGATTGGAATGAAAACTGACCTTTCCTAGTCCTGTGGCCACTGCTTAGTTTTCCAAATTTGCTGGCATATTGAGTGGAATGTTTTCACAGTATCATCTTTTAGGATTTGAAATTTCTCAGCTGGAATTCCATCATCTCCACTAGCTTTGTCTGTAGTGATGACTCCTAAGGCCCATTTGACTTCACACACCTAGACGTCTGGGTTTAGGTGAGTGATCACACCATTGTGGTTATCTCAGTCTAAGATCTTTTTTGTATAGTTCTTCTGTGTAATCTTGGCACATCTTCTTAATATCTCCTGCTGCTGTTAGGTCCCTATCATTTCTGTGCTTTTACTGTGTTCATCTTTGCATGAAATATTCCCTTGGTATCTCTGATTATTTTGAAGAGATCTCTAGTCTTTCCCATTGTTTTCCTCTATTTGTTTGCATTATTCACTTAGAAAAGCTTTCTTATCTCTCCTTGCTATTCTTTGGCACTCTGCGTCCAGATGGGTATATCTTTTGTTTTCTCATTTGTCTTTCTCTTCTCGTTTTCTCAGCTATTTGTAAGGCCTCCTCAGACAACCATTTTGTCTCTTGCATTTCTTTTTCTTAGGGGTGATTTTGGTCTCTGTCTCCTCTACAGTGTTAAGAACCTCTGTCCATAAATCTTCAGGCAATCTGTCTATCAGATCTAATCCCTTGAATCTATTTATTACTTTCAGTGTATAATCATAAGGGGTTTGATTTAGGTCATACCTAGATGGCCTAGTGATTTTCCCTACTTTCTTGAATTTAAGTCTGAATTTTGCAGTAGTGTGTTCATGATCTGAGCCACAGTCAGCTCCTGGTCTTGTTTTTGCTGAGGGTATACAGCATGTCAATCTTTGGCTGAAAAAAATATATATATATAATCAATCTGATTTTGGTATTAACCAGCTGGTGATGTCCATGTGTGGAGTCATCTCTGTGTTGTTGAAAGAGGGCATTTGCTATGAACAGTGCATTCTCTTCAGAAAACTCTGTTAGCCCTTGCCGTGTTTCATTTTGTACTCCAAGGTCAAACTTGCCTGTTACTCCAGGTATCTCTTTACTTCCTATTTTTGCATTCAAGTCGCCTATGATGAAAAGGACATCCTTTTTGATGTTAGTTCTAGAAGGTCTTGTAAGTCTTCATAACTTCTTCAGCATTAGTGGTCAGGGCATAGACTTGGTTGACTGTGATATTGAGTATTTTGCCTTGAAAACGAACTGAGATCATTCTATCATTTTTGAGATTGCACCCAAGTACTGCATTTCAGACCCTTTTGTTGACTCTGGTGAGTAAGGCCATGCTCAGTAAATTTTTAATCCAATTGTCTGCTGATGGATAGGCCTGTGTTCCTCCCAAACTATGCTAGGGGTACTGGCAGTAAGGGCCAGTAATGGTAACCTCTTTCCAAAGGATTTACGCCAGCCTGCCATGGGTCCCAGAACTGTGGTAGTCAGTGCCCCAACCCCGTGACAGGCCACTGTTGACCTATGCCTCAGCTGAAGACTCCCTGACACTCACTGGCAAGTCTACTTCCATCTCTTGTGGGGTCGCTGCTCTTTTCTCCTTGGTGCTGGTGCACACAAGTTTTTGTGTGCCCTCCAAGAGTCTGTTTCCCCAACCCCGTGGAAATTCTTTCATCAAATCTCAAGGGCCTTCAAAATCAAATCCCCTGGGGGTTCTCAGTCCTTTTGCCAGATCCTCAGGTTGGGAAATCTCTGTGGGCCCTAGAGCTTTTACAACAATGGGAGAATTTATTCGTATATTTGTTCTCCAGTTTGTGGATCATCTGCTCGGTGGCTCTGTAGTGGAGCTAATGGCGACCTTCTCCAAGTGGACTTATGCCACAAACCTCACCTCCCAGGTCTTCTGCAGCCAGAGCCTCTGTCCCTGTGGCGGGTCACTGCTGACCTGTTCCTCTGCAGGAGACACTCAAACATTAAAAATAGATCTGGCTCAGCCTCTTGTAGGGGGGTCATTGATCCTTTTCCTTGGTCCTGGGCATGCATAAGATTTTGTTTGTGTCCTCCAAGTGTCTCTCGCAGGTCTGATATTTGATTTTAAATGTGATTGTGCCCTTCCTACCATCTTGTTGGGGCTTCTCCTTTGCCTTTGTGTGTGGGGTATCTTTTTTGGTAGGATCCAACATTCTCCTTTCAATGGTTGTTCAACAGCTAGGTGTGATTTTGGTGTTCTTGCAGGAGAAAATGGGTGCACATCCTTCTCCTCTGCCATCTTACCTAGGTAACTTCTGAATGCATGTTTGTTGGGGTTGCACTTATGGACAAAACTTCTGATGATCACAATCTCTCCCTGTTGGACCCCATTCCACAAGGCTTTCTTTCCTCTAGGGTAATTTCCTGGTACTGCTGATTTGCAATAGTCACTTTTTTATATTCTCTGGTTAAATCTATGGTTAAACATTCTCTGCTTAAATCATCTATTATTATGAAGAGAGGGTTAGTGAAATAATATTGAGTGTCTAGTCTTCTAACTTGGCTTCTCAGGGTGGCACTAGTTGTAAAGAACTTGCCTGTCAATGCAGGAGACATAAAAGATGTGTGTTCAACCCTTGGGTCAGGAAGATCCCCTGGAGGAAGAAATGGCAACCCACTCCAGTATTCTTGCCAAAGAATCCCCATGAATGGAGGAGCCTGTGGGCTAGCCTATAGGGTCCCACAGAATTGGAAAAAGCTGAAGTTTTGTCCACAGAATTGGACAAAACTTAGCACTCATGCAGTCTTCTAACTAGATCTGAAAGTATTCCTCTACCTGCCACCCAAGCAGGGATCTGACAAAGACTTCCGTTATGTTCACACTGTGATTTTAAGGCTTTAGTTATTTTGATTTTTGGTGTGTCATTTGTTTCTGATTTGCAATAGAGATAGGATACTTATCATCTATTTAGGAAAATGTAGAAAAAACAGGAATACTAAGAAAATTCTTCTGATTCCAATTTTTAGCCCACCAACTAGTTTTCTTAGAATAATTGCAACTAAATTGCCAGAAATCTACCTGTTTCTATTCTAGTCACTTGATTCTTTAACAATACTAAAATTTTTGAGGTGAGTCATGGACAAATCTATATAGTTCTATACATTTCTACAGTCAGCAAAAACAAGACCTGGAACTGACTATGGCTCAGATCATGAACTCCTTATTGCAAAATTTAGGCTATGAAATTTAGGCTAAGAAAGTAAGGGAAACCACTAGGCCATTCAGCTATGACCTAAATCAAATCCCTTATGATTATGCAGTGGATGTGATTAATAGATTTAAGGAATTAGATCTTGTAAATAGAGTGACTGAAGAAATATGGACAATGTGGACAGAGATTCATAACATTTTACAGGAAGCAGTGACCAAAACCATCCCAAAGAAAAAGAAATGCAAGAAGGTAAAGGAGACTTTACAATAGCTAAGGAAATAAAAGAAGTAAAAGACAAGGGAGAAAAGGAAAGATATACCCAACTGAATGCATAGCTATAGAGAAGAGCAAGCAGAGATAAGAGGCCTTCTGTAATGAAAAATGCAAAGAAGCAGAGGAAAACTGTGGCGGCTACGTGGCGGCAGCTGTGACCGGCGCACTAAGTGGGGCGGCAGCTGCTACCAGTGCACTAAGTGCGGCAGCTGCTGCAACCAGCGCACTAAGCATGCCGAGAGGCGCTACCCCATGCTCCCACGCCCGAGGCCAGGGGCGGCAGCTGGGAGGACCAACCCCACATCCAAGGAGCCATGGCTTCATGGGTTCAGGAGGGCCTAGAGTCACTATCCCATGTTGAAGGTCAGGAAGGGTGGCGGTGAGGAGATACACCTCGTCCAAGGTAAGGAGCAGTGGCTGTGCTTTGCTGGAGCAGCAGTGAAGAGATACCCCACGATCAAGGTAAGAGAAACCCAAGTAAGATGGTAGGAGTTGCAAAAGGGCATCAGAGGGCAGACACATTGAAATCATACACACAGAAAACTAGTCAATCTAATCACACTAGGACCACAGCCTTGTCTAACTCAATGAAACTAAGCCGTGCCAGTGGGGCGACACAAGATGGGCGGGTCGTGGTGGAGAGATCTGACAGAATGTGGTCCACTGCAGAAGGGAATAGCAAACCACTTCAGTATTCTTGCCTTGAGAACCCCAGGAACAGTATAAAAAGGCAAAATGGTAGCATACTGAAAGAGGAACTCCCCAGGTCAGTAAGTGCCCAATATGCTACTGGAGATCAGTGGAGAAATAACTCCAAAAAGAATGAAGGGATGGAGCCAAAGCAAAAAGAATACCCAGCTGTGGATGTGACTGGTGATAGAAGGAAGGTCCAATGCTGGGTAAAGAGCAATATTGCATAGGAACCTGGAATGTCAGGTCCATGAATCAAGGCAAATTGGAAGTGGTCAAACAAGAGATGGCAAGAGTGAATGTTGACATTCTAGGAATCAGCAAACTGAAATGGACTGGAATGAGTGAATTTAAATCAGATGACCATTATATCTACTACTGCAGGCAGGAATCCCTCAGAAGAAATGGAGTGGCCATCATGGTCAACAAAAGAGTCCGAAATGCAGTACTTGGATGCAATCTCAAAAACTACAAAATGATCTCTGTTCGTTTCCAAGGCAAACCATTCAATATCACAGTAATCCAAGTCTATGCCTCAACCAGTAAGCCTGAAAAACTGAAGTTGAAAGGTTCTATGAAGACCTACAAGACCTTTTAGAACTAACACCCAAAAAAGATGTCCTTTTCATTATAAGGGACTGGAAAGCAAAAGTAGGAAGTCAAGAAACACCTGGAGTAACAGGCAAATTTGGCCTTGGAATACGGAATGAAGCAGGGAAAAGACTAATAGAGTTTTGCCAAGAAAATGCACTGGTCATAGCAAACACCCTCTTCCAATGACACAAGAGAAGACTCTACACATGGACATCACCAGATAGCCAAGACCGAAATCATATTGATTATATTTTTGCAGCCAAAGATGGAGAAGCTCTGTACAGTCAGCAAAAATAAGACCGGGAGCTCACTGTGGCTCAGATCATGAATTCCTTATTGCCAAATTCAGACTTAAATTGAAGAAAGTAGGGAAAACCACTAGATCATTCAGATATGACCTACAGCAAATCCCTTATGACTATACAGTGGAAGTGAGACATAGATTCAAGGGCCTAGATCTGATAGATAGAGTGCCTGATGAACTATGGAAGGAGGTTCGTGACATTGTACAGGAGACAGGGATCAAGACCATTGCCATGGAAGAGAAATGCAAAAAAACAAAATGGCTGTCTGGGGAGGCCTTACAAATAGCTGTGAAAAGAAGAGAAGAGAAAAACAAAGGAGAAAAGGAAAGATATAAGTATCTGAATGCAGAGTCCAAAGAATAGCTAGAAGAGATAAGAAAGACTTCTTCAGCAATCAATGCAAAGAAATAGAGGAAAACAACAGAATGGGAAAGACTAGAGCTCTCTTCAAGAAATGAGAGATACCAAGGGAACATTTCATGCAAAGATGGGCTCAATAAAGGACAGAATTGGTATGGACCTAACAGAAGAAGAAAATATTAAGAAGAAGTGGCAAGAATACATAGAACTGTACAAAAAAGATCTTCACGACCCAGACAATCACAATGGTGTGATCACTCACCTAGAACCAGACATCCTGGAATGTAAAGTCAAGGGGGCCCTTGAAAGCATCACTACGAACAAAGCTAGTGGAGGTGATGGAATTCCAGTTGAGCTATTTCAAATCCTGAAAGATGATGTTGTGAAAGTGCTGCACTCAATATGCCAGCAAATTTGGAAAACTCAGCAGTGGCCACAGGACTGGAAAAGGTCAGTTTTCATTCCAATCTCAAAGAAAGGCAATGCCAAAGAATGCTCAAACTACCACACAATTGCACTCATCTCACACATTAGTAAAGTAATGCTCAAAATTCTCCAAGCCAGGCTTCAGCAATACATGAACCATGAACTCCCAGATGTTTAAGCTGGTTTTAGAAAAGGCAGAGGAACCAGAGATCAAATTGCCAACATCTGCTGGATCATGGAAAAAGCAAGAGAGTTCCAGAAAAACATCTATTTCTGCTTTATTGACTATGCCAAAGCTTTTCATTGTGTGGATCACAATAAACTGTGGAAAATTCTGAAAGAGATGGGAATACCAACCACCTGACCTGCTTCATGAGAAATCTGCATGCAGATCAGGAAGCAACAGTTAGAACTGGACATGGAACAACAGACTGGTTCCAAATAGGAAAAGGAGTACGTCAAGGCTGTATATTGTCACCCTGCTTATTTAACTTATATGCAGAGTACATCATGAGAAACGCTGGGCTGGAAGAAGCACAAGCTGGAATCAAGATTGCCGGGAGAAATATCAATAACCTCAGATATGCAGATGAAAGTGAAGAGGAACTAAAAGCCTCTTCATGAAAGTGAAAGTGGAGAGTGAAAAAGTTGGCTTAAAGCTCAACATTCAGAAAACGAAGATCATGGCATCTAGTCTCATCACTTCATGGGAAATAGATGGGGAAAGAGTGGAAAGAGTGTCAGACTTTATTTTGGGGGGCTCCAAAATCACTGAAGATGGTGACTGCAGCCATGAAATTAAAAGATGCTTACTCCTTGGAAGAAAAGTTATGACCAACCTAGATAGCATATTCAAAAGCAGAGACATTACTTTGCCAACGAAGGTCTGTCTAGTCAAGGCTATGGTTTTTCCTGTGGTCATGTATGGATGTTAGAATTGGACTGTGAAGAAGGCTGAGCACCAAAGAATTGATGCTTTTGAACTGTGGTGTTGGAGAAGACTCTTGAGAGTCCCTTGGACTGCAAGGAGATCCAACCAGTTCATTCTGAAGGAAATCAGCCCTGGAATTTCTTTGGAGGGAACGATGCTGAAGCTGAAACTCCAGTACTTTGGCCACGTCATGCGAAAAGTTGACTCATTGGAAGAGACTCTGATGCTGGGAGGGATTGGGGGCAGGAGGAGAAGGGGACAACAGAGGATGGGATGGCTGGATGGCATCACTGACTCAGTGGACGGGAATCTGACTGATCTCTGGTAGTTGGTGATGGATAGGGAGGCCTGGCGTGCTGCTATTCATGGGGTCACACAGAATCTGTCAGACACCACTGTGCGACTGAACTGAACTGAGAGGAAAACAATAGAATGGGAAATAATAGAGATCTCTACTAGAAAATTGGAGATATCAAGGGAACATTACATGCAAGGATGGGCATGATAAAGGAAAGAAGCAGTAAGGACCTAACAGAAGGATAAGAGATTAAGAAGAGGTGGCAAGAATACACATAAAAACTGTAAGAACAAGATCTTAATGACCCAGATAACCATGGTGGTGTGGTCACTCACCTAGAGCCGTACATCTTAGAGTATAAAGTCAAGTGGGCCTTAGGAAACATTACTAGGAACAAAGTTAGGAAAAGTGATGTTATTCCAGCTGAGCTATTTAAAACCCTAAAATATGATCCTTTAAAATGATACAATCAATATGTCAGCAAATTTGGAAAACTCAGCAGTGGCCACAGGACTGGAAAATGTTTTCAGTCCAATCACAAAGAAAGGCAGTTTCAAAGAACGTCCAAACCATAATGCAATTGCACTCATTTTGCATGCTAGTAAGCTCATGCTCAGAATCCTTCAAGCTATCCTTGTGAACTGAGAACTTCCAGATGTACAACTGGGTTTAGAAAAGGCAAGAAAACCAGAGATCAAATTACCAAGATTTGTTGGAGCATAGAGTAGGAAAGGGAACTTCATAAAAAAAAAAAAAAAATCTAATTTTGCTTCACTGAATACACTAAAGCCTTTGACTGTGTGGATCACAACAAACTGTGGAAAAAAATTTTAAGAGTTGGGAACACCAGACCATCTTACGTGTCTCCTGAGGAACCTTTATGTGAATTAAGAAGAAGCCGTTAGAATCTTACATGGAACAACTGACTGGTTCAATATTGAAAAAGGAGTATGACAAGGCTGTATATTGTCATCCAGTTTCTTTAATTTATAGGTAGAGCACATCATTCAAAATGGGGGGGGGGGTGGATGAATCACAAGATAAAATCAAGATTGCTGGAATAATTATCAGCAACCTCAGATATGCAGATGAAACTATTCTAATGGCTGAAGGTGAAGAAGAACTAAAGAGCCTCTTGATGAGGGTAAAAGAGAGGAGTGAAAAAGCTGGCTTAAAACTCAGCATTAAAAAAAAAAAAAAAAAACTAAGATAATGGCATCCAGTCCCATCACTTAATGGTAAACATAAGGGGGAAAAGTAGAAGCACTGACAGATTTTATTTTCTTGGGTTCCAAATTCACTGAAGACCATGGCTGCAGCCATGAAATTAAAAGAAGCTTTCTCTTTTGAAGTAACGCTCTGACAAAGTTATATAACATATTAAAAAGCAGAGACATCATTTTGCTACCAAAGTCCATATGTTCAAACCTATTGTTTTTCCACTAGTCATGTATGGATATGAGAGTTGGCCCAGAAAGAAAGCTGAGCACCAAAGAATTGATGCTTTTTAATTCCGTCGCTGGAGAAGATTCTTTAGAATCTCTAGGACAGCAAGGAGATGAAATCAGTCAATCCTAAAGGAAATTAACACTGAATAATAATTAGAAGTACTTATGCTGAAGCTCCAATCCTTTGGCCACCAAATGCAAAAGCTGGCTCGTTGGAGTAGACTATGCAGCTAGGAAAGATTGAAGTCAAAAGGAGAAGAGGGCAGCAGAGAATGAGATGGTTATATAGCATCAGCACTCAATGGGCATGAATTAAGCATTACTTTACTAGCGTGTGAGACAAGTGCAATTGCACAGTAGTTTGAGCATTCTTTGGCATTGCTTTTCTTTGGGATTGGAATGAAAACACCTTTTCCAGTCCTGTGGCCACTGCTGAGTTTTCCAAATTTGCTGGCATATTGAGTGCAGCACTTTCACAGCATCATCCTTCAGGATTTGAAATGGCTCAACTGGAATTCCATCACCTCCACTAGCTTTGTTCATAGTGATGCTTTCTAAGGCCCACTTGACTTCACATTCCAGGATGTCTGGCTCGAGGTGAGTGATCACACCATCGTGATTATCTGGGTCATGAAGATCTTTTTTTTACAGTTCTTCTGTGTATTCCTGCCATCTCTTCTTAATATCTTCTGCTTCTGTTAGGTCCCTACAATTTCTGTCCTTTATTGAGCCCATGTTTGCATGAAATGTTCCCTTGGTATCTCTAATTTTCTTGAAGGGATCTCTAGTCTTTCCCATTCTATTGTTTTCCTCTATTTCTTTGCATTGATCGCTGAGGAAGGCTTTCTCATGACTCCTTGATATTCTTGGAAACACTGCATTCAAATGGGTATATCTTTCCCTTTCTCCTTTGCTTTTTGCTTCTCTTCTTTTCATAGCTATCTGTAATGTCTCCTCAGACAGCCATTTTGCTTTTTTGCATTTCTTTTTCTTGGGGATGGTCTTGATTCCTGTCTACTGTACAATGTCATGAACCTCCATCCATAGTTCATCTGGAATCCTGTCTATGAGATCTAGTCTCTTAAATCTATTTCTCACTTCCACTGTATAGTCATAATGGATTTGATTTAGGTAATATCTGAATGGTCTAGTGGTTTTTCCTACTTTCTTCAATTTCAGTCTGAATTTGGCAATAAGGAGTTCATTATCTGAGCCAGAGTCAGCTCCTTGTCTTGTTTTAGCTGACTTTATAGAGCTTCTCCATCTTTTGCTGCAAAGAATATACTCAATCTGATTTTGGTGTTGACCATCTGGTGATGTCCATGTGTAGAGTCTTCTCTTGTGTTGTTGCAAGAGGGTGTTTGCTATGACCAGTGCATTCCCTTGGCAGAACGCTATTAGCCTTTACCCTGCTTAATTCTGTACTCCAAGGCCAAATTTGCCTGTTACTCCAGGTGTTTCTTGACTTCCTGCTTTTACATTCCAGTCTGCTATAATAAAAAGGACACCTTTTTTGGGTATTAGTTGTAGAAGGTCTTGTAGGCCTTCATATAACTGTTCAACTTCAGCTTCTTCAGCATTACTGGTCGGGGCATAGACTTGGATTACCGTGATATTGAATTGTTTCCCTTGGAAATGAACAGAGTTCATTCTGTCATTTTTGATTAGGCTAGCACTAATTCCATTTTAATGCTTCCCATAAAGATTCCATATTAAATTAGTAGAATTTTTAGGGTATATTACAACTTTCATATTATTTACTTAGAATTTGTACTAGACTGGATGATAAATAGTTGATATTGTTGAGTGCAAGAGATGGGAATACCAGATCATCTTACCTTCCTCCTGAGAAATCTGTATGGAGGTCAAGAATCAACAGTTAGAATCAGACACGGAACAAGAGACTGGTTCTAAATTGGGAAAGGAGTATGTTAAGGCTATATATTGTCACCCTGCTATAAAACTTATATGCAGAATACATCATGCAAAATGCCAGGCTAGATGAAGCACAAGCTGGAGTCAAGATTGCTCGGAGACATATCAATAACCTCAGATACTCAGATATGCAGATTATACCATTCTTATGGCAAACATTGAAGAAGAAGCCTCTTGAAGAAAGTGACAGACTTTATTTTCTTGGGCTTCAAAATCACAGCAGATGGTGACTGCAGCCATGAAACTAAAAGGTGCTTGCTCCTTGGAAACTATGATTAACCTAGACAGCACATTAAAAAGTAGAGACATTGCCGACAAAGGTCCATCTAGTCAGAGCTATGGCTTTTCCAGTAAGTAGTCACATATGGATGTGAGAGTTGGGACATAAAGAAAACTGAGCACTGAAGAATGGATGCTTTTGAACTGTGGTGTTGGCGAAGACTCTTGAGAGTCCCTTGGGCTGCAAGGAGATCCAACTAGTCCATCCTAAAGGAAATCAATCCTGAATACTCATTGTAAGGACTGATGCTGAAGCTGAAACTTCAATACTTTGGCCACCTGGTGCAAAGAACTGATTCATTGGAAAAGACCCTGATGCTGGGAAAGTTTTAAGGCAGGAGGAGAAGGGGAACACAGAGGATGAGATGGTAGGATGGTATCATTGATTCCATGGACACTAGTTTAAGAAAGCTCATGGAGCTGGTGATGAACAGCCTGGTGTGCTGCAGTCCATGGCACTGCAAAGAGGCAGACATGACTGAGTAACTGAACTGAACTACTTAGACTAGTTGGTACTAGTGATAAAGAATCAAAGTGCCAATCTCCTGCCAATGCAGGAAACTCAGCAGGTGCATATTTGATCCCTGTGTTGGGAAGATTCCCCTGGAGGAGGGCATGGCTACCCACTCTATTATTCTTGCCTGGAGAATCCAGTGGACTGAGGAGACTGCTGGGCTACCAGTCCATAAGGTCACAAAGAGTCGGACACGTCTGAGGCAACTCAGCACGCATAAGAACATACCAACTGTGAAAGAGCGTGCCAGAATTGAGAGGAAGTAAATGGAAGCAGCTCTACAATGACTGTCTAGATCTGTTCATGCCATTTACAGAGCAGCTATGACAGCAATCAAATTTTCTGCAATCTTTCTCTTACACTATGCCAACGATTGCTGGTGGTGTTCTTTCCCCTAGTAACTGTTAGCATAGAGCCTACCAACATCACTGATGAAACTAAGCCTCATTCTGAGCCTTCACAGGAACTCAGTTGTGAAGAAGGAGAATTTGGCTGGTGATCATTATAAACTCTTTTAGGAAATATTAAGTATAATAGACTAAAATCTAGATTCTCATGTTCCAGTTATTTTTGAACTGGTTCTTTAATAGTTTTTTCTTCTTCCTTTTTTTTTTTTTTTAAGGTTGATTGTTTTGTTTTGTTTTTTCTACAAATACATATCTCCAAGCTCCAGGCAAGAATTTGTAGGTCTTGGTTTCTTGGTGTTTGGCTGAGGTTTGGTTTTACTTTTAAACAATACATATATTGTTCTGGAGTATACCAAATGTTCAGTTCAGTTCAGTTCAGTCACTCAGTCGTGTCCGACTCTTTGCAACTCCATGAACCACAGCACGCCAGGCCTCCCTGTCCATCACCAACTTCCGGAGTCCATCCAAACCCATGTCCATTGAGTCAGTGATGCCATACAACCATCTCATCCTCTGTCGTCCCCTTCTCCTCCTGCCCTCAATCTTTCCCAGCATCAGGGTCTTTTCCAATGAGTCATCTCTTCACATCAGGTGGGCAAAGTATTGGAGTTTCAGCTTCAACATCAGTCCTTCCAATGAATACCCAGGACTGATCTCCTTTAGGAGATAATGCCAAATGTATGAACAAGTTAAAAATTTATTTGATTACACTTAATAACCTTCTAGATATGTGCTTCTTCAACTATTTCTGGTGAAGTGCCAGTTTCTTCCATTCATCATAAATCCAAACTTTTGTAAAATATTGTAAAATACATATAAAAACTTAGAAAATTTGCTCTAAAATTTCTAAACACGTTTATCAATTAATGTATTATTGCAACAGAGGCAAGGAAGGTGCAACATATTGCACACCTATTCAGCCACTGATTGGTTCCACAGTGGTCCCCTCCTTTTCCCCTTTCTTTGAATAAAAGGATCCCAAAATCAGACTGTATCAAGATGATTATGGGAGGCACTAGTCTGCCATCTTATCAGTCTGCCAGGTTTTCATTTAAGTCATTATTCCTTTCCCCAATAATTCATCTCCCAATTTATTGGCCTGTTGTGCTGCAAGCAGAGCTATCTTGGGCTCAGAAACAAATTTCAGTGGGACAGGTAGGATCCTTACTGCTTGTGACCTGTTTAGGGAATATTGGAGTAAGGCCCTATCAGTTGCTGGGACCACTTTTTCCAAGGATCTTCCCTTCAAATTTCCCACATCAACAGCCCCAGCATTTGGCAGTTTGAGTTAAAAAATAATAATAATAAGCATTTGGAAGACTAGGGGCTCCATGGGGCTTCCCAGGTGGCTCAGATAGTAAAGAATTTGCTTGCAAAGCAGGACACCTGGATTCAATCCCTGGGTTGGGAATATTCCCCTGGAGGAGGATATGGCAGCCCACTCTAGTTTTCTTGTCTGGAGAATCCCCATGAACAGAGGAGCCTGGTGGGCTGCAGTCCATGAGGTCATAAAGAGTCAGACATGACAACAACTAAGTACACAGAGGGGGTCCATGCAGTAGGGTAATTTTCTCCAGTGTATGCAACTGGGAACAATTTCTCCTCTCAATTCCAGCTTTTCATTAAAGGAAAAGCCAATTTGTTCATTTGATTGAGAAGCTGGGAATTGCTTGATTTGTGAACTGGTTCATTGGCTTTGGTTTTGTGTTCATTAATAACATAATCTTTTTTTTTTTTTGTAATGTAATTTGTGCTTTTTGTGCTTAGCTGCTTTTGTTGGGTATATATCTAAACAAAGCAAAACAAAAACACAAATTCCAAGGGATACATGAACCCCAAAGTGATTTTATACACACACACACACACACACACACACACACACACACATTATTTTTGTGGCTGATTATATTTATAAGAATATTGATCAGCCATAGAAACAATTCATTTTTTGGCACTTGCAGCAACACAGGTGGTCTTGGACGACATGAAGTGAAATAAATACATCAGAAAGAGAAAGACAAATACTGTATGACACAACTTGTATGTGATATCTAAAAATTACAACAGCTAGTGAATGAAACCAGAGAAGGCAATGGCACCCCACTCCAATACTCTTGCCTTGAAAACCCCATGGATGGAGGAGCCTGGTAGGCTGCATCCATGAGGTCATGAAGAGTCGGACATGACTGAGCGACTTCACTTTCACTTTTCACTTTCATGCATTGGAGAAGTAAATGGCAACCTACTCCAATGTTCTTGCCTGGAGAATCCCCGGAACAGGGGAGCCTGGTGGGCTGCCGTCTCTGGGGTCACACAGAGTCAGACATTATTGAAGCGACTTAGCAGCAGCAGCAGTGAATGAAACAAAAAAAAAAAAAAAAAGGAGACTCACGGATACAGACAACAAACTAGTAGTTACCAGTGGGGAAGAGGAGAAGCAACATGGGGGTAAAGAGAGAGAGACAGAGAGAGAGAGAAGGTTCTTATGATATTATATGAAATCATGTGAGTGAAACTTTAAAAAATTGTGAAAAATTATAGAATTTAAAAAGAATCTTTCATTCAACAAATATTCATTGAGTGTCTACCAAGAAAAGCACTTAAAGCCCAAAGCAACCACAAACAGGTAAAATATTACCTGTGACACTAATATCTCTTCTTATGTAAACTATTTCTTTGTTCTTAAATTTAGCAATGTAAATAAACCAAAGTTATTTATATATATATATATATATATATATATATATGTTTTCTCATCTATCAAGTTGATAAAGTATTACCTGCACTAATTTACATTCCCATCAACAGTGTAGGAGGATTCCGTTTTCTCCATACCCTCTCCAGCATTTATTATTTGTAGATTTTTTGATGATGGCCATTCTGATCAGTGTGAACTGATTCCTCACTGTAGCTTCAATTTTCATTTCTCTAATAATTAATGATATTGACATCTTCTCATGTGCTTTTTGGCCATCTGCATGTCTTCTTTTGAGAAATGTCTACTTAGATTTGTTTTTTTTTTTTTTTTTTAACTGCATGAGCTGTTTCTCTATTTTTGAAAATAATCCCTTGTTGGTCACTTCATTTGCAAATGTTTTCTCCCATTCTGGGGGATATTTTTCATTTTATGTTTTTCATTGCTGTGCAAAAATTTTTTTTTTGGAGAACCATATGGAGCTTCCTTAAAAATGAAAAATAGTTACCATATGATCCACAAATTCCACTCTTGAGCACATAAATAAAACTGTAATTTGAAATGATACACACAGCCCAATGTTCATTACAGTGCTATTTAAAATATCCAGAACATGAAAACAACCTGAATGTCCACCAGTGGATGAAGGGATAAAGAATATGTGATACATATATGCAATGAAATATTACTTGGCCATTAAAAATGAAATAATGCCATTTGCAGGACCTAGATGAACCTAGAAATCGTCATACTGGGAGAAGTAAGTCAGTTAAAGGCAGATATCATACGATATCATTTATATATGGAACCTAAAAAAACAATGGTACAAATAAACTTTACTTACAAAATGGAGATAGAGTCACAGATATAGAAAAAGAACTCACATTTCTTCAATGATTAGCATAAAGCCATGAAAATAGAATGAGACCAACATATTTTTGAAATTTAAATTAAAAAATGGTAAAAGGGTGTGCTGGAGCATTTTGTGTTTTTATGTAAAGAATTTTCAGTGATTTTTTTTTTTTTTCCTCAAAGTGTCAGATGTGACACCGGAATTCTGCCATCAGCACTTGACACTCAGGTAGCTAGTGATGACAATTCAAGATTTTAACCACAAAGCCAACCTGAGTGGCATAAAAATGCTGACTTCACAGTATACTAAGAAAAATAAATATAATTATTCCTAGATTGCTTTGTTATATTATCTGAGTTTAGTAAAATAAAATCAAGGAAATGCTGCTTTTTAAGATACATTTTCTAAAAGAAAAATATCTATACTTTATTTTTACATAAAGGGAAAATAGAACTTTACTAAATAAAAAACTAATTGCTCAATTCATCTATCATGCTGATAAAAATTTACTTAAGCAATTTTTCATATCAAACAAAACTATAGAAAGATAATATTTACTTAGTGATTTCAACTTTTATGTTCAAAGATGCTAAAATAAAAACAAGAAAGATAGCTTTTACAATGAATTTAAACTGTTTTTATATTTAAAAAATTAACCTGGATTAGTTATGTATTTTATATGTTGTAACGTGTACATGTCAGTCCCAAACTTTTAATTTATCCCTTTCCCATTCCCTTACCCCTAAGTTTACTTTCTATATCTGTAATTATATAGGGCTTCCCTGGTAATTATGTATTGTTTTGGAGATAAGTTAATTTATATCCCTTTTGGCTGACTCCCTTCACTCACTATAACAATATCTGTGCCCATCCAAGTCTCTGCAAATGGCATTATTCCATCATTTTTTATAGGTCAGTAATATACCCTTGTATATACGTACTACATCCTCTTTACCTGTTCTTCTATTTATAGGCATTTAGATTTATTTCATGTTCTGTTTATTTTAAATATTGTTGCAACGAACATTGGGATATGTGTATGTTTTCAAAGTACGGTTTTCTCTGGATATATGCACAGGAGTGGAATTAATGGATCATCAGATCAGATCAGATCAGTCGCTCAGTCATGTCCGACTCTTTGCGACCCCATGAATCGCAGCACGCCAGGCCTCCCTGTCCATCACCAACTCCCGGAGTTCACTCAGACTCACATCCGTCGAGTCAGTGATGCCATCCAGCCATCTCATCCTCTGTCGTCCCCTTCTCCTCCTGCCCCGAATCTCTCCCAGCATCAGAGTCTTTTCCAATGAGTCCACTCTTTGCATGAGGTGGCCAAAGTACTGGAGTTTCAGTTTTAGCATCACTCCTTCCAAAGAAATCCCAGGGTTGATCTCCTTCAGAACGGACTGGTTGGATCTCCTTGCAGTCCAAGGGACTCTCAAGAGTCTTCTGCAACACCACAGTTCAAAAGCATCAATTCTTTGGCGCTCAGCCTTCTTCACAGTCCAACTCTCACATCCATACATGACCACAGGAAAAACCATAGCCTTGACTAGACGGATCTTTGTTGGCAAAGTAATGTCTCTGCTTTTGAATATGCCATCTAGGTTGGTCATAACTTTCCTTCCAAGGAGTAAGTGTCTATTAATTTCATGACTGTAGTCACCATCTGCAGTGATTTTGGAGCCCCCAAAAATAAAGTCTGACACTGTTTCCACTGTTTCCCCATCTATTTCCCATGAAGGGATGGGACCGGATGCCATGATCTTCATTTTCTGAATGTTGAGCTTTAAGCCAACTTTTTCCCTCTCCACTTTGACTTTCATCAAGAGGCTTTTTAGTTCCTCTTCATTTTCTGCCATAAGGGTGGTGTCATCTGCATATCTGAGGGTCTTGATATTTCTCGCGGCAATCTTGATTTCAGCTTGTGTTTCTTACAGTCCAGCGTTTCTCATGATGTACTCTGCATACAAGTTAAATAAGCAGGGTGACAGTATATAGCCTTGACGTACTCCTTTTCCTATTTGGAACCAGTCTATTGTTCCATGTCCAGTTCTAACTGTTGCTTCCTGACCTGCATACAAATTTCTCAAGAGGCAGATCAGGTGGTCTGGTATTCCCATTTCTTTCAGAATTTTCCACAGTTTATTGTGATCCACACAATCAAAGGCTTTGGCATAGTCAATAAAGCAGATATAGATGTTTTTTTCTGGACCTCTCTTGCTTTTTCCATGTAGCACAATTTTTAGTTTATTAAGGAACCACCATACTGGCTGTTTTCAATACTGGCTGTATCAATTTACATTCCCATCCACAGCGTAGGAGGGTGCCCTTTATTCCACCCTCTTCAGAAATTGTTGTTTGCAGATTTTTTTGACGGTGGCTATCCTGAACGGTGTGAGGTGATAGTTCATTGTAGTTTTGATTTACATATCTGTAATAATTGATTTTTCCAGTGGTCATGTATGGATGTGAGTGATGGACTGTGAAGAAAGCTGAGCGCTGAAGAATTGATGTTTTTGAACTGTGGTGTTGGAGAAGACTCTTGAGAGTCCCTTGGACTGCAAGGAGGTCCAACCAGTCCACCCTAAAGGAGATCAGTCTTGGGTGTTCATTGGACGGACTGATGTTGAATATGAAACTCCAGTACTTTGCCACCTCATGCAAAGAGTTGACTCATTGGAAAAGACCCTGATGCTGGGAGGGATAGGGGGCAGGAGGAGAAGGGGACAACAGAGGATGTGATGGCTGGATCGCATCACCGACTCTTTGGACATGAGTTTGAGTAGGCTCCGGGAGTTGGTGATGGACAGGGAGGCCTGGTGTGCTGCCATTCATGGGGTCACAAGTGTCGGACAAGACTGAGTGACTGAACTGAACTGAACTGAGTAATTACTGATATTGAGCATCTTCTGTGTGTTTCTTGGCCATCTTCATGTCTTCTTTGGTGAAATTGTCTGATTAAATATTCCACCAATTTTTTGGTAGTTCATATTATTTATTTTTATATTGGACTGTATGAACTGCATATATACTTTGGAGATTTACCCCCAGCTGGATCCTTCATTTACAAATATTTTCTCTCATTCTGAACATTGTTTTTTCATCTTGTTTATGGTTTCCTTTGCTGTGCAAAGGCTTTTAGGTTTAATTAGGTCTCATTTGTTTATTTTTGTTTTTATTTTAATTATTCAAAGAGGTGAGTCAAAAAGATCCTGCTGAAATTTATATCACAGAGCATTCTGCCTATGTTTCCTCTAAGAGTTTTATAGAATCCATTTGCTATTGTTGTTTAGTCACCCAGTCGTGTCTGACTCTTTGCAGGCTAAGGACTGAGCACTCCAGGCTTCCCTGTCCCTCACCATCTCCCAAAGTTTGCCCAAAGTCACGTCTATTACATCAGTGATGCCTCTAGCTATCTCATTCTCTGACACCCTCTTCTTCTACCCTCAGTCTTTCCCAGTATCAGGGACTTTTCCAATGAGTCAGCTGTTTACATCAGATGACCAAAGTACTGGAGTTTCAGCTTCAGCATCAGTTCTTCCAGTGCATGTTCAGGGTTGATTTCCCTTAAGCTTCACTGGTTGGATATCCTTGCTGTCCAAGGGACTCTCAGGAGTCTTATCCAGCACCACAATTCAAAGGGACCAATTCTTTGGTGCTTCACCTTCTTATGGTCCAGCTCTCACAATCATACGTGACCACTGGGAAGACTGTAGCCTTGACTATATGGAATTTTGTCAGCAGAGTAATGCCTCTGATTTTCAACAGTCTGTCTAGGTTTTCCATAGCTTTCCTGCCAAGAAGCAAATGTCTTCTGATTTCATGTCTGCAATCATTATCTGCAGTGATTATAAAGCCTAAGAATAGGAAATCTGTTACTACTTCCACCTTTTACCCCTCTATTTCCATGAGATGATGGGGCTGGATACCATGATCTTAGTAGTTGTTGTTGCTGTTTTAAATATTTATCTTTAAGCTGGCTCTTTCACTGTCCTCCTTCACCTTCATCAAGAGGTTCGTTAGTTCCTCTTCACTTTCTGCCATTAGAGTGATATCATCCACATACCTGAGGTTGTCAATGTTTCTCCTGTCTATCTTGATTCCAGCATGTAACTCATCCAGCCTGGCATTTCTCATGATGTGTTCAGTATATAGATGAAAAAAACAGGGTGACAGTGGACAGCCCTGGAGTACTCCTTTCTCAATCTTGAACCAGTCAGTTGCTCCATACAAGGTTCTAACTGTTGCTTCCTGACCAGCATACAGATTTTTGTTGTGAGACAGGTAAATGCTCAGGTATCCCCATCTCTTTAAGAGCTTTTCAGTTTATTACATTCCACACAGTCAAAGGCTTTGGCGTAGTTGGTTGAAACAGAGTTATACATTTTTCTGGAGTTTCCTAGCTTTCTCTATGATCCAGTGAACATTAGGAATTTGATCTCTGGTTCCTATTTTTTTTCTAAACCCAGCTTGGACATTTGGAAATTCTTGGTTCACATAATGCTGAAGCTTAGAATGCAAGATTTTAAGTATAACTTACTAGCATGAGAAATGAGTGCAATTGTCCGATGTTTAGCACATTCTTTAGTGCTACCCTTCTTGGGAATTGGGATAAGGATTGCCCTTTTACAGTCCTGTGGCCACTGCTGGGTCTTCCAGATTTGCTGAAACATTGAATGCAACACCTGGATAGCATCATCCTTTAGGTTTTTTAATAAGTCTACTGGAATTACATCGCATCCACTCATTTTATCAACATCAGTGCTCCTAAGGCCCACTTGACTTCATACTCAAGAATGTCTGGCACTGGGTGGCAGACCACACCATAATAATAATCTGCTTCATTTAAATCTTTTCTGTACAGTTCTTCCATGTATTCTTTCCATTTTGCCTTGATCTCTTCAGAGACTACTAGGCTTTTGCCATTTATGTCCTTTATTGTGCCCATCTTTGGGCAAAATATTCCCTTGATATCTCTAATTTTCCTGGAGAAATCTCTAGTCTTTCCCCTTCTATTGTTTTATTCTAGTTTTATACAACTGTTCATTGAGAAAAGCCTTCTTGTCTCTCTGTGCTGTTCTTAGAAATCTGTGGTTGGATATACCTTTCCTGTTACCCCTTACTTTTCACTTCTTTCTTTCTCTATTTGTAAGGCCTCCTCAGATAACCACTTTGTCTTCTTGCTTTTCTTTTTCTTTGGGATGGTTTTGTTCATTGCCTCCAGCAAGTATCTGGGCTTGCATTAAAGTCTTTAATCCATTTTGAGTTTCTTTTCTTTGTATAGTGTTAGGATTTGTTCTAAATTCATTCTTGTACATGTAAATTTTCAATTTTCTCAGCACTATTTATTGAAGAGACTGCCTTTTCTCCATTATACTTTCTTTCCTTCTTTTACAGAGTTTATGTGACCATAGGTGCTTGGTTTTATCTCTGGGCTTTCAATCCTGTTCCATTGATCTATAGTCCTATTTTTGTGCCAGTAACATATTGTTTTTATAGCTGTGGCTTTGTAGTGTAGTATGAAATCAGGGAATCTAATTCTTCTAGCTCCATTTTTCTTTCTCAAGATTGCTTTGGTTAGTCAGGGTCTCTTGTGTTTCCATACATATTGTACAATTTTATATTCTAATTATGTGAAAAATGCTATTGGTGATTTGATAAAGATTGCTTTGAATATGTAGATTGCTTTGGATAGTATAGTCATTTTCACAATATTCATTCTTCCAAACCAAGAACATGATATATATCTCAATTTCTTCATGTTATCTTTGATTTCTTTCATCAATATCCTATAATTTTCTCAGTATAGGTCTTTTGCCTCTTTAGGTAGGTTTACTTCTTGGTATTATATTCTTTTTGATGTTATATGAAATGGAATTGTGTTCTTAATTTCTCATTCTTATCTTTCTTGTTAGTGTATAGGATACAAACAATTTATATGTATTAACTTTTTAACTTTAACTACCACATTCATTAATGAACTCTAGTAGTTTTCTGGTAGCATCTTTAAGATTTTCTATGTATAGTCTCATGTCATCTGCAGATAGTGACTATTTTACTTCTTTTCCACTTTGGATACCTTTTATTGCTTCTTCTGGTCTGATTGCTATTGACTAAGACTTCGAAAATTATGTTGAATAAAATTGATAAGAGTGGGCATCCTTACCTTATTCCTAATATAAGAAAAACTAATGAGGACCTACTATTTAGCACCGGGAAATCTACTCAAAACTCTTTAATGGCCTATATGGAGAGAAAAAAAATGGACTTTCCAGATGGCTCAGTGGTAAAGAACCTACCTGTGAAGTAGGAGATATGGATTTAATCCCTGGGTCAGGCAGATCCCCTGGATAAGGAAATGGGAAATCCTAATCCATTCCAGTATTCTTGCCTGGGAAATCCCACGGACAGAGGAGACTGGTAAGCTACAGTCCATGGGGGTAGCAAAAGAGTCATATACAATTTAGTGACTAAACAACAACAATGATAACCTCTCATTAGGTATTTCCAGGAGGCTTGGTGATAATGAATCCTTCTGCCAATTCAGGAGGTGTAGATTAAATCCCTGGGTCAGGAAGATTTCCTGGAGAAGGAAATGACAATCTACTCTGGTATTCTTGAATAGGAAATAACATCCCATGGAGAGAGGAGCCAGGTGAGCTAAAGTCCCCGGGGCCACAAAGGAGTCAGACATAACTTAGTGACTAAAAAAAAAAAAAAAAGTAAAAGAAACAAGAAGTTTGATATATGGCAGATTCTGTTCACTATACCACTGAAACAGATAAAACATTGTTACAGAACGAACAGAACAGAACAGAACTAACAGAACATTGCAAATCAACTATATCACAGAAAAAGCAAGAGAGTTACAGAAAAACATCTCTTCTGCTTTATTGACTACACCAAAGACTTTGTGTGAATAACAACAAACTGTAGAGAATTCTTCCAAGACCTGGGAATACCAGACCTGATCTGCCTCCTGAGAAAGCTGTATGAAGGTCAAGAAGCAACAGTTAGAACTGGACATGGAACAACAGACTGGTTCCAAATCAGGAAAGGAGTACATCAAGGCTGTATATTATCTTGCTTATTTAACTTATATGCAGAGTGATGTCTGTGCTGAGTATGTGCACTCCACAGTAATGACGGGGCCAGAGGTGAGGCCAGAAGCAGAAGATTTTGCGGGCATTCACATTGGGTAATTGATGGTATCAGAGTGCCATGTCCCTGTGAACAGCTCCTTGGGAGGAATATGCAACTGCTCCTTTCCCAGAGGAAACAATCCAGTCTCACTTACTTCACACCACAGCTTAGAATTGGGTCTTGAGGTTTCTACCCCCAAAACTGGGGAGCAGCCTGCCCCTGAAAGAGATATGACAACCACAGATCAAAGAGAAGAACATGCCTAAATTCAGTGCATATTCTGGACAGCACAGTGCCAAACACACAGTACTTGATAGGGGACAAAGGCCAGCGCACTCTATGGGGAGATGCGGTAGGGAGATGCGGCAGGGATCTCTACCAAACCAACCCCTCACACCAAAAATATTGAGCTCAAGTGTTCTACACAGAGGAGTTTCAACATAAAATCAGCTCTTCAAGACCTCGGTAGATGAATATTTCTCCTAAATTCATAGTCGGAGAATTATAAGTACAATGTAAAAGCAGAGGAACTACTCTCAATTAAAAGACCAAAAGAGAGCCCCTGAACAATTAAACAGACCTCACCAGTCTACCTGACCTTGAGTTCAAAAAGAAGGTACTACAAATGATAAAGAAACTAAGAAAAAATGATTGATAGAAATACTAATCACTGCAAAAAAGAACTGGAAATTATAAAAAGAAGCCAATCAAATTAGATAATTTAATTGGTGACATAAGAACTAAGCTACAGAAAATGGCAAACCCCAAATCTCCCTATTTATACACATTACTATATATATGTATATGTATATGATAAATAACTAATAGGGACCTATTGCATAGGAGAGGGAACTCTACTCAGTACTCTGTAACTCTGTAACAGTCTATATGAGAAAAGAATTTAGAAAAAAATATAAGTGTGGATATATGTTTATGTATAACTGAGGCACTTTGTTGTACCCCTGAAACTAATGCAACATTGTAAATCAACTATACTCCAATAAAAATTACTTTATTTCTTTAAAATAAATATAATGTAAAATAAGTAAAATGTCAATATAATGAATATCAGGCTAAATAATGCAGAATAATTAATGAGTGATTTTGAAAATACAATAATGGAAATCACTAACTCAGAATGGCAGACAGGAAAACAAAAAAATAATAATAATAACAGTAACATGTGAGATCTATGGGATAACATAAAGCATGTTAACCTATGTATAATAGAGTTTCTAGAAGGAATGGTAAGAATAAAGGGAATTTAAAATGTATTTGAAGAAATTATGGCTGAAAATTTCTCAAACCTTAAAAAGGAAACAGATATCCTGGTACAGGAAGCCGAGTGTCAAACAGACTCACATCAAGATGTATCATAATTAAAATGGTAAAATTTAAAGATAAAGAGAATTCTAAACCAGCAATAGAAAAACAAAGTGTCAGTTATGAGGGAACCACATAAAGCTATCAGCTAATTTCTCTACATAAACTTTTCAGGTCAGAAGGGAGTGGTAAGATATATTTGAAGTCCTGAAAGGGAAAAACATGCAACTTCAGATACTCTACCTATAAAGACTGTCATTTGGAATAAAAGTAGAAACAAAGAATTTCTCAGATAAGCAAAAACAAAATGAAAAAATATATATAGAAACACTAAATCTACCCTAAAAGAAATATTGAAAGGGCTCCTCTAAATAAAAAAGAAGTGAGAATCAATAGGAAAAGAAAAATTACAATAGGAAAGACAAATATATAGGTGGATTGAAAATCATTTAAATAAGCCAGCACCTGAATAATATATATATATATAGTAAATAAAAAATAATATTTATTTACTATATATATTAAATGTATACTAAATAAAATTAATATATATAGTAAAAACAATTGTGAAAGAGATTATAACTACAGTGGACAGCCAAAGGAGAGATAGGAATTTTTAAAATAGAACATAATAATCAGAAATTGTAAGGTAGGGCAGTAAAAAGATATAGCTCATTTTGAATGTGTTTGAACTTGCATAACTACCAATATAAAGCAAGTAGACATAGTTTTGGATTAACATACTTAAAACTACATTAACTACAAATCAAAAACATACCATAGGCACACAAAAACAGACAAACAAACAAAAAGAAACTAAATCATAATAACAAAGAAGACCGTCAAACTAAGAAAGAAAAACAGAAAGGAGAAAGGAAGAAAAAGAAACACAAAATCAACTGGAAATAACATTTAAAGAGACCCTTAGGGTGATAGTCACACATAGATCAAAAATGAGCAGATAGAAAAAGATATTTCATATCAATGAAAATGACATGGGAGTGGGAATAGCTGTTCTCATATCAGACAAAATAGAGTATAAAACAAACACCATAAAAAAGAAAAAGGATACTATATAATAGTAATATCATCAATAAAAGGAAAGGATATAACACTCAATATATATGAACCTAATACAGGAGCACCTAAAGCAAACACCCACAGATACAAATAAAAGAAATTGATGGGAACGAAATAATACTATTAACACTCCACTGATATCAATGGACATATCTTCCAGACAGAGAATCAAGGCAACAGACACCCTAAATGACACAGTTCAATTCAGTCACTCAGTCGTGTCCGACTCTTTGCGACCCCATGAATCACAGCACTCCAGGCCTCCCTGTCCATCATCAACTCCCAGAGTTCACTCAAACTCATGTCCATCAAGACGGTGATGCCATCAAACCATCTCATCTTCTATTGTCCCTTTCTCCTCCAGCCTCCAATCCCTCCCAGCATCAGAGTCTTTTCTGATGAGTCAATTCTTCACATGAGGTGGCCAAAGTACTGGAGTTTCAGCTTTAGCATCAGTCCTTCCAATGAACACCCAGGACTGATCACCTTTAGGATGACTGGTTAGACCTGCTTGCAGTCCAAGGGACTCTCAAGAATCTTCTCCAACACCACAGTTCAAAGGGATCAATTCTTCGGCGCTCAGCTTTCTTCACAGTCCAACTCTCACATCCGTACATGACCACTGGAAAAATCATGGCTTTGACTAGACGGACGTTTCTTGGCAAAGTAATGTCTCTGCTTTTCAATATGCTATCTAGGTTGGTCATAACTTTCCTTCCAAGGAGTAAGCATCTTTTAATTTCATGGCTGCAATCACCATCTGTAGTGATTTTGGAGCCCCACAAAAATAGTTTAACACTGTTTCCACTGTTTCCCCATCTATTTCCCATGAAGTGATGGGACCAGATGCTATGATCTTCGATTTCTGAATGTTGAACTTTAAGCCAACTTTTTCAGTCTCCTCTCTCACTTTCATCAAGAGGCTTTTTAGTTCCTCTTCACTTTCTGCCATAAGGGTGGTGTCATCTGCATATCTGAGGTTCTTGATGTTTCTCCCAGCAGTCTTGATTCTAGCTTGTGCTTCTTCCAGCCCAGCGTTTCTCATGATGCACTCTGCATACAAGTTAAATAAGCAGGGTGACAATGTACAACCTTGACGTAATCCTTTTCCTATTTGGAACCAGTCTGCTGTTCCATGTCCAGTTCTAACTGTTGCTTCCTGACCTGCATACAGATTTCTCAAGAGGCAGGTCAGGTGGTCTAGTATTCCCATCTCTTTCAGAATTTTCCACAGTTTATTGTGATCCATACAGTCAAAGGCTTTGACAAAGTCAATAAAGCAGATGTTATTCTGGAATTCTCTTGGTTTTTTTTTTTTTTTTTTTTTTTAATAATCCAACAGATGTTGGCAATTTGATCTCTGGTTCCTCTGCCTTTTCTAAATCCAGCATGAACATCTGAAAGTTCATACTGTTGAAGCCTGAGTTGGAAAATTTTTCGCATTACTTTACTAGCATGTGAGATGAGTGCAGTTGTGCAGTAGTTTGACCATTCTTTGGGATTGCCTTTTTTTGGGGATTGGGATGAAAACTGAACTTTTCCAGTCCTATGGCCTCTGCTGAGTTTTCCAAATTTGCTGGTATATTGAGTGCAGCACTTTCACAGCATCATCTTTCAGGATTTGAAATAGCTCAACTGGAATTCCATCACCTCCACTTTGTTTTTAGTGATGCTTTCTAAGGTCCACTTGACTTCACATTTCAGGACGTCTGGCTCTAGGTGAGTGATCATACCATCATGATTATCTGCATTGTGAAGCTCTTTTTTGTACAGTTTGTCTGTGTATTCTTGCCACCTCTTCTTAATATCTTCTGCTTCTGTTAGGTCCATACCATTTCTGCCCTTTATCAAACCCATCTTTGCATGAAATGTTCCCTTGGTATCCCTAATTTTCTTGAAGAGATCTCTAGTCTTTCCCATTCTGTTGTTTTCCTCTATGTTTTTTTTTTTTTTTTTTTTGCATTGATCACTGAGGAAGGCTTTCTTATCTCTTCTTGCTATTCTTTGGAACTCTGTATTAAAATGGGAATATCTTTCCTTTTGTCCTTTACTTTTCGCTTCTCTTCTTTTCTCAGCTAATTGTAAGGCCTCCCCAGACAGCCATTTTGCTTTTTTGCATTTATTTTTCATGGGGATGGTCTTGTTCCCTGTCTCCTGTACAGTGTCATGGACCTCTGTTGATAGTTCATCAGGCACTCTGTCTATCAGATCTAGTCCCTTAAATCTATTTCTCACTTCCACTATATAGTAATAAAGGATTTGACTCAGACCTGAACAGTCTAGCAGTTTTCTCCACTTTCCTCAATTTAAATCTGAATTTGGCAATAAGGAGTTCATGATCTGAGCCACAGTCAGCTCCCAGTCTTGTTTTTACTGACTGTATAGAGCTTCTCCACCTTTGGCTGAAAAGAATATAATCAATCTGATTTCAGTGTTGACAATCTAGTGATGTCCATGTGTACAGTCTCCTTTTGTGTTGTTGGAAGAGGGTGTTTGCTATGACCAGTACATTCTCGTGGCAAAACTCTATTAGCTTCACCCTGCTTCATTCCATACTCCAAGGCCAAGTTTGCCTGTTACCCCAGGCGTTTCTTGACTTCCTATTTTTGCATTCCAGTCCCCTATAATGAGAAAAACATCTTTTGGGGGTGTTAGTTCTAAAAGGTCTTGTAGGTCTTCATAGAACCATTCAACTTCAGCTTCTTCAGCATTACTTCTTGTGGCATAGGCTTGGATTACCATGATATTGAATGGTTTGCCTTGGAAATGAACAGAAATCATTCTGTGGTTTTTGAGATTGCATCTAAGTACTGCATTTCAGACTCTTTTGTTGACCATGAATGGCTACTCCATTTTTTCTAAAGGATTCCTGCCCACAGTAGTAGTAGATGGTCATCTCAGTTAAATTCACCCATTTCAGTCCATTTTAGTTCACTGATTCCTAGAATGTCGATGTTCACTTTTGCCATCTCCTTTTGACCACTTCAATTTGCCTTGAGTCATGGACCTGACATTCCAGGTTTCAATGCAATATTGCTCTTTACAGCATTGGACCCTGCTTCTATCACCAGTCACATCCACAACTGTTTATTGTTTTTGCTTTGGCTCCATCCCTTCATTTTTTTTTTTTATTTTATTTTTAAACTTTACAATATTGTATTAGTTTTGCCAAATATCGAAATGAATCCGCCACAGATATACCCGCGTTCCCTATCCTGAACCCTCCTCCCTCCTCCCTCCCCATACCATCCCTCTGGGTCGTCCCAGTGCACTAGCCCCAAGCATCCAGTATCGTGCATCAAACCTGGACTGGCGACTCGTTTCATACATGATATTATACATGTTTCAATGCCATTCTCCCAAATCTTCCCACCCTCTCCCTCTCCCACAGAGTCCATAAGACTGTTCTATATATCATTGTCTCTTTTGTTGTCTCGTACACAGGGTTATTGTTACCATCTTTCTAAATTTCATATATATGCGTTAGTATACTGTATTGGTGTTTTTCTTTCTGGCTTACTTCACTCTGTATAATAGGCTCCAGTTTCATCCACCTCATTAGAACTGATTCAAATGTATTCTTTTTAATGTCTGAGTGTATATGTACCACATATATGTCCATTTTAATGTCCATTGTGTATATGTACCACAGCTTTCTGATCCATTCATCTGCTGATGGACATCTAGGTTGCTTCCATGTCCTGGCTATTATAAACAGTGCTGCGATGATTTCTCCACTGATCTCCAGTAGCATATTGGACATCTACCTACCTGGGGAGTTTCTTTCAGTATCCTATCATTTTGCCTTTTCATACTGTTCATAGGGTTCTCAAGGCAAGACGACTGAATTGGTTTTCCATTCCCTTCTCCAGTGGACCACATTCTATCATATCTCTCCACCATGAGCCATCCATCTTGGGTGGCCCCACACGGCATGGCTTAGTTTCATTGAGTTAGACAAGGCTGTCGTCCGAGTGATCAGATTGGCTAGTTTTCTGTGATTATGGTTTCAGTATGTCTGCCGTCTGATGCTCTCTTGCAACACCTACCATCTTGCTTGGGTTTCTCTTACCTTGGATGTGGGGTATCTCTTCATGGCTGCTCCAGCAAAGTGCAGCCATTGCTCCTTACCTTGGATGAGGGGTATCTCCTCACAGGCACCCCTCCCGACCTTGAACGTGGAGTAGCTCCTCTTGGTCCTCCTGCACCTGCACAGCTGCTGCTCCCTGGACGTGGTATTGCTTCTCTCTGCCGCCACCCCTGACTTCAGGCATAGGGTAGCTCCTTTTGGCCACCACCTCAGATGTGGAGAAGGCTTTTAAGATGTCTATTTTCCCTTGACAAACAATTTTAAGGAGGCTGTTTGGGAAAAAGTTATTTTTGCAGCTTGTGTTTAAAATGGTCTCTTTTCCTTATTTTTCAGTTTTAGGAATTGGAGATGGCCTGCATAATGAAATGGTTGAACTTAAGTGATAAATATAGGACACTATGTCCAAACAATCCAGAATATATATTCTTTTCAAGTACATATAGAACATTCTCTAAGATAGACTACATACCGGGACACAGAAAGAAGCCTCAACAAATTTAAGAAGATAGAAAGAAATTCAAATTCAAATTCTTTCCTGAATACAATGACATTAAAATAGAAATTAACCCCAGAAATAAAAACAAGAAAAAAAAATGATTGCATGGAAACTAGACAATACGCTACTTAAAAAAATAATAGGTCAATGATGAAATCAAAGATAAAATCTTTAAAAAGTATACTTTGAGATAAAAACAATGAAAACACAGCCATAAAAAGTCTTTGGGATGTGGCTAAAGCAGTCCTAAGAGGGAAGCCCCTAGTGATACAAGCCTTTCTCTAAAAAACAAGCAAACAGAAATCTTAAATAAATAAACTAATCTTCTGCCTGAAAAATAGTAAAAGAAAAAAAAAAAAACTTAAAATCAACATAAAAGGAAATCATAAAGACCAGAGAGGAAATACATTAGAAATAAAACAATAGGAAAAAATCAATAAAACCAAGAACTGGTCTTTCCAAAGAGAAACAAAGTCAACAAACTCCTAGCCAGTCTCACTAAGGAGAGAAAAAAAAGAGGGCTCAAAGAAACTAATAAGAAATGAGAGAGAAGAATTAACAACTGCCTTTGGCCACCTCATGTGAAGAGTTGACTCATTGGAAAAGACTCTGATGCTGGGAGGGATTGGGGGTAGGAGGAGAAGGGGACAACAGAGGATGAGATGGCTGGATGGCATCACTGACTCAATGGACGTGAGTCTGAATGAACTCCAGGAGTTGGTGATGGACAGGGAAGCCTGGCGTGCTGTGATTCATGGAGTTACAAAGAGTCAGACACGACTGAGTGACTGAACTGAACTGAAGTGAACCACAGAAACATAAATAATCATAAGAAAACACTATGAACTATTTATATGCCAACAAAATGGACAATCTAAAGGAAACAGACAAGTTTTTGGAAACATACAGTCTGACAAAACTGAGTCAAGAAGATAACAGATAATCTGAACAGACTAATCACCAGAAGTAATATAGAAACTGTAATAAATATAATACTGCAAACAGAAGTCCAAGGCCAAACAACTTTACTGGGTAATTCTAACAATGGCCAAAGAAATCTTTTTTTATCCTTCTCAATTTTTGTCCAAGGTCTGAAGAAGAGGGAATACTCCCAAAGTATTCTATGAAGCCATCATCACACTGACATCAAAACCAGACAAAAACACTATAAAAAGCAAATTACAAGCTAATAACTTTGTTAAATATAGATGAAAAAATTATTAACTAAATATTAGCAAGCTGAATCCAACAACACATAAAAAGGATAAAACAGTGTGATCAAACTGAATTCATTCCAGTGTTACAAGGATATAACTCAACCAATGTGATATGGCATATCAACAACAACAACAAAATGACAGATCCAATATGATCCTGTCAATAAGGGCGTAAAAGTAGCTGAGAGAACTCAACATCTATTCATGATAAGAAAAAATCTCTCAAAAGTAAGTGTGGAGAGACAATATCTCAACAGAATAAAAGCCATTTATGACAGACTCATACCCAACATAACACTTCATAATAAAAAGCTGAAAGCCTTCCTGCTTAATTCGGGAAAAAAGACAAGGGTGTGTATTATCACAACTTCTATTCAACCTGATTTAGAGTGCTAGCCATAGCATTTAGACTACAAAAATAAACAAAAGTTATCCAAACTGGAAATAAGTGGTAAAATTGCCATTATATGAAAATAACATGTACTCTATATACAAGACCCTAAACACTTCACACACACACACACAAACTTAGAATTAATAAATTAACTCAGCAAAGTAGCAGGATATAAGATCAATATACATAAAACTATTACTTTTTTATACAATGAAATATCAGAACAAGAAAGTAAAATTTAAGCCCGTTTAAAATCACTTCCAAAAGAATAGGTAGGAATAAACCTAAACAAGATGCGAAAGACTTATATGCTGAGAATTATAAAACATTAATATAGGAAATTGTACATAGAACAAAGAGGTGAAAGATATCAGAGTAACTTGGATTCAAAGAATTAATGTTATTAAAATGTCAATATTGCTCAAAGTAATCTACTGTGATTCCTGCCAAATTACTCATGAAAGTTTTTACATAACTAGAATAAATAGTCTTAGAAACTACAAAGACACCGAATTTGTCAAAGACATTTTGAGGGAAAAAAATGCTGAAAGAATAAGCCTCCAAGATTTCAGATAATGCTACAAAGCTGCAGTAATCAAAATAACATTGCATTGGCATACAGACATGCATATAGATCAATGAAGCAGTAGAGAGAATCCAGAAATAAGTGGACAAATTTATGGCCAATTAATATATGATCAAGAAGATACAATGGAGAAAATTGAACTTCTTCAGAGAATACTATTGGGAAACCCATCACAAGTGGGCCTTAGGAAGCATCACTATGAACAAAACTAGTGGAGGTGGAATTTCAGCTGAGCTATTTTAAAACCTAAAAGATGATGCTATGAAAGTGCTGCACTCAATATTTGGAAAACTCAGCAGTGGCCACAGGACTGGAAAAGGTCAGTTTTCATCCCAATCCCAAAGAAAGGCACAACTAAAGAATGTTCAAACTACCACATAATTGCACACATTTCACACGCTAGTGGAGTAATGCTCAAAATTCTCTTAGTGCGGCTTCCACAGTACATGAATCAAGAACTCCTAGATGTTCAAGCTGGATTTAGAAAAGACAGAGGAACTAGAGATCAAATTTCCAACATCTGTTGGGTCATAGAAAAAGCAAGAGAATTCCAGGAGAAACATCTACTCTGCTTCATTGATTACACTAAAGCCTTTGACTGTGGGGGTCACAACAAACTATGGAAAAATCTTCAAAGAGACGGGAATACTAGACCACCTGACCTGTCTCCTGAGAAATCTGTATACAGGTCAAGAAGCAAAAGTTAGAGACAGACATGGAACAATTAGCTAGTTCCACAGTGGGACAGGAGTACATCAAGGCAATATATGGTTACTCTGCTTATTTAACTTCTATGAAGAGTACACGATGCAAAATTCTGAGCTGGGTGAAGCAGAAGCTGGAACTAAGATTGCTGGGAGAAGTATCAATAACCTCATATATGCAAATGACACTACTTTTTTGACAGAAAGCAAAGAGGATCTAAAGAGCCTCTTGATGAAGTGAAAGAGGGAGTGAAAAAAAAACTGGCTTAAAACTGAACATTAAAAAAATGAAGATCATGATATCTGGTCCCATCACTTCATGGCAAATAGATGGGGAAACAATGAAAACAGTGACAGACTTTATTTTCTTAGTCTCCAAAATCACTGCAGATGATGACTGCAGCCATGAAATTAAAAGATGCTTGGTCCTTGGAAAAAAGCTATGACCAACCTAGACAGCATATTAAAATTCAGAGACGTTACTTTACCATCAAAGTTCCATCTATCTGAAGCTCTGTTTTTTTCCAGGAGTCATATAGGAATGTGAGAGTTGGACCATAAAGAAGGCTGAACACCAAAGAATTAATGTTTTTGAACTGTGGTATTGGAGAAGACTCTTGAGAGTCCCTTGGACTGCAAGGAGATCATACCCATCAATCCTAAAGGAAATCAATCCTTAATACTCATTGGAAGGACTGATGCTGAAGCTATGGCTCCAATACTTTGGCTACCTGATGCGAAATGCTGACTTATTAGAAAAGACTCATACTGGGTAATATTGAAGGCAGGATGAGAAGGGCCGACAGACGGTGGAATGGTTACATGGCCTCTCCAACTCAATGGATATGAGTTTGAGCAAGCTCCAGGAGTTGCGAACGACAAGGAAGCCTGGATTACTGCACTCCACAGGGTCACAAAGAGTTGGACATGACTAAGTGAGTGAACAACAAAAACAACAAATCTGGATAGCCTCATATAAAAATTGAAGTTGGAACACTCTTTCACATCATAAACAAAATAAACTTACAGTGGCTTAATACTTAAGATACGACATAAGAAAACTCTTAGAAGAGAACACAGGCAAAACATTCCCAGATGTAAAACATAGTTTGTGCTCTACATGCTAAATCACTTCAGTTGTGTCTGACTCTTTGCAACCCCATGGACCATAACCCACTAGGTTCTTCTGTCCATGGGATTAATGTGATAAGAATACTGGAGTGGGTTACCATTCCCTCCTCCAGGGGATCTTCCCAATGCAGGGATAGTACCTGTATATCCTGCATCCCCGTATGGTGGATTCTTTACCACTGAGCCACTGGGGAAGCCCTAAGTCATAGGGTAAAATAAATAAAAGCCAAAATCAACAAGTGGGGCCAAATCAAACTTTTAAGATTTTGCACATCAAAGGAAACCATAAGTAAAATAAAAATACAATCTATGTACAGTGAGATTTTTTTTTTCAAAAGGTGCAACCAACAAGGGCTTAATTTCCAAAATACAAAGACAGATCATATAACTCAATATCAAACATAAATCCAATCAGTCAGTGGGCATAAGACCCAAATAGGTATTTCTCCAAATAAGACATACAGATAGCCATCAGGTACATGAAAAGATTATTAGATAAATGCATACAAAAAATGCAATGAGAGAGAGAGAGAGAGGAGGGAACAATCCCAGGCTTGTTCTATGAGGCCACTATCACCCTAATATCAAAATCAGACAAAGATATTAAAAAAAAGCAAAGTTACAGACCAGTATCACTGATGAACATAGATATAACAATTCTCAACAAAATACTAGAAAATAGAACCCAACAACATATTAAAAGGATCATACATCCTAATCAAGTACCAGGAATGTAAGGGATTCTACCATATACACAAATGAATTAATGTGATACATCCTATTAACAAACTAAAAAATAAAAAAAACCATGTGATTATTTCAATAGATGGAGAAAAAGAGTATGAAAAAATTCAACATGCATTTATGATTTTAAAAAGAAAAAGAGAGTCAGCATAGAGAGAATCTACTTCAGCATAATAGATGCCATATATGACAAACCCACAGGAAACCTTATTCTCAATGGTGAAAAACTGAAAATATTCCCTATAAGATCAGGAACAAGACAAGAATGTTCGCTTTAGACACTATTGTTCAACATACTTTTAGAAGTCCTAGACCTGGCTATCAGAGAAGAAAAAACAAACAAACAAACAAAAATCCAAACTGGAAAAGAGGAAGTAAAATTCTCACTGCTTATAGATGACATGACATTATACATGGTCGTTTAATCACTAAGCCATATCCGACTATTTTCACTCATAAACTGTAGCTTGACAGCCTCCTCTGTCCGTGGGATTTTCCAGACAAGAATACTGGACTGGTTTGCCATTTCCTTCTTCAGGGGATCTTCGTGACACAGGGATCAAAACCCTGTCTTCTGCACTGCAGGCAGATTATTTACTGACTGAGATACCAGGGAGCCTGGATAGTATACATAGAAAGCCCTAAAGATGTTACCAGAGGCTACTAGAGCTCACCAATGATTTAAGTAAAATTTTCATGGTACACAGAATTAATACACAGAAATTGCTTGCATTCCTATACACTAACAATGGAAGATATGATCAATTAAGGAAGAAATCCCATTTACCATAGCAATAAGAAGAATAAAATATCTAGGAACAAACCTAAGGAGGCAACAGAGCTATATTCAGAAAACCATGGGATACTGATGAAAGAAATCAAAGATGGCACAAACTGATGGAGAGATATACTGTGTTCTTGGTTTGGGAATATTAATATTCTGAAAATAACTTTACTACACAGGGTGATCTATAGATTAAATGCAATCCCTATCAGATTATCAATGGTATTTTTCACAGAGATAGAACAACAACAACAACAAAAAATTACAATCTGAAAGGAAGCACAAAAGACCATTCAAATCAGTCTTGATAAAGAAAAATGAAGCTGGAGGGATCAGGATACCTGACTTCAGAATAAACTTACAAAGCTATCATAATCAAGACAGTATTGTCTAGCACAAATATAAATCTGTGGAACAGGATAAATAAATCTGTCCAGAGATTAATCTGCACTTTTATGTCCATCTTATCTTTAACAAAGGAGGAAAGAATGTATAATGGAGAAAGGGTAGTCTCTTCAATAAACAGTGCTAGGAAAACTGAACAGTTACATGTAAAAGAATGAAATTAGAACACACTCTAACATCATACACAGAATATAAACTCAAAATAGATGAAAAGTTTAGATGTAAGCCCAGACATTATAAAACTCTAAGAGTAAAACATAGGAAAAATATTCTGATATAAATCACATCAAGAACTTTTTTGACCCACCTCCAGAGTAATGGAAATAAAAACAAAAATTAAAAAAAGGAACGTAAGTAAGCTTAATAGCCTTTGCAAGGAAAGGAAGCCATAAACAAAATGAAAACACAGCACTCAGATTGGGAGAAAATAACTGCACAGGAAGCAAATGACAAGGGATTAATCACCAAAACATGGAAACAGCACATGCACCTCAATTAAAAAAAAAAAAAAAATCAGAGAGTGAGCAGAAAACCTAAACAGACATTTCTCAAAAAAAAAAAAAAATACATGTAGATGGCCAACAGACATAAGAAAATATGCTCAACCTCAGTAATTCTTAGACAAGTGTAAATTAAAACTTCAATGAGTTATCAACTCACACTGGTCAGAATGGCCGTCATCAAAAAATCTACAAGTGATAAATGCTAGAAGGGGTGTGAAGCAAAGGCAACCCTCTTCTACTGTTGGTAGAAATGTAAATTGATAGGGTCACTATGAGGAACAGAATGGGAGTTCCTTAAAAAGAACAAAACAAAAAAAGAATTACCATATAACCCAGCAATTACACTACTGGGCATGTACCCTAAGAAATGCATAATTTAAAAATATACATGCATCTCAATGTTTATTGCAGCACTATTTACAATAGCCAGGACATGGAAGCAACCTAAATGTCCCTGTACAGAGGAATGAGTAAAGAAGATATGGTATATATACACAATGGAATATTAATCAGACATTGAGAAGAAGGAAATTCTGTCATTTGTAGAGACATAGATGAACATAGAGACCGGCATACAGAGTGAAGTAAGTCAGAAGAAAATAAAATTCTATATATTAGCACACATATGTGGAATCTAGAAAACAAAAGAGAAAAACCTATTTGCAAGGCAAGAATAGAAATGCAGACATAGAGAATGGACATGTGAACATGGAGTCAGGGAAGGGAAATGTGGGATGAACTGGGATATTAGGACAGACATACACAAATCAGATCAGATCAGTCGCTCAGTCGTGTCTGACTCTTTGTGACCCCATGAATCATAGCACGCCAGGCCTCCCTGTCCATCACCAACTCCCGGAGTTCACTCAGACTCACGTCCATTGAGTCAGTGATGCCATCCAGCCATCTCATCCTCTGTCGTCCCCTTCTCCTCTTGCCCCCAATCCCTCCCAGCATCAGAGTCTTTTCCAATGAGTCAACTCGTCACATGAGGTGGCCAAAGTACTGAAATTTCAGCTTTAGCATCATTCCTTCCAGAGACATCCCAGGGTTGATCTCCTTCAGAATTGCCTGGTTGGATTTCCTTGCAGTCCAAGGGACTCTCAAGAGTCTTCTCCAACACCACAGTTCAAAAGCATCAATTCTTCGGTGCTCAGCCTTCTTCACAGTCCAACTCTCACATCCATACATGACCACAGGGAAAACCATAGCCTTGACTAGACGAACCTTTGTTGGCAAAATAATGTCTCTGCTTTTGAATATGCTATCTAGGTTGGTCATAACTTCCCTCACAAGGAGTAAGCGTCTTTTAATTTCATGGCTTCAGTCACCATCTGCAGTGATTTTGGAGCCCCCAAAAATAAAGTCTGACACTGTCTCCGCTGTTTCCCCATCTATTTCCCATGAAGTGATGGGACCAGATGCCATGATCTTCATTTTCTGAATATTGAGCTTTAAGCCAACTTTTTCAGTCTCCTCTTTCACTTTCATCAAGAGGCTTTTTAGTTACTCTTCACTTTCTGCCATAAGAGTGGTGTCATCTGCATATCTGAGGGTCTTGATATTTCTCCTGGCAATCTTGATTCCAGCTTGTGCTTCTTCCAGTCCAGCGTTTCTCATGAGGTACTCTGCATATAAATTAAATAAGCAGGGTGACAATATACAGCCTTGATGAACTCCTTTTTCTCTTTGGAACCAGTCTGTTGTTCCATGTCCAGTTCTGTTACTTCCTGACCTGCATACAGATTTCTCAAGAGGCAGGTCAGGTGGCCTGGTATTCCCATCTCTTTCAGAATTTTCCACAGTATTGTGATCCACACAGTCAAAGGCTTTGGCATAGTCAATAAAGCAGAAACAGGTGTTTTTCTGGAACTCTCTTGCTTTTTCCATGATCCAGCGGATGTTGGCAATTTGATCTCTGGTTCCTCTGCCTTTTCTAAAACCAGCTTGAACATCAGAATGTTCATGGTTCACATATTGCTGAAGCCTGGCTTGGAGAATTTTGAGCATTACTTTACTAGTGTGTGAGATAACAATACTCCCTATGTAATTCTGTATACAAAATGAACATAATTAGTGTTACATCTTTCCTTGGGATGTTTAAGGGGCCCTCTGAAGCATCTCAAGGTTAGCTAGAAATTTTCATTAGAATGATTTAGGAAGTTTTGTAAACAAATATCAAAAAGTTTTAAAAACACTCAGTCAGATAGGAATTTAGGTCATTGTGAAATAATAGCTATTCACTTAGCCAAAGTAACAATAAGATTTTAGAATAGGTTATTTAGAAGATAAAAATACTTAAATCTGTTTTCAAAAGCAGTTCAGTATCTGAAGAAGAGATGTGCTCAATAGAGAGAAAAGCTAAATTGAAGTTTTTGCACCTGCTTTTATTTAAAGGGTAAGCTTAATTAATTTTATTTTAAATTTAGTCTTAACCATGTACAATAATCATTCCTCATATTTCACTTTTCCCAAACCTTATTACCACTTTCTGTACCCATTACTTTGTTCTTTGACCCTAAAAAAAAACAAAACAAAACACACACACACTGTAATTCAGGCTTACTTCCTTTTCCCTTCATAAAATGCAATTTCATTCCTTATACCTTCTTTACTGAAAACACACTTTCTACTTTCCTTAAGCAACCAAGAACTGACTTTTAGCATTTTATAGATTGGTGAGCAAAATACCAGTGTTAATTTCTAAAACCTTTACTTTCTTAGAACATTTTCGGATGGCACCAAACATTATTCATTTATAGTCTCAAATCTCTTTAGTTTCACTGTAAGAGGAAATATGTGTTCAGTAATAAATGTTTCAAAATCTTATTTGGAAATGATGTAGCTATTCAAAAGATGTCCAACACTTAGTTTAGCAAAACCCTTAGAAATTCAAGCTACCCCAATCTGGAAAGACTATTTTAGACAGACATTTCTAAAGCATAATCATTTTTAAGAATCTATCTAAAGGCTAATAATCTCATTTACATTTTTTAGAAGTTTCTTTACTGGAGGTAATTTCCTTTCTGACAAACTTGTAACAGATATAATAATATTTAGCTTATATTAAACCTAGGTGCAATGAAAATATTCTGCTTAATTTTAATTACTCTTACACATGCATACATTAGTTAGATCAACAAACAAATATTAATATCAGGTATTTAATACTGAATATTTTCCAGTTCATGTGAACCTGAAGTTAATTTAAGATAAGTTTCTCTTGTATTTAGAATTATTTGGTTTGTAAGCTCGTACTTTCTTTTTCTTTTTTTTTAAGGGCAATTAGATTAGAGCTCATTTGAAAACTGATCTCAGCAAATAGCAATATTATCCAAAAAACAAAGACACACAGAGATAAACATATAACTAAATAGACACAAGAGATCTTCTAGCTTTGTTTTCCAAATTTAGTTATGAATAAAAAAAATGGTTGGAATAAGATTTTCAAAGGTTTTGTTTCCCCCACCCTCTTTTTTTTAATTTTCTTTTGCATTTAGGAATTAGAGATGGCCTAGATAAATGAAAAGGCCAGTTTTCATTCCAATCCCAAAGAAAGGCAATGCCAAAGAATGCTCAAACTACCATACAATTGCACTCATCTCACATGCTAGTAAAGTAATGCTCAAAATTCTCCAAGCCAGGCTTCAGCAATATGTGAACCGTGAACTTCCTGATGTTCAAGCTGGTTTTAGAAAAGGCAGAGGAACCAGAGATCAAATTCCAACATCCAATGGATCATGGAAAAAGCAAAAGAGTTCCAGAAAAACATCTGTTTCTGCTTTATTGACTATTCCAAAGCTTTTGACTGTGTGGAACACAATAAACTGTGGAAAATTCTGAAAGAGATGGAAATACCAGACCACCTGACCTGCCTCTTGAGAAATCTGTATGCAGGTCAGGAAGCAACAGTTAGAACTGGACATGGAACAACAGACTGGTTCCAAATAGGAAAAGGAGTACAGCAAGGCTGTATATTGTCACCCTGCTTATTTAACTTATATGCAGAGTACACCATGAGAAACGCTGGGCTGGAAGAAGCACAAGCTGGAATCAAGATTGCCAGGAGAACTATCAATAACCTCAGATATGCAGATGACACCACCCTTATGGCAGAAAGTGAGGGGGAACTAAAAAGCCTCTTGATGAAGGTGAAAGAGGAGAATGAAAAAGGTGGCTTAAAACTCAACATTCAGAAAAAGAAGATCATGGCATCTGGTCCCATCACTTCATGGGAAATAGATGGGGAAACAGTGGAGACAGTGTCAGACTTTATTTTTGGGGGCTCCAAAATCACTGCAGATGGTGACTGCAGCCATGAAATTAAAAGACGCTTACTCCTTGGAAGGAATGTTATGACCAACCTAGATAGGATATTCAAAAGCAGACACATTACTTTGCCAACAAAGGTCCGTCTAGTCAAGGCTATGGTTTTTCCTGGTCATGTATGGATGTGAGAATTGGACTGTGAAGAAGGCTGAGCACCGAAGAATTGATGCTTTTGAACTGTGGTGTTGGAGAAGACTCTTGAGAGTCCCTTGGACTGCAAAGAGATCCATCCAGTCCATTCTGAAGGAGATCAGCCCTGGGATTTCTTTGGAAGGAATGATGCTAAAGCTGAAATTCCAGTACTTTGGCCATCTCATGCGATGAGTTGACTCATTGGAAAAGACTCTGATGCTGGGAGGGATTGGGGGCAGGAGGAGAAGGGGACGACAGAAGATGAGAAGGCTGGATGGCATCACTGACTCTATGGACCTGAGTCTGAGTGAACTCCGGGAGTTGGTGATGGACAGGGAGGCCTGGCATGCTGTGATTCATGGCGTCACAAATAGTTGGACATGACTGAGCGACTGAACTAGATAAGTGATCCAGAGAGCTCTGGTCAAAGGGTATAGGAGGAGTTATTTCCTCAAAGTAATTTTTTTTCTTCAAGCTTTTTCTGGAGTCTAAAGAATACCTTGACCATATTGTCAAAAATCATATTTTTTCTGTCATCATAGTTTTACAGCCAAAATTTAGACCAGATAGTGCTCAAATTGGCACTTAGAGTAAGGGCAGATTGGTCCCATCAGGGATTGTCCCTCTGAAGAAGTAGGGGTCTTAGTTTGATCAGTCCCAGGCTGTTGATTACAGGAGGAAGTCCTGTAACTTCAGTCCATTTTCTTCTCCTATGTCAATAAAAATCTGATATTTTTTAGGTCATTTTTCTTGTCATTGGATCATAGCTATAGATTGACTAGTCAAAAAAAAAAAAAAAAAAATTCCCCAAGGAGTTCGCAGGTGGAGTGTGAAACCTTAGAGTGAGCAATTCCCATATTAGTTCAAACAGTATGTATCAGATGTCTGTGCACTCAAACCAAACCAACAATACCAAACTGAACCAGAACTTCACCAGGCAGATATCACACTCCAAATTAAGCAAAAGGCAAAGAGATGCCCAAAGAGAAAAAACAAGTGACAAGAGTGCCCCCCATAATGATAAAGTGATGCCCAGAAATCAAAAGCCAAATGAAATAAATGCCAAATATGACTTCCCAGTTCCACTAGACCTGCTACCTGGCAAAGTCAGTGCTAGCAGCCTTTTTTGGTTCTGATATAGTTTCAAGCAATTACTTGGTATCCTGTGAAGAAGTTGCTCTATAATTTCCTGTTTTAGAAGCTTCTAGACACCAGTCAATGTAAGCATGGCCAACCTTTTCTAATTGTGCATGCAAAAATATTAATTTTGGAATATCAAAAGAACCCCAATTTGGCCATTTTAGGTTGAGATTGCTTTTAGTATAATTTTCCCAATTAACTAGGTACTTGCAAGCATGAGCTCTGTATGTATTGTACATGAGTCTGGCTGGAGTGTTACTCAGAGGCTGGCTTTCTGACACCCCTTTGTTTCTGTTTTTGAGAGATTCTGTTTCCCATTTTAAGCAGAATTTGTCAGGGATAAAAATCACCAGTGAACTTGTGCTGCTTATGAGTTTAACTCCTCCAGGAGTCACCCCAGAGTCATTTCAGCTCATCTTACATGTCTCAGATTCTGCCTCCAGCAATATAAGACCACCATGGCTTCTCTGGTCACTGAATTTCCAGTTCTTAAGTACGACACCCCAACGAGTGTGTATTCTAGTTAATGAGTGGCTTTCCCAATGTGACCATTGCACAGTATGAGGACTAGGCCTCCACCACTTCCATAAATTTCTCAGTCAACAGAGAAAACCAAAACTGGCTGGGAGGAGTCTTGTCCCTTTTCTTCAGAGCAAAGTTCTCATGAATTTTTCTCACGTTTATACTGACAAATTCTATAATGGCAGTCAAATTGAGGAAAAGTGTCAGATCAGCCTCTTAACCACTCAGCCAATACCATTCTTTCCCCTACAGTGAAGTGACCTTGGCATCTTTCTACCAAGACCCTTGTATTCCTTGATTATTGCCGCCCCCCCCCCCCACCCAAGTCATCAAGCCCTGCTATACTGTAGCTTTCCACTGGGTGGATAATTCCCTTGGCATCTTTCAGCCAGCCACCCACCCAGTATCTTTTGGCTAGGTTGAAATTTCTTGGTATCCTGCACTCCCCGAGAAGGTGGATGGGCACAAATGGCCACTGCTGGTACCAAAGCTTTGGTTCATTGTGAAGTTCAGTTGAAGGAAGGAAGTCCACTCTGGGTCCCATCAAGGTCGCCCTAACTGTCGACTTAAAAAAAAAAAAAAAGAACAACTTGAGAGTTGTGAGTTAAGTTTTACTTGGGGCAAAATATGGACTGCAGCCTGCGAGGCAGTATCTCAGATAGGTCTGAGACTGCTCCAAAATGGCAGTGGGGAAACATCAATATATGAGGTTTTGGTAAAGGGGGAGTTCAATACCATGAAGCAATCATTTTGCAAAAGTTTTTTTTTTTTTTTTTTTTTAGTCATGAGGATCTGATGTCACCATGAAGGGATTTAGTGCTTCTCTAGATATGAGGGGAAGCAAGGACTGAAATTTAAAAGTAGGAAGTCAAGAAACACCTGGAGTAACAGGCATATTTGGCCTTGCAGTATGGAATGAAACAGGGAAAAGACTAATAGAGTTTTGCCGAGAGAATGCACTGGTCATAGCAAACACCCTCTTCCAACAACACAAGAGAAGACTCTACACATGGATATCATCAGATGGTCAACACCGATATCAGATTGATTATATTCTTTGCAGCCAAAGATGGAGAAGCTCTACACAGTCAACAAAAACAAGACTGGGAGCTGACTGTGGCTCATATCATGAACTCCTTATTGCCAAATTCAGATTGAAATTGAAGAAAGTAGGGAAAAACACTATACCATTCAGGTATGACCTAAATCAAATCCCTTATGACTATACAGTGGAAGTGAGAAATAGATTTAAGGGCCTAGATCTGATAGATAGAGTGCCTGATGAACTATGGAAGGAGGTTCGTGACATTGTACAGGAGACAGGGATCAAGACCATCCCCATGGAAAAGAAATGCAGAAAAGCAAAATGGCTGTCTGGGGAGGCCTTACAAATAGCTGTGAAAAGAAAAGAAGCAAAAAGCAAAGGAGAAAAGGAAAGATATAAACATCTGAATGCAGAGTTCCAAAGAATAGCAAGAAGAGATAAGAAAGCCTTCTTCAGCGATCAATGCAAAGAAATAGAGGAAAACAACAGAATGGGAAAGACTAGAGCTCTCTTCAAGAAAATGAGAGATACCAAGGGAACATTTCATGCAAAGACGGGCTCAATAAAGGACAGAAATGGTATGGACCTAATAGAAGCAGAAGATATTAAGAAGAGGTGGCAAGAATACACAGAACTGTACAAAAAAGATCTTCACGACCCAGACAATCACAATGGTGTGATCACTCAGTTAGAGCCAGATATCCAGGAATGTGAAGTCAAGTTGGCCTTAGGAAGCATCACTATGAACAAAGCTAGTGGAGGTGATAGAATTCCAGTTGAGCTATTTCAAATCCTGGAAGATGATGCTGTGAAAGTGCTGCACTCAATATGCCAGCAAATTTGGAAAACTCAGCGGTGGCCACAGGACTGGAAAAGGTCAGTTTTCATTCCAATCCCAAAGAAAGGCAATGCCAAAGAATCCTCAAACTATTGCACAATTGCACTCATCTCACACATTAGTAAAGTAATGCTCAAAATTCTCCAAGCCAGGCTTCAGCAATATGTGAACTGTGAACTTCCTGATGTCAAGCTGGTTTTAGAAAAGGCAGAGAGACCAGAGATCAAATTGCCAACATCTGCTGGATCATGGAGAAAGCAAAAGAGTTCCAGAAAAACATCTATTTCTGCTTTATTGACTCTGCCAAAGCCTTTGACTGTGTGAATCACAATAAACTGTGGAAAATTCTGAAAGAGATGGGAACCTGCCTCTTGAGAAATCTGTATGCAGGTCAGGAAGCAACAGTTAGAACTGGACATGGAACAACAGACTGGTTCCATATAGGAAAAGGAGTATGTCAAGGCTGTATATTGTCACTCTGCTTACTTAACTTATATACAGAGAAACGCTGGACTGGATGAAACACAAGCTGGAATCAAGATTGCCGGGAGAAATATCAATAACCTCATATATCCAGATGATACCACCCTTATGGCAGAAAAACTAAAAATCCTCTTGATGAGAGTGAAAAAGTTGGTTTAAAGCTAAGCATTCAGAAGACGAATATCATGGCATCTGGCCCCATCACTTCATGGCAAATAGATGGGGAAACAGTGGAAACAGCATCCGACTTTACTTTTCTGGGCTCCAAAATCACTGCAGATGGTGACTGCAGCCATGAAATTAAAAGACGCTTACTCTTTGGAAGGAAAGTTATAACCAACCTAGATGGCATATTCACAAGCAGAGACATTACTTTGCCAACAAAGGTTCGTCTAGTCAAGGCTATGGTTTTTGCTGTGGTCATGTATGGATGTGAGAGTTGGACTTTGAAGAAGGCTGAGCGCTGAAGAATTGATGCTTTTGAACTGTGGTGTTGGAGAAGACTCTTGAGAGTCCCTTGGACTGCAAAGAGATCCAACCAGTCCATTCTGAAGGATATCAGCCCTGGGATTTCTTTGGAATGAATGATGCTAAAGCTCAAACTCCAGTTCTTTGGCCACCTCATGCGAAGAGTTGACTCATTGGAAAAGACTCTGATTCTGGGAGGGATTGGGGGCAGGAGGAGAAGGGGACGACAGAGGATGAGATGGCTGGATGGCATCACCGACTCAATGGACATGAGTCTGAGTGAACTCCGGGAGTTGGTGATGGACAGAGAGGCCTGGCATGCTGCCATTCATGGGGTCTCAAATAGTCGCACACAAATGAGTGACTGAACTGAACTGAACTGAAGGACTGAAATCATAAAATCTGTTCCTAAAAACATCCAACTATCTAAAGACCTTTACCACGAGATTTCCTTGTGCACAGAGTGCCTCATTCCACCCTGAATTCCCTCAGGGTTTTTGAAGGGCAACAGCTATAGTAGCATGCAGTTCAGTCTCCATAGAGGCAGTTGGCACATGCTTTTGTTGTTCAGTCATTGGCAATGCTCTTGGTAAGTGTCAATTTGTAGTTAATAGTGGTGCTAAACCATTGATAGACAAGCTGTTTCTGGGTCGGGATTTTGTACTGTAGCAGAGAAGTTCCCTCATTGTGAGTCAGCCCTCAGTACAAGGTTTAGGGGAAAAAAAAAAAAAAAAAGGAAACAAAACCAGAAGAACAAAAACCCTAAATACCTGTGATGGATTCATTTTGATGTTTGGCAAAACTAATACAATTACGTAAAGTTAAAAAAAAAAAAAAAAAAAAAAACCCTAAATATATTTTTAAAAGAAAAAGAATTAAAAAAGTATCCTTTATTGTAATTAATATACTTTATATTTTCCCCATTTTCTTGTGATATTTTCTTATTTCATGTTTTGCTTTTCTTATCAAAGCAACTTTTACATTTGTTTCTCATAGAAAATCTAGATCAGGGATTTTCCTCTTTTGTTTTTATTGCAGAAAGATTTATCTTATACTCATTGATAAATATACAAAGATAAGAATCTGGTAAGAGAAAAATTGTGTTTAAAGTTTCTTTATTTCTATTAAGGAAAACATTCTATTTAATTAGAAATTGCTAGGCAGTCAGTCTAGAATTCTGAGACCTCAGCCTTTTTTCAGTAAACATCCCAGTCCATTGTCCTGAATTTCTGGAATGTGTCTTTATTCTGATAAATTATCAGCACTCAGATCCAAGGAGTTCGCAGGTCCTGAATAGAAATGCAGGTACAATCAGTCATTTCAGTCGCTGAGTCATGTCTGACTCTTTGTCACTCCATGGACTGAAGAATGACAGGCTTCCTTGTCCATCACCAACTCCCAGAGCTCCGTCAAACTCATGTCCATCACATTGCTGATGCAATCCTACCATCTCATCCTCTGTCATCACTTTCTCCTCCTACCTTCAATCTTTCCCAGAATCAGGGTCTTTTCCAAGGAGTCAATTCTTTGCATCAGGTGGCCAAAGTAGTGGAGCTTCAGTTTTAGCATCAGACCGTCCAATGAATATTCAGAACTAATTTCCTTTAGGATGGACTGGTTGGATCTCCTTGCAGCCCAAGGGACTCTCAAGAATTTTCTCCAACACCACAGTTCAAAAGCATAAATTATTCAGTGCTCAGCTTTATTTATGGCTCAACTCTCTTTATGGCTCAACTCTCATATCCATACATGACTACTGGAAAAACCTTATCTTTGACCAGACATACTTTTGTCAGCAAAGTAATCTCTCTACTTTTTAATATGCTGTCTAGTTTGGTCACAGCTTTTCTTCGAAGGAGCAATCATCTTTTAATTTCATGGCTGCAGTCACCATTTGCAGTGATTTTGGAGCCCCCAAAAAACAAAGTCTCACTATTTCCATTGTTTTCCCAGGTCTAGGGAAGGGCAGTAATTAAATTCTGTTCCATATGCTTGAGGGAAAAACAAAATAAAACAAAACAAAACAGAAATAGTGATCATTAATCTTAAACCCATACATCTGGTCCATGATTGAAAGGCCAGGGGAATGAAAAAAGGGTGGTGACTTAATCCAAGGATCAAGAAAAACCATTAAGATGTTAAGTATCTTGACCTTTAAATTGGTTAGAAATAGTGTGATTAAAGGTAGGATATAAAAACCACAATAAGTTCCAATTTGGGGGGACTTTTTACCCCCTCTCTGTGTCTATGCTGAGACCTTTGTACTTTCCTCCTCTTTAATAAATCCTACTCGCTTGCTACTGTGAGTGTTTGTGTGTTTATGGATTCCATTCTTTGTCTCTATAGACAAGAATTTGGATCCCCATCTCATTATCATGTACTCAAAATTGAAAGAGGATTATTTTTCTGTGTAATATAGCTTTATTTAGGCAATAACAATTTTCTGAATATTATTTTTCTCAGGTTTATAATTACAGTAAAACCTATCTAACTTACAAGTTCCAAAATGGAAGAGGATTTTTATCAGCTTCTAAAGGAACCATTGAAAAATTTCAACTCAAAGTTGTTAAATTCTTTCCGTATTGTACCTGCCGAAATATCTTCAACTTATTTAATAGTATTTCCAGATTCTGAAGAACATAGGAAATTATGTGATTTTTTACTATTTAAAACAATACAATTTTACTATATATTTGTATATGACATAGTGTTTTCTTTATATGTAACCTCATTTCCATAAAGTTCTGATCACTAAAACAAGAAGAACAAAATCACAAAAAGCATTAAATACAGAGAAAGGAACTCTCACAGAGAAATAAAATTGTTTTTCATTATTCCGGAGAATCACAGCACACTTTTTCATTATCATACCTTTCCCTCAACAACTCATATATTCACATTCATGTAACCAAATGCTGATCTTCAATGCATGGGAGGATAGGATTGTCTTAAGAATAGGTAGAAAACTTAATGATAAAAGAGAATTTATATGAGGATTTTGGATATGTTCAACTGATACTCATCATTCAATCATGTGTTCAGGAGTATAAAAGTGAAAGAACAACAAAACTATATTTCTAGACTGCCTGATAGCTAGAATTTTGGATGGCTATTAGATTTCACAAATTGGTTTCTGCCATATGACATTTGAGCAGTGAATATGAATCAAAACATAATTTTCTGCTGTTTCAAGTGATTTTTTTTTCCTGTCAAAGTTATGATTAAGTAGGATTTTCTCAAAAAATATTTTAGTGTCTGACCTCCAGTTTTGCAGGCATTTTATCTGAACCCTGAATTGCTTATTATTACTTTAGTGATTATGGATTTTGAATACTCATATTTATTCATTTCATTCTGAATACATATTGGAGGTATTCTGAATCAGAGATGGTTTTTTATTAATATCTTTACAATAAATAAATTCATTGATATCCTCTTTTCTCCAGTGTACAACTAGGTTGATGTGATGGGGGCGGAAAATGGAGATTCTTCCTATACACACATTCCACAGGTTAAGAGTATATAACTGTGAAGGGTGGTCCTAAGATGGCGAAGAGACCACTTTCTTCCCCACAAATTCATCCAAAGTTCATTTGAATGCTGAGCAAATACCACAAAACAACTTGGGAATGCTGGCAGAGCACACCATGCACCCAGAAAGGCAACCCATTGTCTTTGAAAGGAGGTAGGACAAAATATAAAAGATAAAAAGAGAGACAAAAGAGTTTGGGATGGAGACCCATCCCGGGGAGGGAGTCATAAAAGAGGAGAAGTTTCCAAACACCAGGAAACACTCTCACTGGTGGGTCTGTGGGGACTTTTGAAATCTCAGAGGACAACATAACTGGGAGGAAAAAAATAAATAAATAAAATCACAGACTACCTGCCTAACTGCAACTCCCAGTGGAGTAACCCAGAGGATTGCATCCGCTACCAGCAAGTGGGGGCTGAACAAGGAGGTGCGGGCTGTATTACTTAGGGTAAGGGCCGGGCCTGAATCCCCTGAGGGCAATCTGAGGTAGCTAAGGGTGAGATAGCAAACTAAACCGTGGGATAGTCAGAGGGGAAAAAAAAAAAAAAAAAGAGGAAAGAGAGAGAGAACTTTCCCTCAAAAAGGTCTAACCTAAGGCACTGCCAGGCTCGCTCCCAAAACAAAGGACGGAGCAAACACCAGAGGAGAGATAGCTGGCTGTGGAGCAGCCCATGCCCCTGCCAGAGGCAGGGGGACAGGTGGGCGACAGCCAGATCTGGAAGGCGAGGGGCAAACTTGTCCCCAGAGATGGCATCCTCCACCAAACTGCAAGTCGGCTCCCAGTTTCTAACCAAGTCTTCCTGGGATCCTGGACAGTTGACATCTGCCAGGAGGGTCACAGCCAGAGATCAGCTCCCCAAAGGAGATACACAGCACACCTGATACGATGCTCCTGCTGCACACCCAGGAAATTGCCGGGAGCTGGTGTGAGGACCTCCACTCATGGCAAAGGTCATGAGGAAGGAGGCTCGGCATACGCAAAGGCGGGATCGAGCCCCAGGAGTCCCCCTGGATATTCTTGGGCATCTACCCCCTAAAACCAGAGTCTGCCTACTTTACTACTTTGTGCTCTCACCTCTGACTTTACTGGGGGCTGTCCCCCACCACCATCTCGCTCTCTCTGATAAAGAGTTAACTTACAGCTCCAGTTAATAAGTCCCTGGGCATTAGGAATGTTTAAATCCAAACCCCTTAGATAGCTCTCTAACTGGCCTGACAAGTTTACCCGGACTCCTACAGCTATGCCTACGATTGTTTACAGTCTCTCAGTCTCAAGAGGCATGGGAAGCTTAAGATATTCAAATAGCTTAGAGCCTCTCAGAGAGATACAAACTGTCAGAATAAAACTAGTAAAAGATTTCATTGATGAGCCAATGCTTGCTGCCAAGTTTCCACATCCCCTGTATTGTATCCTTTAATGTGTATTAATTAATATAGTTGGTATGTAGAAAAAATAAGTAGTGGCCTTGGTGTTAGCAACTTTAGACCCTTAAGGTAATAAATTCTTTCCTTTGTTGTAAACCCACTGCACTTCTGCCCTATAGGAATGCAACTTTATCTCACACCTTCTGAGGATAGCGCCAAACCTTAAAATAATTACTCTTAGAGAAAATAAGTCTTATGGTTGACAAACCTTTGTCAAGAGTCATAAAATTTTAATAGGCCTTCTGGCCAGAAGATGATGTAAATCACCTAAACCATTTGTATATGATAAATTTGCAGGAAAGAAACCCTGGTTTTGATAAGGATCAAAGACTGCTGACTTTGCATGATTTCACACCCCCTATTATCCTCTATGTACAACTTATGGTATAAAAGCCCCTTGCTCATTGAAGCTTGGTCTCCCCATGTCATTCTTTCTTGTTTCCTTTTCCTCCTTTTCTCTTCTGTTCTTCCTTCATGCCAAAATAATTTGGAATGTGGGGGTCCTCTGCGACCACTTATTTGCCTGGGCTTCTAAGACCCACTCGAGAAGGTGCCTAAAGTGGGGCACCTTCCGCTATTCAAGAGGATGCCTGCGGCCTCTGTGGTCAGAGCAAGTTTGGTGTCACGAACTTTATTGATTTCCCACGTAAACCAGTTATTATTGAGCATCTAATAAATCCCTCAGCCTTTGCTATCCCTTAATCGCCGACGCCGTCATCCTGAGGGAATCTGTGGATCCAACCGGGGCTGGACTCCAGCAGGAAACCAAGCAGCTTGACGGGGGAGGTGATAAGAAGCACCGCCCCACCTGGGGAGTGTGCACTTGCCAAGCACCTGGTCACGTGAGCTGCTTTGGAAGTGACAAGTGCAACAGATTAAAACCCTGTAGTTAGCATTGGCTACATTTGGAAGGGACCTACAGACCTTGAGAAGAAGTATGAGCTGGAACAAGGAACTATCTGAAATTGAACTGACCCCACACTGCCCTCAACAGCTCCAGAGAAAATCCTAGATATATTTTACTGTTATCATTTTTAATTTTAAGTTCTTTATTACTCATTTAAATTTCATTTTTTAAACCTACTATTACCTCACCAAAAAAAGACTCTATATTTAAAGCAAATTTCATATATTTTTAAAATAACTTTTGTGATTTTTTTTAATATTGTATTTTTGAGAGTCTAAGCTCTACCCTAGATTTTTAATCTTTGCTTTTTGGTATTTGTTATCAATTCTATACCTTTAAGAATCCAATTTTCAGTACCCATCTTTACTTAAGGGTGTGATTACTGGCTTGATTGCTCTCTCTTCTTTTGACACTCTTTTTCTCGCCCAGGTCACCTCTATCACCTCCCTCCCCCTTCTCTTCTCTACTTAACCCTGAGAATCTCTTTGAGTGTTCTGGTCTGTAGAGAACACTTAGGGAACTGATCACAGGCTAGATTGGTCTCTCTTCTTTTAACTCCCCCTCCTCTCCTCCTGGTCACCTCTATCTCCTTCCTCCCTCTTCTCTATGGAACTCTATGAACCTCTCTGAATGTTCCAGACTGGGGAGAGCACATGGGAAATTGATTACTGGCTATATTGCTCTCTTCCCTTTTGAGTATCCTTCTTCTCCTCCTGGTCACCTCTATCTCCTTCCTCCCTTTTCTCTTCTCCATCTAACTCTGTGAATCTCTCTGGATGTCCCCCACTGTGGAGAATATTTTCACAATTAGTCTAGATGTTTTATCATTGGTGCTGTATGAATGGAGAAGTCTTGAGGTTACTGTAAGAATGAGTCTGAAAGCCAGAGGCAGGAGGCTTAAATCCAAAACTTGAGAACACCAGAAAACTCCTGACTCCAGGGAACATTAATCAGCATGAGCTCATCCAAAAGCCTCCATACTTACACTGAAACCAAGCTCCACCCAAGAGCCAACAAGTTTCAGAGCAAGGCATACCACACAAATTCTCCAACAACACAGAAACAGAATCCTGAATGCAAAAATACAGGCGGCCAAAAGTCAAACAAAACCCATAGTTTGTTTTCACTACTGGAAACTTCATTGCACTCCAAACAGAAGAGATCCAGCCCCACCCACCAGGACATCAAGAAAGCTTCCCTAACCAGGAAACCTTGACAAGCCACTCATCCAACCCCACCCACAGGGAGGAATCTCCACAATAAAAAGAAACCACAAACTTCCAGCATACAAAAAGGTCACCCCAAACAAAGCAACCTAAACAAGATGAAAAGGCAGAGAAATATTCAGCGGGTAAAGGAACATGATAAAAGCCCACCCAACCAAACAAGAGGAGGAGATAGGGAGCCTACCTGAAAAAAATAATTCAGAATAATGATAGCAAAATTAATCCAAAATCTTGAAAACAAAATGAAGTTACAGATAAATATTCTGGAGACAAATATTGAAAAGATGCAAGGAAAACTTAACAAGGACCTAGAAGAAATTAAAAAAGGATCAATTAATAATGAATGATGCAATAACTGAGATCAAAGGCACTCTGGAGGGAACCAACAGTAGAATAACTGAGGCAGAAGATAGGATAAGTGAGGTGAAAGTTAGAATGGTGGAAATAAATGAAGCAGAGAGAAAGAAAGAAAAAAGAATTAAAAGAAATAAGGACAACCTCAGAGACCTCTGGGACAATGTTAAATGTCCCAATATTCGAATCATTGGAGTCCCAGAAGAAGAAGACAAAAAGAAAGGCTATGAGAAAATACTTGAGGAGATAATAGTTGAAATTTTCCCTAAAATGGAAAAGGAAATAGCTACCAAAGTCCAAGAAACCCAGAGAGTCCAAAACAGGATAACCCAAGGCAAAACACCCCAAGACACATATTAATCAAATTAACGATGATCAAACACAAAGAACAAATATTAAAAACAGCAAGGGAAAAACAACAAATAACACACATGGGAATTCCCGTAAGGATAACAGCTGATCTTTCAATAGAAACTCTCCAGGCCAGGAGGGAATGGCAAGACATACTTAAAGTGATGAAAGAGAAAAAACCTACAACCCAGATTACTGTACCCAGCAAGGATCTCATTCATATATGAAGGAGAAATCAAAAGCTTTACAGACAAGCAAAAGCTGAGAGAATTCAGGACTCTGAAACCAGCTCATCAACAAATGCTAAAGGATCTTCTCTAGACAGGAAACACAGAAAAGGTTTATAAACTCGAACCCAAAACAACAAACTAAATGGCAATGAGATCATACTTATCAATAATTACCTTAAATGTAGTTAGGTTGAATGCCCTAGCCAAAAGACAAAGACTGAGTGAATGGATACAGAAACAAGACCCCTATATATGCTGTCTACAAGAGACCCACCTCAAACCTAGGGACACTTATAGACTGAAAGTGAAGGGCTAGAAAAAGTTATTCCATGCAAATAGAGACCAAAAAAAGCAGGAGTAGCAATACTCATACCAGATAAAGTAGACTTTAAAATAAAGGCCATGAAAAGAGACAAAGAAAGACACTACATAATGATCAAAGGATCAATCCAAGAAAAAAATATATAACAATTATAAACATATATGCACCCAACATAGGAGCACTGCAATATGTAAGGCAAATTTTAACAAGTATGAAAGGGGAAATTAACAGTAACACAATAATAGTGGGAGACTTTAATACCCCACTCACACCTATGGATAGATCAACTAAACAGAAAATTAGCAAGGAAACACAAACTTTACATGATACAGTGGACCAGTTAGACCTAATTGATATCTGTAGGACATTTCACCCTAAAACAATTAATTTAACCTTTATCTCATGTGCCACAGAACCTTCTCCAGGATAGATCATATCCTGGGCCATAAATCTAGCCTTGGTAAATTCAAAAAAAATAAAATCATCTCAAGCATCTTTTCTGATCACAATGTGGTAAGATTAGATGTCAACTACAGGAAAAAAAATTATTAAAAATACAAACATTTGGAGGCTAAGCAACACATTTCTGAATAACCAACAAATCACAGAAGAAATCAAAATATGCATGCTGCTGCTGCTGCTAAGTCGCTTCAGTCGTGTCTGACTCTGTGCGACCCCATACACGGTAGCCCATCAGCCTCCACTGTCCCTGGGATTCTCCAGGCAAGAACACTGGAGTGGGTTGCCATTTCATTCTCCACAAAATATGCATAGAAATGAATGAAAATGAAAACACAACACCCTAAAACCTATGGGATTCAGTGAAAGCAATGCTAAGAGGAAGGTTCATAGCAATACAAGCCTACCCGAAGAAACAGAAGAAAAATCAAATAAATAACCTAACTCTACACCTAAAGCAACTAGAAAAGGAAGAAATGAAGAATCCCAGCGTTAGTAGAAGGAAAGAAATCCTAAAAATTAGGGCAGAAATAAATGCAAAAGTAACAAAAGACATCATAGCCAAAATCAGCAAAGCTAAAAGGTTGCTCTTTGAAAAGATAAATAGTATAAGCAAACTATTAGACAGACTCATCAAGACAAAATGGATAAGAATCAAATCAACAAAATTAGAAATGAAAATAGAGAAATCACAACAGACAACACAGAAATACAAAGGATCATAAGAGACTACTATCAGCAATTATATGCCAATAAAATGGACAAGTTGGAAGAAATGGACAAATTCTTAGAAAAGTATAACTTTCCAAAACTGAACCAAGAAGAAATAGAAAATCTTAATAGATTCATCACAAGCACAGAAATAGAAACTAATCAGAACCCTTCCAACAAACAAAAACCCAGGACCAGATGGCTTCACAGTTGAATTCTACCAAAAATGTAGAGAAGCGTTAACACCTATCCTACTCAAACTCTTCCAGAAAATTGCAGAGGAAGGTAAACTTCCAAACTCATTCTATGAGGCCACCATCATCCTAATACCAAAACCAGACAAAGATGCCACCAAAAAAAAGAAAAGGAAACTACAGGCCAATATCACTGATGAATATATATGCAAAAATCCTTAACAAAATTCTAGCAATCAGAATCCAACAACACATTAAAAAGATCATACACCATGACCAAGTGGGCTTTATCCCAGGGATGCAAGGATTCTTCAATATTCTCTAATCAATCAATGTAATACACCACATTAACAAATTTAAAAATAAAAGCCATATGATTATATCAGTAGATGCAGAGAAAGCCTTTGACAAAATTCAACATACATTTATTTAAAAAAAAAAAAAGCCTCCAGAAAGCAGGAATAGAAGGAACATACCTCAACATAGTAAAAGGCATATATGATAAACGGACAACAAACAGTATCCTCAATGGTGAAAAATTGAAAGCATTTACCCTAAAGTCAGGAAGAAGTCAAGGATGCCCACTCTCACCACTACTATTCAACATAGTTTTAAAAGTTTTAGCCACAGAAATAAAAGGAATCCAGATTGGAAAGGAAGAAATAAAACTCTCACTGTTTGCAGATGGCATGATCCTCTATATAGAAAACCCTAAGGACTCTAACAGAAAATTACTAGAGCTAATCAATGAATACAGTAAAGTTGCAGGATATAAAATTAAAACACAGAAATCCCTTGAGTTCCTATACACTAACAATGAGGAAACAGAAAGAGAAATTAAGGAAACAATTGCATTCATCGAAATTGCATCAAAAAGAATAAAATACTTAGGAATAAATCTACCTAAAGAAAAAAAATCTATATATAGAAAACTATAAAACACTTATGAAAGAAATAAAAGAGGACACAAATAGATGGAGAAATAGACCATGTTCATGGATTGGAAGAATCAATATACTGAAAATGAGTATACTACCCAATTCAATCTATAGATTCAATGCAATCCCTATCAAGCTACCAATGGTATTTTTCACAGAACTAGAACAAATAATTTCACAATTTGTATAGAAATAGAAAAAACAAACAAAACAAAACAAAACTCGAATAGCCAAAGCAATCTTGAGAAAGAAGAATGGAACTGGAGGAATCAACCTGCCTGACTTCAGGGTCCACTACAAAGTCACAGTCATCAAGACAGTATGGTACTGGCACAAAGAGAGAAACATAGATCAGTGGAACAAAATAAGAAGCCCAGAGATAAATCCACACACCTATGGACTCCTTATCTTTGACAGAGAAGACAAGAATATACAATAGAGAAGAAACAATCTCTTTAACAAGTGATTCTGGGAAAACTCGTCAACCACTTGTAAAAGAATGAAAATAGAACACTTTCTAACACCACACACAAAAATAAACTCAAAATGCATTAAATATCTAAACGTAAGACCAGAAACTATAAAACTCCTAGAGGAAAACATAGGCAAAGCACCCTCTGACGTAAATCATAGCAAGATCTTCTATTACCCACCTCCCAGAGTAATGGAACTAAAAGCAAAAAATAAACAAATGGGACATAATTAAACTTAAAAGCTTTTGCACAACAAAGGAAACTATAAAACAAGGTGAAAAGATAACCTTCAGAATGGAGAAGATAATAGCAAATGAAGCAACTGACAAAAAATTAACCTCAAAAATATACAAGCAACTCCTGCAGCTCAATTCCAGAAAAATAAGCGAACCAATCAAAAAATGGACCAAAGAACTAAACAGACATTTCTTCAAAGAAGATGTATAGACAACTAATAAACACATGAAAAGATGCTCAACATCACTCATTATCAGAGAAATGCAAATCAAAACCACAATGGGGTCCCATCTCACGCCGGTCAGAATGGCTGCTATCAAAAAGTCTACAAACAATAAACGCTGGAGAGGGTGTGGAGAAAAAAGAACCCTCTTACACTGTTAGTGAGAATGAAAACTAGTACAACCACTATAGAGAAGAGCGTGGAGATTCCTTAAAAAAACTGGAAATAGAACTGCCATATGACCCAGCAATCCCACTGCTGGGCATACACACTGAGGAAACCAGAATTGAAAGAGATATGTGTATCCCAATGTTCATTGCAGCACTGTTTACAATAGCCAGGATATGGAAGCAACCTAGATGTCCAGCGGCAGACAAATGGATAAGAAAACCATCATACATATACACAATGGAATATTACTCAGAAATTAAAAATAATGCATTTGAATCAGTTCTAGTGAGGTGGATGAAACTGGAGCCTATTATACAGAGTGAAGTAAGCCACAAAGAAAAACACCAATACAGTATGCTGCTGCTGCTGGTAAGTTGCGTCAGTCATGTCCGACTCTGTGTGACCCCATAGATGGCAGCCCACCAGGCTCCCCAGTCCCTGGGACTCTCCAGGCAAGAACACCAGAGTAGGTTGCCATTTCATATATGCCAATACAGTATAATAATGCGTATATATGTACTTTAGAAAGATAGTAATGATTGCCCTATATGCGAGACAGCAAAAGAGACACAGATGTAAAAGACAGATGTTTGGACTCTGTGGGAGAAGGCTAGGGTGGGATGACTTGAGAGAATAGCATTGAAACATATATATTATCATATGTGAAATAGATCGCCAGTACAGGTTTGATGCATGAGACAAGGTGCTCAGGGCTGGTGCACTGGGATGATCCTGAGGGATGGTATGGGAAGGGAAGTGGGAGGGAGGGTCAGGATGGAAACATATGTGCACCCATGGCTGATTCATGTGAATGTATGGCAAAAACCACCACAATATTGTAAAATAATTAGCCTTCAATTAAAATAAATTTTAAAAAAGTAGTATATAACCACAATTTTCCCTGCTTATATAAAGAAGGAGGAAGCTATCCTCCTCTCTTCTTGTAATGTAAAGGGCGTGTGCTCAGTCGTTAAATAGTGTCTGACTCCTAGCGCACCCATGGTCTGTATCCCCCTGGACTCCTCTGTCCATGTAATTTTCCAGAAAAGAATACTGCAGTGGGTTGCCATTTCCTACTCCAGGGTATCTTCCCTACAGAGGAATTGAAACTGTGTCTCTTGTGGCCCTTACATTGGCAGGTAGATTTTTTAATACTGCACCATCTGGAAAGCCCAAGGTACACCTAAAGCCCTAACTCTAACCCTTTCATTTGTAAGTGCAATCCCTCTGCATTTATGAGCTTGAGAATTCTGTAGCTTCATTCTTTTTGAAATATAAATACCAAGTGATACAGCACATCATTCTTCTTAACATCTTGAGTCTTAACCTAGGGACCTAGTATGAGCTGTATTCATTTGCACCTCTCAGAAAACTAAGAAAAATGTTATTATCCTTTTAGATCTAAGCCATTAATCAGACAAACAGCTACAAATTTACATTTTATTGTATGTGGAATGTCTTCTGAGGCTAGGGTTTTAAAAAAGAATACTTATAAATGTCTCCACTGTGGTTGATTTTTTTTAATTCATTTGCTACTTTATTTATGATATTATGTTACATTAATTTCAGCTCCCTTATTTCCCTTTCTTATTATGCCAGTAGTGTTAGTTCTCTTGCTCATTTCTATTGTGTTCTGGAAGTTATTTCTGGAGGCCAATCTTCTGGAGCCTTTTTCCTTTTCTAGTCTGTATTACAATGATTTTACAATCACATAATTTCTTATGTTAAATTCTGATAAAAATACTTAGAGTGCTTTCTGATTATACACAAGTTTGTATATTTTCAGTAAAGAGATTTTATGTTTTGAGGGCTTCAATATCTGTCTTCTACTACTTCTTTCTCTGACTCTCTCTTACTGCCTGAGTCTTTTTTTTTTTTTTAAGAGCTACATTTAAATCCAGACAATTGGAAGGTCAGGGTAGGACTTCTTTGTTTTCAATTTGGATTCCTTTTATTTCTTCTTGCCTAGTTTCTGGGACTAGTATTTACAATATTATGTTCAATAGGAATGGTGAAAGTAGGCATCCTTATCTTGTTACTGATCTTGGAGGGAAAATTTTAGCCTTTTGCCACTGAGAATGGTGTTAATCATGGATTTGTCATATATGTCATTTATTTGCTGAAATATGTTCCCTTTGACTTAATCCACTTGGCTGAGAGTCTTTCACCATAAATTAATGCTGAAATTTGTCACATATTTTTATACATGTATTGAGATGGTCATATAATTCTTATCCTCCACTTGTTAGTGTTATAAACAACATTAATTAATTTGCAGACGTTGAAGCATCCTTTCGTCTCTGGAATAAATTAACTTGATCATAGTGTATAATCTTTTTAATAAATTGTTGAATTCTGTTTGGCAACATTTTGTTAGGAATTTTGCCATCTATGTTTATTAGGGACATTGACTTGTCATTTTCTTTTTTGGTAATGTCCTTCTCTGGATATGGTATCAGAGTAGTGCTGGTTTCATAAAATGACTTTGGATGGTTTTCCTCCTTTTTCTTTCTCTTTTTGAAAGGTTTAAGGGTAGGTATTAGATCTTTTAATGTTTTGTGGAAGTTATCAATAGAGTCATTTGGTCCTGGGTTTTTATTTGGTGTTAGCTTTTTTAATGTTGTTTTGGTCCTTATTAGTAATCAGTCTCAGAGAAGGCAATGGCACCCCACTCCAGTACTCTTGCCTAGAAAATCCCATGGATGGAGGAGCCTCGTAGGCTGCAGTCCATGGGGTGGCTAAGAGTCGGACACGACTGAGCGACTTCACTTGCACTTTCATGCATTGGAGAAGGAAATGGCAACCCAATCCAGTGTTCTTGCCTGGAGAGTCCCAGGGATGGGGGAGCCTGGTGAGCTGTCGTCTATGGGATCTCACAGAGTCCGACACGACTGAAGCGTCTTAGTAGCAGCAGCAGCAGCAGCAGCAGTAATCAGTCTATTCAGATTTTCTATTTCTTCATGATTCAGTCTTGAAGGATTGTCTATTTCTAGAAGCATATCTATTTCTCCTAAATTGTCCAATTTGTTGGTGTACAATTGCTCATAATAGTCGCTTATGATCCTTTATATTTCTGTGGTATCAGCTGTAATTTTTCCTCTTTCATTTCTGATTTAATTTGTCCGTGGCCTGTCTTTCTCTCTCTCTCTCTTTTTTTTTTCTTGGTTAGTCAAGTTAATGATGTCAATTTTGTTTATCCTTTCAATGAATCAGTACTTAATTTCTCTGTTTTCCTTTCTTTTTTTTTTTTTTTTTGGTCAATGACATGTTAAGTTTTATGTGTAGTCAGAAACTCAAGAGGAATATTTAAGGTAGAAATACATAGAAGTTATCAGTCTATAGACAGTAACAGAAGTGGATACAATTTAAGAGAGTATGTAGATAAGAAGAGAAGATATGATTCTTATAACACAAACATTTAGGGAAAAGGCAAAGGGAAATATTCTGTGAAGGAAAAAAAAAAAGAAAAAAATGCCTGAACATCAAATGTAAAATGAGGAAATTATAGCATTGTGGTAGCATACTCACTACATCCAAATACTTGAAATATCAAGTATAAAAGGAACCATAAAGTGGCCATTACCTTTTGTTATAAAAAGATTTTTGATAAGTGGTATAGAGAAAAAATAATGGGTGAACAAATAGGGATTAAAGACTAGGAGACAGTGACTTCACTAAATCTTTCAATACATTTGGCTCTAAAGAGAAGCTGAATAATAGGAGATAAAAGTGACTTGGAGCCTAGAGACTATTTTTCTTGTTGTTGTTCCTGATGTTTGGGATATGACTTGATACTAGTGGAAAGGAGCAAGAATAGATGAAAAGGTTGAAAATATAATACATGGCTGGGGAACTTATTTTACTAAGAAAGTCAAAGTTGTGGAATGCAAGATATGGAGAAAGGGGCTTAAGCTGCATGAAAAGAGGAGGAAATAAGGAAAATCACTTTTCTTAGAACAAAGATAAGTCAGCTCATTGGTGTGATGAGATGCTTATGTGAAGTAGATGTCTTTAAATAAGAATGAGGGAGTAGGATTGAGGCCTTAAATTTGTTTCAGCTTGACCCACTTTTAGACCTGTCTCTTCTTTTCTGATGGGTCCTGACTTCCCTGTTCTTAGAGGATTTACTTTAGAAAATTTTAAATAATACATTCTCTCTCTGTCTCTTTAAGGTGTAAATCTCACAGTTTCTTGTCAGTTTTGTAACCTGGGAATAACTTTTTCATGAACTTGGGAGTCATTCTTTTGACATGAAATTATCAAGGAAGATGTGATTCATATCTTCCAGTCTCTATGGGAGACCAGAGGCCTGACTTTCACTTCTTGCCTTTGAGCAAACATGCATTGTTCCAACCTCTTTTCTAACATCCTCCAGTACTTTTCGACTACCTGTCATTTCAGAGGAATTAAGTTCAATCTCTTTCTTCTATTGTGATAGTCTTAAGTAAGCCTTCATGCCTGTTTTCCACTGACTGACACATTTTTTTTTTCTTTGTTTCAAATCAGATTGTAGACAAGGAAACCGTTTGAAACTGTCCTTGTGGAAAACAAGAAAGGAAATCTTCCTAGAGAAACAGAGAAAGATAACCAACCAGGCAGTGATGAAAGTTGTTAAATTTACATAAATATTGGGTGCTATAGTCATATGATATATCAAAAAAAAAATACCAATTCTACTAATAGTTATGAGAAAGTCAGGTAGCTAGATTTACTCAGGATTAGTAAGTTATCATACAGAAGAGAAAAAAAAAAAAAGCAAAGAGTAAATGGATATGAAGATATTGGGCAAAATAATGCTTGAAGTAATGGGCCCTAGAAGCTCTACTGTAGGAATGACTGGAGATTAGGAGGGTTATATTAGTGAGGGAGAAATCAGAAACAAAATGGGTACTGGATCTTCTAACTGGAGCATTTTATGTCATTTGAGTCAATGAGTAAGAATGCTGATATCATCAAACTTCTGTTCACAGGTGCTGAATAGAAATGTAGGTACAGTCAGTTCAGTCACTCAGTCATGTCTGAATCTCTGAGACCCCATGGTCTGCAGCATGCCAGGCCTCCCTGTGCATCACCAACTCCTTGAGCTTGCTCAGATTCATGTACATCAAGTCAGTGATGTCCTCTAACCATCTCATCCTCTGTCATCCCCTTTTCCTCCTGCCTTCAATCTTTCCCAGCATCAGGGTCTTTTCCAATGAGTCAGTTCTTAGCATCAAGTGGCAAAAGTATTGGAGTTTCAGCTTCAGCATCAGATCTTCCAATGATTTCCTTTAGGATGGACTGTTTGGATCTCCTTGCAGTCCAAGGGACTCTCAAGAGTCTTCTCCAGCACTACAGTTCAAAAGCATCAATTCTTCAGTGCTCAGCTTTCTTTATAGTCCAATTCTTACATCCATACATGAAAACTGGAAAAGCTACAGCTTTGACTAGATGGACTTTTCTTGGCAAAGTAATGTCTCAGCTTTTAATATACTGTCTAGGATGGTCATCAGAGAAGGCAATGGCAACCCACTCCAGTACTCTTGCCTGGAAAATCCCGTGGATGGAGGAGCCTGGTAGGCTGCAGTCCATGGGGTTGCTAAGAGTCGGACACGACTGAGTGACTTCACTTTCACATTTCACTTTGATGCATTGGAGAAGGAAATGGCAACCCACTGCAGTGTTCTTTCCTGGAGAATCCCAGGGATGGGGGAGCCTGGTGGGCTGCCAGACGTCGATGGGGTCGCACAGAGTCGGACACGACTGAAGCGACTTAGCAGTAGCAGCAGCAGGTTGGTCATAGCTTTTCTTCCAAGGAGCAATCATCTTTTAATTTCATGGCTGCAGTTACCATCTGCAGTGATTTTTAAACCCAAGAAAATAAAGTCTGCAGGTACAGAGTTTTGTGTAAAATAGAAAAGGGTAATTTTTATTGCTTTGGCAGATGAAAAGAGCCACATTGGGCTAATGCCCTCAAGACAGTATGTTCGTCCCCTCAGAAGGGGTAATGGGGAGTCATATTGTTCAATGTACAGAGTGTTTTCAGCCTGTGGACAATTCTTGGATTTGGTTGGCATCAAGGTGAAGTTTCAATCATCATCAACCTTCTGGTTTCAACCAGTCTAGAGTCTATGTTCTTGCAGCTAGCAGTTTTCATATGGTGAGGGTCACCTTCCTGTAAAACAAGATTAGGAATGTGTGTTGGGCCTTGCTCTATATTTTCAGGGAACTGGAAGTTCAGTGATTCTTCCATGTGTCATATTTATAGACTAAGTTGTTACCAGTTCCCCAAACCAATAATTATTCTTTGTTTCTACATCTTCCCAAGTAACATCTTCGTTACCTTTTGAGTCAGCCTGTTACTTCAGAAGACAGGGACTTTTGCATGGTTTCAATGAAAGACAGATTGCTCTTTCCTCCTGAGGCAGAAGGTAGATGGACCTCCCCACTCCCCATCCCACTATGATAAAGTCATAGGAGATTCCTTCCTGTGGACTGAAACTCCAAGGTGGGAATAGCAAAACAATTAAGAGAGGAAACTGTGTCCTGGCCAGAATACATATTTCTCATTCTCAAATCAAAAGACCTCTCCAACTACATATATGCAGAAATGCTCCTTGGAGGTCAAAGGGAGTGATGCCAACAGATACTTATCACCCATAGGCCTTTGTGTTAGAATCCACCTTGGCTAAAACAGGCATGCACACACACACATAAAAAGATTCTTAGATATACCCAATATAGACTGTGAACCAGGCAAATCAAAATGATTGGCCAAGGAAACCCAGAAGAAATGCAAGGTTAAGTGATTTATAAGTGATTTTAAACTGCTACAAGGGTGTGACTCAGGGACACTTCCTCTGAGCCCACCCATGTGTCCATCAACTTTTACTGAAATTTTTCCTTCTAATACACACTTGTTTTGTTACTTTCCATCTTTGTGGGAATTCTTTTCTGCCAAGTCAAAGGGCCAGGGGCCTGGGTACTGACCGCTGGTCTAGTGGTCAGGACTTAAGGCTGAGGCCACCACGATCACTCCCAAGACTAAAATACAGTGGTTTTATATTAGATCTATTTGTTATCCCCTAAGATCTTCAGTTACTCAGTAACTCAGTTCAGTCACTCAGTTGTGTCCCACTATTTGCGACCCCATGAATCACAGCACTCCAGGCCTCCCTGTCCATCACCAACTCCTGGAGTTCACTCAGACTCACGTCCATCAAGTCAGTGATGACATCCAGCCATCTCATCCTCTGTTGTCCCCTTCTCCTCCTGCCCCCAATCCCTCCCAGCATCAGAGTCTTTTCCAATGAGTCAACTCTTCGCATGAGGTGGCCAAAGTACTGGAGTTTCAGCTTTAGCATCCATCATTCCTTCCAAAGACATCCCAGGGCTGATCTCCTTCAGAATGGACTGGTAGCATCTCCTTGTAGTCCAAGGGACTGTCAAGAGTCTTCTCCAACACCACAATTCAAAAGCATCAATTCTCTGGCGCTCAGCTTTCTTCACAGTCCAAATCTCACATCCATACATGACCACTGGAAAAACCATAGCCTTGACTAGACGGACCTTTCTTGACAAAGTAATGTCTCTGCTTTTCAATATGCTATCTAGGTTGGTCATAACTTTTCTTCCAAGGAGTAAGCGTCTTTTAATTTCATGGCTGCAGTCACCATCTGCAGTGATTTTGGAGCCCCCAAAAATAAAGTCTGACACCGTTTCCACTATTTCCCCATCTATTTCCCATGAAGTGATAGGACCAGATGCCATGATCTTCGTTTTATGAATGTTGAGTTTTAAGCCAACTTTTTCACTCTCCTCTTTCACTTTCATCAAGAGGCTTTTTAGTTCCTCTTCACTTTCTGCCATAAGGGTTGTGTCATCTGCCTATCTGAGGTTATTGATATTTCTCCTGGCAATCTTGATTCCAGCTTGTGCTTCTTCCAGCCCAGCGTTTCTCATGATATACTCTGCATATAAGTTAAATAAGCAGGGTGACAATATACAGCCTTGACGTACTCCTTTTCCTATTTGGAACCAGTCTGTTGTTCCATGTCCAGTTCTAACTGTTGCTTCCTGACCTGCATACAGATTTCTCAAGAGGCAGGTCAGGTGGTCTGGTATTCCCATCTCTTTCAGAATTTTCCACAGTTTATTGCGATCCACACAGTCAAAGGCTTTGGCATAGTCAATAAAGCAGAAATAGGTGTTTTTAACTAGGTCTATGTTGTTTAATTAGGTTTTCTTCTCTTTCTTTCTTTTTTTCTTTTTTTTGATAACGAGACAAGTGTGTATTTTTAACTCAAGTATGTTTCCCCTTATCAAGTATTTTTTGCCTTGTCAGGTTAAATTTGTTTGTTTGTTTGTTTTTTGAGGCATTAATTATTTCCCTAATCCTTTAACAGGAAATAACATTTTGTACAACTTTAGCCATATCACTTGGTACTCAGCACAATACTATATTTTAGTCACTGTTTCCTCTTTTATCTATTGAAATTAAGGAGTACTCTTGCATTTTTTGGCTATTGTTAGGGTTTGCCTAAATCATTACTTGATTTTTGCTTCATTATAATGTTGTAGTATTTTTAGGTGGAGATAGACGTGTATTTTTGATAAGCACAATTTTGTTGATGGTGTTATTATTTTTCTTGTTATGTTTTGTTTCTTTATTATCTGTTACTTAGTATCCAGTGGTAGGTGGGGAGAAGTTTTGAAATTCAGTAAATGGAAAGAACACAAGCTGTCAACCAGTTATATTGTGTTATATTGTTGTAACAGTTCAATGAAAATCTGCTCTTTCTTATAAAACAATTGTGGGACATAGGAGTGAGCAGGGAACAGTTTGGTTATGATCAGTTATGGGACTTTTCTCAAAAGTCTTACTGAAATTCACAGCAAAGATCTGCTTTGTTGTTAAGATAATGGTAGCTTCCTACTTGTAGGATTTGAAAACCCAGATTTAGCTTTAAAAATGGAAATGCTAAGTCACTTCAGTTGTGTCCAGTGCTTTGAGACCCTATGGATTGTAGCCCACCAGGTTCCTCTGTCCATGGGATTTTCCAGGCAAGAATACTGAAGTAGGTTGCAAATTCCTCCTTCAGGGGTCTTCCCAACCTAGGAATTGAACCCATGTCTCTTTTGTCTCCTGCACTAGCAGGCAGAATTTTTAACACTAGTGTCATTCAGGAAGCCCCACAAATAAATCTAAGAAATCAACTCATACATGCAAATCTCAGTCTCATGGGAGAGCTAAAGCATGGAAAAATACAACCTCCAGGCAAGGTAAAAAATTTAAATCTACAGATGTATCAGAAGAGCTAGTTTCATCAAAACTCCTTCAGCAGCTGGAGCCAGTTATATAATTTTCAGGGCTCAGTGAAAAATAAAAATGATGGACTCTTTGTTAATAATACATGGAAAAAATGGTATTAGAGATGCTCAAATATTAAGCTTTTCTTCATGAAGTTTCTACACCTGTCTTTTTTTTTTTCAATTTGCCAAATAATGTTGCTAAAAGTAAAGGTAAAATAAAATTTTGCATGGTTTACTACTCATTTTTATATTGGGTATTTGTAGTCTTAAATCCAAATGTATGAGGATTTAATGTGTGTGTGTGAAATCACTGACATTGCACAATTCCTATTTCATAGCTCATATATGCATATATGTGTTGTTGTTATCAGAAGAGTGGAAAGGTTACAAAAAAATAACTCAATATCTTTCTTTTTTTGGTATGCACACCTACTACCAAAGCTTTTCCTTCAAAATGCTAATTAATACAGAAAGAGTGAAAGGAAATATTTACCTTATCTTTGCTGTTCCTCCTCTGTCATCATTTTCAGTGTTAGAAGATGGCTAACACATGGAAATTATGTAAGAGTCTGTGATACAGTTTCTTGGTCAGTCATGTATTTAGAACATCTTTGCCTTTTTTCTGTATATGATGTGTTTTAATTCAAAAAGAATATGGTCTCTCAAGATGTAGGGTTATCAGATTCACATCTCCTACTTTCACAGACATAGACATAACTTTCTTATCTTGTATTCACTTGAGCCTCACTAAACTCCTGTGCATAGTGGTTCTACAGAAAAACTACTGATGGGGCACCACAAACACTATAGGTAAATGGAAAGACAGTGTATGGGGGAAAACTACATGTGTTGCCTATTTCCTCTACAAATCTCTAGGATCCACTGTCCTTCCATTACAAAGTGAAAGTTCAAGAAAAAAATTGTTCAGGATTCCAAGAAGGTGGTAGCAGAGAATTAAACACATCAGGGAACTTTCTGAGTGTGGGGCCATGTGTTTGCCCATTCAGCCCACCTAGCAAGATATAGTTGATAAATACTGCCTTTAATAGGTTGCAGACAAGATTACTAAATTTTCCCACATATCAGAAGTGTGCTGTCGTGTCTTCTTTCTTTTGGAATCCTAAAATCTTGTCAGGATCCAGGTCTGTACTTGTCATTCAGCTCCTTGAGCATGAATGAGAGAGAGCTGGAGAGAGGAAGGGCTTCTTCAGCAGAAGAAGCAATCTTCTCTGCAGGAAGGCAGAGGACAGTAGAATGAAATATATGTAACTTTGAATTCTGCTTCTAGTCTTGGGAGATGTACTCTTCTGTTGTGGGCAAACAGCTATCCATAATAAAAACAGAGTAACTTGGATACTCTCATCCCCTCCTCTACCCAGACCCAGGTTCACCAGAGAAAGCAGGACCAAGAGTGCTGAGGCTGAGACCTTCGTTCTTGCACTCCTGTGCCAACACAGAAAGAAGATTTTTGTTTGATTTTAGGCAAGAGAGGAGAGACGACAGCCAAACTTAGACAAATATTTCAGATGTGGAAAGTTTGTTATCTGCATTTGCCCTTTTTATATCTTCATACCTTTATTGCATCCTGGTATGGTAGCCCTTTGGGTTTCTCTGGTAGCTCAGAGGGTAAAAGAATCCATCTACAATGCAGGAGACCCAGGTTCAATCCCTGGGTCAGGAAGATCCCTTAGAGAAGGGTATGGCAACCCACTCCAATGTGTTTGCCTGGAGAATCCCATGGAAAGAGGAGCCTGGTGGGTTATAGTCTGTGGGTGACAAACAGCTGGACAAGACTGACCAAATAAGCAGGAGCATGGCAGCCCTTTACCAACTGCCTGTGTCCTTATTCTAAGTCTCCTTGATGCCCTTAATTTCCTCCCCTGATCTTTACTTAGCCTGCATCTTACCCATCTTCCAGATCCTAATTCCATAAAAGAACTCACACTTCCTCCATTATCTTTCTTTATTATTAGTTCAGTTCACTTCAGTCATTCAGTCATCTCTGACTCTTTGCGACCCCATGAATCACAGCACACCAGGCCTCGCTGTCCATCACCAACTCCCGGAGTTTAACCAAACTCATGTCCATTGAGTCGGTGATGCCATCTAACCATCTCATCCACTGTCGTCCCCTTCTCCTCCTGCCTTCAATTTTTCCCAATATCAGGGTCTTTTCAAATGAGTCAGCTCTTCACAAAATATCGGTGGCCAAAATATTGGAGATTCAGCTTCAACATCAGTCCTGCCAATGAACACTCAGGACTGATCTCCTTTAGGATGGACTGATTAAATCTCCTTGCTGTAAAGGGACTCTCAAGAGACTTCTCCAACACCACAGTTTGAAAGCATGAATTCTTCTGCACTCAGCTTTACTTATAGTCCAACTCTCACATCCATACATGACCACTGGAAAAACCATAGCCTTGACTAGATGGACCTTTGTTGACAAAGTAATATCTCTGTTTTTTAATATGCTGTCTAGATTGGTCTTAACTTTCCTTCCAAGCAGTAAGTGTCTTAATTTCATGGCTGCAATAACCATCTGCAGTGACTTTGGAGCCCAACAAAATAAAGTCAGCTACTGTTTCCACTGTTTCCCTATCTATTTGCCACGAAGTGATGGGACCAGATGCCATGATCTTCATTTTCTGAATGTTGAGCTTTAAGCCAACTTTTTCGCTCTCCATTTTCACTTTCATCAAGAGGCTTTTTAGTTCCTCTTCACTTTCTGCCATAAAGGTGGTGTCATCTGCATATCTGAGGTTATTGATATTTCTCCCGGCAATCTTGATTCCCACTTGTGTATTAGGAGTGAAAAAAATTGGCTTAAAATTCAACATTCAGAAAACTAAGATCATGGCATCTGGTCCCATCACTTCATTACTAATAGATGGGGAAACAGTGGAAACAGTGGCTGACTTTACTTTGGGGAGCCCCAAAATCCCTGCAGATGTGACTGCAGCCATGAAATTAAAAGATACTTGCTCCTTGCAAGAAAAGTTATAACCAACCTAGACAGGATATTAAAAAGCAGAGATATTGCATTGCCAACAAATGTCTGTCTAGTCAAAGCTATGGTTTTTCCAGTAGTCATGTATGAATGTGAGAGTTGGAGTATAAACAAAGCTGAGGGGTGAAGAAGTGATGCTTTTGAACTTCGGTGTTGGAAAAGACTCTTGAGAGTCCCTTGGACTGCAAGGAAATCCAACCAGTCCATCGTAAAAGAAATCAATCTTGAATATTCATTGAAAGGGCTGATGCTGAAGCTGAAACTCCAGTATTTTGGCCACCTGGTGCGAAGAACTGACTCATTGGAAAAGACCCTGATGCTGGGAAAGACTGAAGTAAGTAGGAGAAGGGGACAGTGGAGAATGAGATGGTTGAATGGCATCACCGACTCAATGGACATGAGTTTGAGTATGGACAGGGGGACCTGGCATTCTGCAGTCCATGGGGTCACAAAGAGTAGGACATGACTGAGCCACTAAACCGAACTAGCTATTTATATATCTTCTTTGCTGAGTTGTCTGTACAACTTGTTTTCAAATTGAGACTTTTAAATTAGAATGTTTGCTTTAATATTATTGTGTCATATAGTTCTTTAAACATTCAGATAAAGTCGTTCATCAGATATATGATTTGCAATTTTTTTTTAGTGTATCTTGTCTTTTCATTTTCTTAATGATACCTTCTGAAGCAATGCTTTTAAAATTTTGATTCTTCCAAAACATAAGCATGGAATGTTTCCCCATTTATTTAGATGTTTTTCACTTTCCTCAGCAATGTTTTGTAGTTTTAGTTTGACTTGCAATTCTTTTGTTAAATTATTTTTTCCCCCTTTTTGAAGATATCATGAGTGGAACTCTTTCTTCTTCTTCTTTTTTTGTTGTTGTTGTTGCTATTAACATATGTAAATATAAATGGTTTTTATATTGAATTTGAATCCTGAATCCTTACTAAACCTGTTTGTTAATTCTAACAGTTGTTTTGTGAATCCCTTGCTATGAGGTATTGTCAAATCATCCATGAATAAAGACAACTTTACTTATTTTATCTATCTATTTATCCGCTTATCTATCTATCTGCTCATTTCTGCCTATTGTACAGGGTAAAATCTCCAAGACAATAATGAATAGAAGTGTTGAGAGTAGATATTCATGCCTTGGGGGTAAAGCATTCACTTTCTACCCCCACATATACAATCAATTGTGAAGGTTTTGAAATTCCCTTTATCAGGTCGAGGAAATTTGTTTATTTTCCCAGTTTGCTGAAGTTTTTTAAAAAACTATGAATGGGTGTTGGTTTTTGTCAGATATTTTTTTTCCCGCATTTATTGAGATTATGATGTAATTTGCCTTCTCTTTTCTATTAATATGCATGTGAGCTCCTGTCTGACTCTTTGAGATCCCATGGACTGTAGCCTGCCAGGTTCTTCTGTCCATGGGATTCTCCAGGCAAGCATACAAGTGGGTTGCCATTTCCTTCTCAAGGGGATCTTCCCCATCCAGGGATGGAACCCACGTCCTTTACATTTCCTGCATTGGCAGTCAGGTTCTTTACCACCAGCGCCACCTGGGAAGACTCTATTAACATAGTTAATACATTTATTGATTCTCATATTATAAAACAACATATTCCTCTGAATATGTTGTTTATATTCAGAGGTATATTCCTCTGAAAAATTCCACTTGGTCTTGGTATAATCATTTTATTTGGTGCTTACTTTGTTCTGCCAATATTGTATTAATGTTTATGTGCCAATACTCATGAGGGATATTAGGTTGTGTTAATATACTCTTGGGACATCTGTTAATAGTCTTGTATCAGAGTAACACTAGCTACATATAATGAGATGGTAAGTGTTCCCTCCTTCATTTTCTGAGAGAATGTGCAAAGCAATATTATCCTTTCTTTATTAAAATATTTTTTTAAAAAATACACATATTAAGTTATCTGAGGATTTTCCATGAAACTGGACTCATCACATTTCATGCCCCAAGTCATTGAGCACTTTCAGAGGGTTCCATTAAATCCTTAAGTCTTTCTTGGGCTTCCCTTATGGCTCAGCCCGCTGGTAAAGACTCTGCCTGCAAAGTGGAAGACCTGGATCCAATCCCTGGGTTGGGAAATCCCCTGGAGAAAGGAAAGGCTACCCACTCCAGTATTCTGGTCTGGAAAATTCCATGGAACGTATCCTCCATGGGGGTCACAAAGTGTTGGATATGACTGAGCGATTTTAACTCACTCGCTAAATCTTTCCTTGTCAAATTTCCATTTGCCTTTCAAATCTCACCTTAAAACCCATGGCCTTACAATAATGAAATTTAATATACTTTTCAATATTACAGAATTGTTCTTTCTATTTTCTAAAGTTTTTGTGAATGAATTGTTCCGTGAATGTGTGTCCATGTATATTATTTAATAATTTAAAGGAATCTTTTTAAACTGTGTCATGCCCTCCACCAGAGGATATCCCTGACTCAGGGATTGAACCTGATTCTTTACATCTTCTGCATTGGCAGACAGATTCTTTACCACTAGCACCACCCATGAAGTTCAATTATTTAATGATTTTAATAATTTAAGATGAATTTTTAAACTGTGGAGGTAAATGCTTGAATTCATAGTGCATTTTAACAGTTTAGATAAGAACTATCCTTTCATTTCTCTGAAAGCAACAGCTTCTTGTGATTAATGTATTTTGATAACTTTAGGTTTATATTTTTCTTAATTCATTTAGAAGTCTTTCCTATGTTTAGAATTAATATTAGTCTTATTGGTGCTCACTAGCCAAGTTTTGGAGAAGTAAATGACAACCCACTCCAGTATTCCTGCCTGGAAAATCCCATGGACAGAGAAGCCTGGTGGGCTACAGTCCATGGAATCACAAGAGTCAAACAAAGCTAAGAGACTAAACCACCACCACCAGCCAAGTTTACCAGAAACACACCAATACTCAAACAACAGATGTTATAAGGAAATAAGGGACATCTTAGTAAGAAGATGTTCAATTCAGTTCAGACACTCAGTCGTGCCTGACTCTTTGTGATCCCGTGGACTACAACCCACCAGGCTTCCCTGTCCATCTCCAACTAGAGAGCTTGCTCAAAATTATGTCTATAGAGTTGGTTATGCCATCCATCTCATCCTCTGGCATCCCCTTCCCCCCTTCCTTCGATCCTCCTGCCAGCATCAAGGTTTTTTCCAATGTGTCAGTTGTTAGCATCGGATGGCCAAAGTACTGGAGCTTCAGTTTCAGTATCAGTGCTTCCAATGAATATTCAGGACTGATTTCCTTTAGGATTGACTAGTTTGACTTGGCAGTCCAAGGGACTCCCAAGAATCTTCTCCAACACCACAGTTCAAAAACATCAATTCTTCAGTGCCCAGCTTTCTTTATGGAAAGCTTATGGAAGAAAATGTTAGCAGATATATTATCACTGTGATAGGTGGTCTGGGGAAGTGTTCAATAAAACAGATTGCATTTCATTTTATTTTTTAATTTAATTATTTTAATTGGAGAATAGTTACTCCACAATATTGTCATGGTTTTTGCCATACATTAGTTTGAATCACCCATGGGTATACATCCTCCACCCCATCCTGAAGTTCCTCCCATCTCCCTCCCCACTCCATCCCCACAGGTTGTCACAGAACACAGGTTTCAGGTGCCCTGCTTCATACATCAAACTCACACTGATTATCTATTTTACATATGACAATGTATATGTTTCAATCAGATTACATTTTAGAATTGAATGCTACTAAGAGGCATTAGTAATTCTATTAAGTAATAATGTCTAAAAAAATTCAAGAAATGGCTATTGCAGTAGTAGTTCAGGTTTTGGAATCAGGGAAAGAGACTGAATTCTAGGCCACTGAAACAAAAAGCAGGAGACTTTTTAAATACTAGGGACATTAGGTCACATGGACCACCAAGACCAAGTGAAGTCACTCAGTCGTGTCTGACTCTTTGCAACCCCATGGACTATAGCCATGCTCCTCCATCCATGGGATTTTCCATGCAAGAGTCCTGGAGTGGGTTGCCATTTCTTTCTCCAGAGGATCTTCCCGACCCAGGGATTTAACCTAGGTCTCCCGCATTGTAGGCAGATGCTTTATGGTCTAAGCCACAAGGGAAGTCCTCACATGGACTACAGCCTTATCTAACTCAGTGAAACAATGAGTCATGCCGAGTAGGGCCACCCAAGACAGACAGGTCATAGTGGAGAGTTCTGACAAAATGTAGTCCTCTGAAGAAGAGAATGGCAAACCACTTCAGTATTCTTGTCTTGAAAACCCCAAGAATAGTATGAAAAGGCAAAAAGATACGCCACTGAAAGAGGAACTCCCTAGGTTGGTAGGTGCACAATATGCCATTGGAGAAGAGTGGAGAAATAATTCCAGAAAGAATGAAGAAACAGAGCCAAAGTGAAAACAATGCCTAGTTGTGGATGTGACTGGTAATGGAAGTAAAGTCTGATGCTGTAAAGAGTAATATTGCATAGGAACCTGGAATGTTTGGTGCATGAATCAAGGCAAATTGGAAGTGGTCAAACAGGGGATGGCAGGAGTGAACATCGACATTTTAGGAATCACTGAATTAAAGTGGACTGGAATGGGCGAATTTAACTCAGATGGCCATTGTATCTATTATTGTGGGTAAGAATCCCTTAGAAGAAATGGAGTAGTCCTCATAGTCAACAAAAGACTCCAAAATGGAGTTCTTGATGCAATCTCAAAAAATGACTGAATGATCTCTCTTCGTTTCCAAGGCAAACCATTCATTATCACAGTAATCCAAGTCTATGCCCTGATCAGTAATGCTGAAGAAGCTGAAGTAGAACGGTTCTATTAAGACCTACAAGACCTTCTACAATTAAGACCCCCCCAAAAAGATGTCTTTTTCATTATAGGGGACTGGAATGCAAAATTAGGAAGTCAAGAGATACCTGGAGTAACAGGCAAGTTTGACCTTGGAGGGCAAAACGACACAGGGGAAAGGCTAACAGAGTTTGCTAAGAGAACACACTGGTCACAACAAAAACCCTGGTCGAAAAACACAAGAGAAGTCTCTACATATGGACATGTCCAGATGGTAAATACTGAAATAAAATTGATTATATTCCTTCCAGCCAAAGATGGAGAAGCTCTATACAGTCAGCAAAAATAAGATGGGGAGTTGACTGTGGCTCAGATAATGAACTCCTTATTGCCAAATACACACTTAATCTGAAGAAAGTAGGGAAAACCACTAGATCATTCAGGTATGACCTAAATCACATCCTTTATGAATATACAGTGGAAGTGACAAATAGATTCAAGGGATTAGATCTGACAGACAGAGTGCCTGAGAAACTATGGATGGAGGCTAATGATATTGTACAGGAGGCAGTGATCAAGACCAATTTCAAGAAAAAGAAATGCAAAAAGGAAAAATGGTTGTCGAAGGAGGACTTACAAATAGTTTAGAAAAGAAGAGAAGTAAAAGGCAAAGGAGAAAAGGAAAGATATACCCATTTGAATACAAAGTTACAAAGAAGAGCAAGGAGAGATAAGAAAGCCTTCCTCCGTGATCAATGCAAAGAAATAGAGGAAAACAATAAAATGGGAAAGAACAGAAAGCTCTTCAAGAAAATTAGATATACCAAGGGAACATTTCATGCAAATATGGGCACAATAAAGGACAGAAATGGTATAGATTTAACATAAACGGAATATATTAAGAAGAGATGGCAAGAATACAAAGAAGAACTATACAAAAAAGTTCTTCATGACCCAGATAACAAGGATGGTGTGATCACTCACCTAGAGCCAGATATTCTAGAATGTGAAGTCAAATGGGCCTTAGGAAGCATCACCACAAACAAAGCTAGTGAAGGTGATGGAATTCCAGTTGAGCTACTTAAAATCCTAGAAGATAATACTGTGACAGTGCTACACTCAATATGCCAGCAAATCTAGAAAACTCAGCACTGGCCACAGGACTGGAAAAAGTCAGTTTTCATTCCAATACCAAATAAAGCCAATGCCAAAGAATGTTCAAGCTATCCCACAGTTGCCGTCATCTCACACACCATTAAATTAATGCTCAAAATTCTCCATGCCAGGCTTCAAAAGTATGTGAAATGTGAACTTCCAGATGTTCAAGCTGGATTTAGAAAAGGCAAAGGAACCAGAGATCAAATTGCCAATATCCATTGGATCATCAGAAAAACAAGAGAGTTCCAGAAAAACATCTACTTTTGCTTTATTGATTACACTTAAAATTTTGACTGTGTAGAACACAACAAACTGTGGAAAATTCTTAAAGAGACTGGAATACAAGACCACCTTACCTGACTTCTGAGAAATCTGTATGCAGTTCAAGAAGCAACAGTTAGAACTGAACATGGAATAACAGACTGATTCCAAGTCAAGAAAGGAGTAAGTCAAGGCTGTATATTGTCACCGTGCTTGTTTAACTCATATGAAGAGTACATCATGTGAAATGCTGGACTGGATGAAGCACAAGCTGGAATCAAGATTGCCAGGAGAAATATCAAGACCCTCAGATATGCAGATGACACCACCCTTATGGCAAAAAGTGAAGAAGAACTAAAGAGCCTCTTTATGAAAATAAAGAGGAGAATGAAAAACTTGGCTTAAAACTCAACATTCAGAAAACTAAGTTCAGTTCAGTAGCTCAGATCAGATCAGATCAGTCGTTCAGTCATGTCTGACTCTTTGCGACCCCATGAATCGCAGCACGCCAGGCCTCCCTGTCCATCACCAACTCCCAGAGTTCACTGAGACTCACGTCCATTGAGTCAGTGATGCCATCCAGCCATCTCATCCTCTGTCGTCCCCTTCTCCTCCTGCCCCCAATCCCTCCCAACATCAGGGTCTTTTCCAGTGAGTCAACTCTTCACATCAGGTGGTCAAAGTATTGGAGTTTCAGCTTTAGCATCAGTCCTTCCAATGAACACCCAGCATTGATTTCCTTTAGGATGGACTGATTGGATTTCCTTGCAGTCCAAGGGACTGTAAACACAGTTCAAAAGCATGAATTCTTCAGTGCTCAGCTTTCTTCACAGTCCAACTCTCACATCCATACATGACACTGGAAAAACCATAGCCTTGACTAGATGGACCCCTGTTGGCAAAGGAATATCTCTGCTTTTTTTTTAATACACTATCTAAGACCTCACTTGTCTCAGATTTAACACAAAAAACTTTTAATTGTAAATTATTTCTCTTCGTTAGCACATACTGATAAATTGAAGATCCTCTTCTTTTGCAGAGAGTAGCTCAAAGACTAGATAAAGAATTTATAATTCAAAGTTTTCTGAGGTAAATCTGAGATAAGGGAGGTCAGAGGCTTAACATCACAAAGAAAGCTGACTACAGTTAAGTCAACCTGAGGGGAACATTAAGCATTAAGGCCCCCTTGGTTAGTATGTATGTATGTATGTATGTATGTGTATATATATATATATATATATATATATATATATATTTCCCACCCCACCCCACCCGCCCCCCCCCACCCGCCGCCGCTTAGGAGGATGGATAAACAGAACCAGGCTAAAATTGTAAATGCAAAGAATCAACTGTGGTTGTAGTGTCTTGTAAAAGGGGCTGTTTATTGTTACTGTTTGTGCTCAAAGATGATTACAGGGAGATTTTCTATCTTTCTTTCCACCAAGATCATAATATGATTTCATGTGACACTGTGAGTTTGTGAAAGTATTTATTTTCAACAGAGCACCATAGACTAAAAGTTAATGCTCTGTTAGATATGAGTTGACAGCTGTCAGGTTATTTATTACTGTCTCCCCCTTGATATTTTTGTGTTCATTTTTATTTTAGAAGAAAGAGAGGCATGTTTTTGCAGATTGGTAGAAGGAATTTTTTCCCCATATTTCTTATAGATTATCTTTTACCAAAATTGTTTTGAGTTTCTCCCATAAAATTTATGATTCAGATTGATTGAGAGTTTTACACTTAATATTCTTAACGTTTATTAATTTGCTGATATCCTTGAGTTGCTGTTGTAATAATTTAACATTATCATGAATGATGAACATTTTCCCAGTAAAAAAATAATATAATAATTCACAAAATAGCTTACATATAGATATAATTTTTTGTCATTTCAAATAACCTGATGTTTCCCTCTTCTTTTTATTTAGTTCTGCTGGTCAGATATTTATTTTTAATAAAAAAAAAAGGAAATCATTCCAAGCATCTTTTCTGACCACAATGCAGTAAGATTAGATCTCAATTACAGGAGAAAAACTATTAAAAATTCAAACATATGGAGGATGAACAACACGCTGCTGAATAACCAACTAATCACAGAAGAAATCAAAAAAGAAACCAAAATTTGCATATAAACGAATGAAAATGAAAACACAACAACTCAAAACCTGTGGGACACTTTAAAAGCAGTCCTAAGGGGAAAGTTCATAGCAATACAGGCATACCTCAAGAAACAAGAAAAAAGTCAAATAAATAACCTAACCCTACACCTAAAGCAACTAGAAAAGGAAGAAATGAAGAACCCCAGGGTTAGTAGAAGGAAAGAAATCTTAAAAATTAGGGCAGAAATAAATGCAAAAGAAACAAAAGAGACCATAGCAAAAATCAACAAAGCCAAAAGCTGGTTCTTTGAAAGGATAAATAAAATTGACAAACCATTAGCCAGACTCATCAAGAAACAAAGGGAGAAAAATCAAATCAATAAAATTAGAAATGAAAATGGAGAGATCACAATAGACAACACAGAAATACAAAGGACCATAAGAGACTACTATCAACAATTATATGCCAATAAAGTGGACAACGTGGAAGAAATGGACAAATTCTTAGAAAAGTACAACTTTCCAAAACTGGACCAGGAAGAAATAGAAAATCTTAACAGACCCATCACAAGCATGGAAATTGAAACTGTAATCAAAAATCTTCCAGCAAACAAAAGCCCAGGTCCAGAAGGCTTCACAGCTGAACTCTACCAAAAATTGAGAGAAGAGCTAACACCTATCCTGCTCAAACTCTTCCAGAAAATTGCAGAGGAAGGTAAACTTCCAAACTCATTCTATGAGGCCACCATCACCCTAATACCAAAACCTGACAAAGATCCCACAAAAAAAGAAAACTACAGGCCAATATCACTGATGAACATGGATGCAAAAATCCTTAACAAAATTCTAGCAATCAGAATCCAACAACACATTAAAAAGATCATACACCATGACCAAGTGGGCTTTATCCCAGGGATGCAAGGATTCTTCAATATCTGCAAATCAATCAATGTAATACACCACATTAACATATTGAAAAATAAAAACCATATGATTATCTCAATAGATGCAGAGAAAGCCTTTGACAAAATTCAACATCCATTTATGATAAAAACTCTCCAGAAAGCAGGAATAGAAGGAACATACCTCAACATAATAAAAGCTATATATGACAAACCCACAGCAAACATTATCCTCAATGGTGAAAAATTGAAAACATTTCCTCTAAAGTCAGGAACAAGACAAGGGTGCCCACTTTCACCATTACTATTCAACATAGTTTTGGAAGTTTTGGCCACAGCAATCAGAGCAGAAAAAGAAATAAAAGGAATCCAAATTGGAAAAGAAGAAGTAAAACTCTCACTGTTTGCAGATGACATGATCCTGTACATAGAAAACCCTAAAGACTCCACCAGAAAATTACTAGAACTAATCAATGATTATAGTAAAGTTGCAGGATATAAAATCAACACACAGAAATCCCTTGAATTCCTATACACTAATAATGAGAAAACTGAAAGAAATTAAGGAAACAATTCCATTCACCATTGCAACAGAAAGAATAAAATACTTAGGAATATATCTGTCTAAAGAAACTAAAGACCTATATATAGAAAACTATAAAACACTGGTGAAAGAAATCAAAGAGGACACTAATAGATGGAGAAATATGCCATGTTCATGGATTGGAAGAATCAATATAGTGAAAATGAGTATACTACCCAAAGCAATTTATAGATTCAATGCAATCCCTATCAAGCTACCAACGGTATTCTTCACAGAGCTAGAACACATAATTTCACAATTTGTAGGGAAATACAAAAAACCTCAAATAGCCAAAGCTATCTTGAGAAAGAAGAATGGAACTGGAGGAATCAACCTACCTGACTTCAGGCTCTATTACAAAGCCACAGTTATCAAGACAGTATGGTACTGGCACAAAGACAGAAATATTGATCAATGGAACAAAATAGAAAGCCCAGAGATAAATCCATGCACATATGGACACCTTATCTTTGACAAAGGAGGCAAGAATATACAATGGATTAAAGACAATCTCTTTAACAAGTGGTGCTGGGAAAACTGGTCAACCACTTGTAAAAGAATGAAACTGGAACACTTTCTAACACCATACACAAAAATAAACTCAAAATGGATTAAAGATCTCAATGTAAGACCAGAAACTATAAAACTTCTAGAGGAGAACTTGGGCAAAACACTCTCCGACATACATCACAGCAGGATCCTCTATGACCCACGTCCCAGAATATTGGAAATAAAAGCAAAAATAAACAAATGGGACCTAATTAAACTTAAAAGCTTCTGCACAACAAAGGAAACTATTAGCAAGGTGAAAAGGCAGCCTTCAGAATGGGAGAAAATAATAGCAAATGAAGCAACGGACAAACAACTAATCTCAAAAATATACAAGCAACCCCTACAGCTCAATTCCAGAAAAATAAATGACCCAATCAAAAAATAGGCCAAAGAACTAGACATTTCTTGAAAGAAGACATACAGATGGCTAACAAACACATGAAAATATGCTCAACATCTCTCATTATCAGAGAAATGCAAATCAAAACCACTATGAGGTACCATTTCACGCCAGTCAGAATGGCTGCGATCCATAAGTCTACAAGCAATAAATGCTGGAGAGGGTGTGGAGAAAAGGGAACTTTCTTACACTGTTGGTGGGAATGCAAACTAGTACAGCCACTATGGAGAACAGTGTGGAGATTCCTTAAAAAACTGGAAATAGAACTGCCTTATGATCCAGCAATCCCACTGCTGGGCATACACACTGAGGAAACCAGAAGGGAAAGAGACACGTGTACCCCAATGTTCATCGCAGCACTGTTTATAATAGCCAGGACATGGAAGCAACCTAGATGCCCATCAGCAGATGAATGGATAAGAAAGTTATGGTACATATACACAATGGAGTATTACTCAGCCATTAAAAAGAATACATTTGAATCAGTTCTAATGAGATGGATGAAACTGGAACCTATTATACAGAGTGAAGTAAGCCAGAAAGAAAAACACCAATACAGTATACTAACGCATATATATGGAATTTAGAAAGATCATAACAATAACCCTGTGTACGAGACAGCAAAAGAGACACTGATGTATAGATCAGTCTTGTGGACTCTGTGGGAGAGGGAGAGGGTGGGGAGATTTGGGAGAATAGCAATGAAACAGGTATAATATCATGTATGAAACGAGTCGCCAGTCCAGGTTCGATGCACGATACTGGATGCTTGGGGCTTGTGCACTGGGACGACCCAGAGGGAGGGTATGGGGAGGGGGGAGGGAGGGGGGTTCAGGATGGGGAGCGCGGGTGTGCCTGTGGTAGATTCATCTCGATGTTTGGCAAAGCTAGTACAATATTGTGGATTTAAAAATAAAATAAAATTTTTAAAAAAAGAAAAATAAATAAAATGAACAAATGCTTCACTTAAAAAAAAAAAAAAGAAGAAGAAATCTAGCATTCTATTCATATTTAGTCAAGCAAATGGGACCAAAATGTCATAAATTTTTTAGCTAAGCAAAAATTTGTAAAAAAAAAAAAAAAATCCAACATAATAAATTTCTTAATATTTTTATCATTCTAGAACCTGCCTCTTGAGAAACCTATATGCAGTTCAGGAAGCAACAGTTAGAACTGGACATGGAACAACAGACTGGTTCCAAATAGGAAAAAGAGTATGTCAAGGCAGTATATTGTCACCCTGCTTATTTAACTTATATGCAGAGTACATCATGAGAAACGCTGGGCTTGAACAAGCACAAGCTGGAATCAAGGTTTCTGGGAGAAATATCAATAACCTCAGATATACAAATTACACCACACTTATAGCAGAAAGTGAAGAGGAACTAAAAAGCCTCTTGATGAAAGTGAAAGAGGAGAGTGAAAGTGAAAGAGGCTTAAAGCTCAACATTCAGAAAACGAAGATCATGGTATCTGGTCCCATCACTTCATGGGAAATAGATGGGGAAACAATGGAAACAGTGTCAGACTTTATTTTTGGGGGGCTTCAAAATCACTGCAGATTGTGATTGCAGCCATTAAATTAAAAGATGCTTACTCCTTGGAAGGAAAGTTATGACCAACATAGATAGCATATTTAAAAGCAGAGACATTACTTTGCCAACAAGGTTCGTCTAGTCAAGGCTATGATTTTTCCAGTGGTCATGTATGGAGTTGGACTTTGAGGAAAGCTGAGCGCCAAATAATTGATGCTTTTGAACTGTGGTGTTGGAGAAGACTCTTGAGAGTCCCTTGGCCTGCAAGGAGATCCAACCAGTTCATTCTAAAGGAGATCAGTCCTGGGTGTTCATTGGAAGGACTGATGCTGAAGCTGAAACTCCAATACTTTGGCTACCTCATGTGAAGAGTTGACTCACTGGAAAAGACTCTGATGCTGAGAGGGATTGGAGGCAGGAAGAGAAGGGGACGACAGAGGATGAAATGGCTGGATCGGATCACAGACTCGATGGATATGAGTTTGGGTGAACTCCGGGAGTTGGTGATGGACAGGGAGGCCTGGCGTGCTGTAATTCATGGGGTCGCAAAGAGTCGGACACGACTGAGCGACTGAACTGAACTGATTATTTAGGTAATTGAGGAATACAACTCATGTTAGTGATGACATATTGTCATTTTTCTCTATATTGACAATATAATCTTGTTAAGAAAGGATCTATACTGCATACATTTTGGTTGTTTGAATACATGATGAACATCAGATAATGGCTGTGGTAATAAACATATTTGTACTCTTAAGTTTCATTTCTGTCCTAACTAGAATTTCTGACACTGTGATTATGATCGTATATTTACCACTTTCCTTAGAAAAAAATTATGAGTATGTTATCCCATTTATAAATCAATCCTCAATTCTCATTTCCTTAACTATGTCTACCCCTCACTCCTGTCATCACTTTAAATTAGCCTGTTTTACTTCTAAATTTATATCTGTAGATTGTGAACACTCCTCAACTCCAGACCATGCATACAATAGTTATCCAGCATTTCTAGCTGAATGCTAATAGACATCTCAAACTTGACATGCTTATTAGTGTAATAGACTCCCAAGTTTCATCAACACCTAATCCTCAACTTCTCTAGATTTCTCTAATGTAATAGCAATTCCTGTCTTCCAATCACTCAAGCAAAGACGTGAACCATCTCTCACACCTTTTAAAATCACTTTCTCTTCTTAGTCATCATCACATTCAAATGCCTCTATCCTTAAATTATATCCAGAATTTGACCAAATTGCACTACTACTACTGTGTTTCAGGTACCATCATCTCTTTTCCAGACCACACATAAAATTTCCCAACATTTTAACAATATTCTACCTCCACTGTACACTGACAGTACAACAGCCACTGTGGTTGTATGTCACTGAATTTCTGTTTAAACTCTTCAGGGGCTGCCAAGTTCACTCAGTATAAAAGCCCAAATCTTTCATGTCTCATCTCCTACTCTGCTCTCTCTTACTTACTCTGGTCTGGACTTGTTGTTTTCCTTGTTGTGATTATATTTCTGGCTCACAGTCTTTGTCCAGGCTGCTCTCTCAGCCTATATTCTTCTCTTCAAGATACTCTCAAGTCTTGCTCGTTAACCTCATTTAAGTCTTTGTTAAAATGTTACTTTCTCAGTGACATCTTCTCTGAGATCTATATGTTAAAGCTTCAATACTCTTTCAACCACTGCACTCTCCATCTACTCTCCTTGCTTTATTTCTCCTCACAATATTTATCGTGTAAAATTCTATATAATGTAAGTGTTTGATTTACCATTCTTCTTCACTAGAATGTTGGAGAAGGAAATGGCAAACCACTCTAGTATTCTTGCCTACAGAATCCCATGAAGAGAGGACCCTTGTGGGCTACAGTCCATGGAGTCACAAAGAGTTGGACATGAATGACTGACTAACACTTTCACTTTCACTAGAATGCAAGTTCTATGATGGCAGAGGTCTTGACTGTTTTTATTTTATTTTTTTCCAAATGGCTCAATCATGATCCCAACCAAGAGACTCGGTTACCTAACAGCAGAAATACGTGGGTAAATCAAAGTGGTTATATACATATGATTCTTAAAATCCTATAGAGAATATTTTTAAATATGATTCTGTTGGTCTGAATAAATAATCTCTAGGTAATATTCTATCATTCTGTATAGCTAAACTCTGTGCCAGTAAAATCAATCCAAATATCTCAGTGGTTTACAACTATAGAGATTTATCTCTAGCTGAGGGGCACATATCTATAATGAGTCAGTGTGGTTCTGTCCACATCATTTTCATCCAGGATATCAACCAGTCTTCTTTCAAGAATTTTTCCCTTCTTAGTGTAAGAAAGAAAAGAAACCTTAGCTAACCATGAGCTAATTCTTAAATCTATTATTTCAAAGTATTAGCATTTATTTTTCAGTTCCAAAGCAAGTCACATGACTAATCCTTAGCTCCTTAGGGCAGAGAATTGTAATTCTCTCATAGGAAGAAATGGACATAATTGTGAAAAATAATAAAATGCCCCCAATAATGTGTTTAAGTCAAAATGAAAAGTACCCGTTTACATCATTTTTCATTAAATTACTTATTATATTTCTTATTTTATACTTTCTAAATACAGAGTGCTCTTTGTTATTTCCTTTCTCCTACACTTTTTTGGATATGTGAAATATAATATTTATGTTCTTATATTCTTTATTATTTGATAATTACAGACAATTTATACATCTTTTCATAGAAACTTAACATTACCATACGTAAAACAGATAGCGAATGGGAATTTGCTGTATGTCTCAGGAAACTCAAACAGGCACTCCGTATCAATCTAGATGGGTGGGATGGGGAGGAAGATGAGAGAGGTTCAAAAGGGAGGGATATATGTATACCTATGGCTGATTTATGTTGAGGTTTGATAGAAAACAACAAAATACTGTAAAGCAATTACCTTTCAATTAAAAAAAAGTAATAATTTTAAAAAAGGCTATGGAAATACTGAACCCCACCACTGAAAAGCTACTTTTTAAGAAAGCAAATGTTCAAGGCCACAATACATGAGAATGATTTTATTAGTGATTATTTGGAGTCATGTTGAAAAGAAAGAAAGGAAACAGGAATGTGCACTGCTGCCAAGAGAGGAGAGCATAAAAAGAAAAAAAAAGTATGAAATGTGGAAAGATGACAAACAGGAACAAAGTTTAAAATATTCAAATTTATCTGATTTTAGAATTAGATAGGCTATGATCTTTTAGAAGAACTCCAAATCCTCCAGGGAGAAGAAGAAAACTAATTAAAAACTATTTATTTTAACTACTGCTCCTAAAATACCACTAAAATACTCCAAAATATCTCTAAAATACTCCAAAATAACCATGAGAATGTGGTCAGTCACAAAGAGTCAGACATCCTGGAGTGTGAGGTTAAGAGGTTAAGTGGACCTTAGGGAGCATTATTATGAACAAATCTAGTGGATCGAATTCCAGCTGAGCTATTTAAAATCCTAAAACATGATGTTCTACAAGTGCTGCACTCAACATGTCAGCAAATTTGGAAAACTCAGCAGTGGCCATAGGACTGGCAAAGGTCAGTTTTCATCACAATCCTCAAGAAAGGCAATGCCAAAGAATTTTCAAACTATCATACAATTGTACTCATTTCACATGCTAGCTAGGTTATGCTCAAAATTCTTCAAGCTAGACTGCAGGAGTACTTGAACTGCAGACATGCAGGTGTACAGGATGGATTCAGAAAAGACAGAGGATCCAGAGATCAAATTGCCAACAACCTTGAGTCATAGAGAAAGTGAATGTTACTCAATCATATCTGACTCTTTGTGACCCGCTGGACAGGAAACCACCAGGCTCCTTTGTCCATGGAATTCTCCAGGCAAGAATACTGGAGTGCACTGCCATGCCTTTCTCCCAGGGATCTTTCTGACCCAGGAATCAATCTCAGGTTTTCCACAGAGCAGGCTTACTATTTGAGCTACCTGGGAAGTGGATCACAGAGAAAGCAGAGGAATTCCAGAAAAAAAAAAAAAAAACTACTTCTGCTTCATGATCTACACAAAGCTTTTAATTGTGTGGATCACATTAAACTGTGGGAAATTCTTAAATAGACAGATAATCTTAGTTGTCTCCTGAGAAACCTGCAAGTCAGTCAAGAAGCAATAATCAGAACTTGACATGGAAAAACTGACTAGTTAAAAATTGGAAAAGGAGTATGTCGAGGCTGTATACTATCACTCTGTTTATTTAACTCATATGCAGAGTATATCATGCAGAAGGCTGGACTGGATGAATCCAAGCTGGAATTAAGATTTCTAGGAGAAATATTAACAACCTCAGATATGCAGATGATAGCACTCTAATGGCAGAAAAAGAAGAGGAACTAAAGGACTTCTTGATGAGGGTGAAAGAGAAGAGTAAAAAAGCTGTCTTCAAATTAAAAAAAAAAAAATCTAAGATAAAGGCGTCCAGTCTCATCAGTTTATGGCAATTAGAAAAAGTGGAAGCAGTGACTGATTTTGCATTCTTGAGCCCCAAAATCACTGCAGACAGTGACTGTAACCACGAAATTAAAAAATGCTTGGTCCTTGGAAGAAAAGCTATGACAAACCTAAATAGTGTATTAGAAAGCAGAGACATTATTTTGGCCAACAAAGGCCCGTGTAGTCAAAGCTATGGTTTTTCCAGTACTCATGTATGGATTTGAGAGATGGACTATAAAGAAAGCTGAGTGCCAAAGAATTAATGCTTCTGAATTGTGGTGTTGGAGAAGACTCTTGAGAGTCCCTTGGACTGCAAGGACATCCAACAACTCCATCTTAAAGAAAATCAATCCTGAATATTCATTTAAAGGACTGATGCTGAAGCCGAAACTCCAATACTTTGGCAACCTGATGCAAAGGACTGACTCATTGGAAAAGACCCTGATGCTGGGAAAGATTGAAGGCAGGAGAAGGGGATGACAGAGGATGAGACGGTTGGATGGCATCAGCAACTCAATGGACATGAGTTTGACCAAGCTTCTGGAGTTGGTGATGGACAGGGAAGCCTGGTATGCTGAAGTCCATGGGGTCACAAAGAGTCGGACAGGACTGAGCTACTGAATTGAACTGAACTGCACTAAGATGAAAACTTACCCAACATGAGAAAGAAAAGCAACCAAATCCAAGAATTACAGCGAGTTCCATACAGTATGAAGAAGCACATTGAGCCACATACTAATCAAGCTAACAGAGACTAAACACAAAGAAAGAATATTAAAAACAGCAATGAAAAAGAAACAAGTAACATACAATGGAAAACTCATATGATTAACAGCTTATATTTTAACAGTAGCTTTGCAGCCCAGAAGGGAAAGACTAGTCCTTCCAAAGAGTATTCAAGGTTGATAGTCTTTAGGATCGACTGGGTTGATATCCTTGCTTTCCAAGGGACTCACAAGAGTTCACTGAAGGAACACAATTCAAAAGCATCAATTTTCCAGCACTGCGCCTTCTCTATGGTACAACTCTCACATCTATACATGACTACTGGAAAGACCATAGCCTTGACAATATGGACCTATGTCAGCAGAGTGATGTCTCTGCATATTCTTACAGTCTACGTTTGTCATATCTTTCCATCAAAGAAGCAATCATCTACTAATTTCTTAGCTGCAGCCACTATCTACAGTGATTTTAGAGCCCAAGAAAAGAAAATCTGCCACTGCTTCCACCTTTTCCCCTTCTCTTTGCCTTGAAGTGATGTCCTTTTCCTTATAGGGGGCTGGAATGCAAAAGTAGGAAGTCAAGAAACACCTGGAGTAACAGGCAAATTTGGCCTTGGAATACGGAATGAAGCAGGGCAAAGACTAATAGAGTTTTGCCTAGAGAATGCACTGGTCATAGCAAACACCCTCTTCCAACAATACAAGAAAAGACTCTACACATGGACATCACCAGATGGTCAACACTGAAATCAGATTGATTATATTCTTTGCAGCCAAAGATGGAGAAGCTCTATACAGTCAACAAAAACAAGACCAGGAGCTGACTGTGGCTCATATCATGAATTCCTTATTGCCAAATTCATACTGAAATTGAAGAAAGTAGGAAAACCACTAGACCATTCAGGTATGACCAAAATCAAATTCCTTATGATTATACAGTGAAAGTGAGAAATAGATTCAAGGGATTAGATCTGATAGACTGCCTGATGAACTATGGACGGAGGTTCGTGACATTGTACAGAAGACATGTATCAGGACCATCCCCATGGAAAAGTGATGCAAAAAAGCAAAATGGCTGTCTGGGGAGGCCTTACAAATAGCTGTGAAAAGAAGAGAAGCGAAAAGCAAAGGAGAAAAGGAAAGATATGAGCATCTGAATGCAGAGTTCCAAAGAATAGGAAGAAGAGATAAAAAAAAGCCTTCCTCAGCGATCAATGCAAAGATATAGAGGAAAATGACAGAATGGGAAAGACTAGAGCTCTCTTCAAGAAAATGAGAGATACCAAGGGAACATTTCATGCAAAGATGGGCTCAATAAAGGACAGAAATGGTACGGACCTAACAGAAGCAGAAGATATTAAGAAGAGATGGCAAGAATACACAGAAGAACTGTACAAAAAAGATCTTTAGGACCCAGATAATCACGATGGTGTGATCACTCACCTACAGCCAGATATCCTGGAATGTGAAGTCAAGTGGGCCTTAGAAAGCGTCACTATGAACAAAGCTAGTGGAAGTGATGGAATTCCAGTTGAGCTATTTCAAATCCTGGAAGATGATGCTGTTAAAGTGCTACACTCAATATGCCAGCAAATTTGGAAAACTCGGCAGTGACCAAAGGACTGGAAAAGATCAGTTTTCATTCCAATTCCAAAGAAAGGCAATGCCAAAAAATGCTCAAACTAGTGCACAATTGCATTCATCTCACACGCTAGTAAAGTAATGCTCAAAATTCTCCAAGCCAGGCTTCAGCAATACGTGAACCATGAACTTCCAGATGTTCAAACTGGTTTTAGAAAAGGCAGAGGAACCAGAGACCAAATTGCCAATGTCCGCTGGATCATGGAAAAAGCAAGAGAGTTCCAGAAAAACATCTATTTCTGCTTTATTGACTATGCCAAAACCTTTGACTGTGTGGATCACAATACACTGTGGAAAATTCTGAAAGGGATGGGACTACCAGACCACCTGACCTGCCTCTTGAGAAATTTGTATGCAGGTCTAGAAGCAACAGTTAGAATTGGACATGGAACAACAGACTGGTTTCAAATAGGAAAAGGAGTATTTCAAGGCTGTATATTGTCACTCTGCTTATTTAACTTATATGCAGAGTACATCATGAGAAACGCTGGGCTAGAAGAAGCACAAGCTGGAATCAAGATTGCCAGGAGAAATATCAATAACCTCAGATATGCGGATGACACCACCCTTATGGCAGAAAGTGAAGAGGAATTAAAAAGCCTCCTGATGAAAGTGAAAGTGGAGAGTGAAAAAGTTGACATAAAATTCCACATACAGAAAATGAAGATCATGGCATCTGGTCCCATTACTTCATGGGAAATAGATGGGGAAACAGTGGAAACAGTGGCAGACTTTATTTTTTTGGTCTCCAAAATCACTGCAGATGGTGACTGCAGCCATGAAATTAAAAGATGCTTACTCCTTGGAAGGAATGTTATGACCAACCTAGATAGCATATTCACAAGCAGAGACATTACTTTGCCAACAAAGGTCCATCTAATTAAGGCTATGGTTTTTCCAGTGGTCATATATGGATTTGAGAGTTGGACTGTGAAGAAAGCTGAGCTCTGGAGAATTGATGCTTTTGAACTGTGGTGTTTGAGAAGACTCTTGAGAGTCCCTTGGACTGCAAGGAGATCCAACGAGTCCATTCTGAAGGAGATCAGCCCTGGGTGTTCTTTGGAAGGAATGATGCTAAAGCTGAAACTCCAGTACTTTGGCTACCTCATGCGAAGAGTTGACTCATTGGAAAAGACTCTGATGCTGGGAGGGATTGGGGGCAGGAGGAGAAGGAGACGACAGAGGATGAGATGGTTGGATGGCATCACTGACTTGATGGATGGGAGTCTGAATGAACTTTGGGAGTTGGTGATGGACAGGGAGGCCTGGCGTGCTGCAATTCATGGGTTGCAAAGAGTCGGACATGACTGAGCGACTGAACTGAACTGAACTGAACTGATACTTTCTTCTCAAGTACAATGGAACAATCTTCAGGGTAAAACAGCTTGGGCTACAAACAAGTAAATTCAGGAAAGTTAAAATTGCACCAAGCCTGCTTTCTGACCACAACCCTATGAAAATAGATATCATACATGAAAAAAAATGTGAAAAGCACAAACATATGAAAACTAAACTATACATTACTAAGTACCAAACAGGTTCTGAAGAAATAAGAAGGGTAATCAAAAATTCCTTAGAAATAAATGACAATGAAAACACAATGATACACAGCCTATGAATTGCAGCAAAAGCAGTTTTAAGAGGGACGTTTATAGCAATACATTTCTAAAAAAAAAAAAAAAAAAAAAAAAAACAAGAAAAACAGAATAGGCAACCTAACTCTACACTTAAAAGAGCTGGAAAGGGAAGAACAAAAAAGCTCCAATGATAATAGAAGGAAATAAAACATAAAGATCTGAGAAAAAAATCAATTAAAACAGAAAAAGGAAGCAATATTAAAGATTAATAAAACTAAAAGCTGGTTCTTTGAGAAGATAAAATTGACAAACCACTAGCCTAACTCATTAATAAAATATGGAAAAAAATAAGAAAATTAGGAATGCAAAAGAGGAGGTTACAAAAGACAATGCAGCAAAACAAAGAATCATAAGAGATTATTCAATTCAGTTCAGTAGCTCAGTGGTGTCCAACTCTTTGCGATCCCTATGGATTGCAGCCCACCAAGCTTCCATCACCAATTCCCAGAGCTTGCTCAAACTAATGGCCATCGAGTTGATGAAGTCATCCAATCATCTCATGCTCTGTCATCCCCTTCTCCTCCTGCCTTCCATCTTTCCCAGCATCAGAGTATTTTCCAATGAGTCAGTTCTTCCCATCAGCTTGCCAAAATATTGGAGTTTCAGCTTCAGCACCAGTCCTTCCAATGAACATTCAGGACTGATTTACTTTAGGATTGACTGGCTTGATCTCCTTGCAGTCCAAGGGACTCTCAAGAGACTTCTCCAACACCGCAGTTCAAAAGAATCAATTGTTTGCTGCTCAGCTTTTTTTTATAATCCAACTTTCACATCCATACATGAGTACTGGAAAAACCATAGCTTTGACTAGATGGACCTTGTCTACAAAGCAATGTTTCTGCTTTCTAATATGCTGTGTAGGTTGGTAATAGCTTTTCTTCTGAGAAGCAAGCATACCTTAATTTTATGGCTGAATTCACCATCTGCAGTGATTTTGGAGCCCCCCAAAATAAAGTATCTCACTGTTTCCATTGTTTCCTCATCTATTTGCCATCCAGTGATGGGACCAGATGCCAGAATCTTCATTTTCTAAACGTTGAGTTTCAAGCCAACATTTTTCACTCCCCTCTTTCACTTTCATCAAGAGACTTTTTAGTTCTTCTTTGCTTTCTGCAATAAGGGTGGTGTCATCTGTGTATCTGAGGCTCTTGATAGTTCTCCCAGCAATCTTGATTCCAGCTTGTGCTTCATCCAGCCTTGCATTTCACGTAATATACTCTGGCACACAAGTTAAATAAGCATAATGGCAATATACTGCCTTGACATACTTCTTTTACAAATTGGAAGCAGTCTGTTGTCCTATGTCCAGTTCTAACTGTTGCCTCTTGTCCTGCATACAGATTTCTCAAGAGACAGGTAAGGTGGTCTGGTAATCCCATCTCTTGAAGAACATTCCACAGTTTGTTGTGATCCACACAGTCAAAGTCTTCAGCACAGTCAATAAAGCAGAAGTAGATGTTATTTTGGAACTCTCTTGCCTTTTCAATGATCCATCGAATGTTGGCAATTTGATCTCCACTTCCTTTTCCTTTTCAAAATCCATCTTGAACATCTGTAAGTTCACGGTTCACATACTGTTGAAGCCTGGCTTGGATAATTTTGAGCATTACTTTGCTAGTGTGTGAGAAGAGTGCATTGTTCAGGCTTTCCTTGTGGTTCAGCTGTAAAGAATCCACCTGCAATGTAGAAGACCTGTATTCAATCCTTGGATTAGGGAGATCCCCTGGAGAAGGGAAAGACTAGCCACTCCAGTATTCTAGCCTGGAGAATAAAAGAGTCAGATATGAGTGAGCAACTCTCACAAGAGATTATTATAAGCAACCATATGCTAATAAACCATATGCTAATAAATGCTAATAAACCTGGAGGAAATGGAGAGTTTCTTAGAAAAGTTCTACCTACCAATACTGAAAGAGGAAGAAATAGAAATTATGAAAAGTCAATTACAAACACTGAAATCGAAATTGTGATAACAAATTCCCACCCCCATCCCCAGAAAAACAATCTGGGGCCAGATGGCTTCACAGGTGAATTCTATCAAACATCTAAAGAAGAGCTAATGCCTATCCTTCTGAAGCTCTTTCAAAAACTTCAGAAGAATAAACACTTCCAAACTCATTCTATGGAGCCACAATTACCCTGATACCAAAACCAGACAAAGATATCACCAAAAAAAAGAAAAAAAGGAAAAAGAAAGAAAGAAAATTACAGGCCAATATCATTGATGAATATAGATGCAAAAATCCTCAGCAAAATTTTAGCAAACAGAATTCACCAACACATTTAAAAGATCTTACACCATGATCAAGTTGGGTTTAACCCAGGAATCCAAGGGTTTTTCAATATATGCAAACCAATCAATGTGATACACCATGGTGACAAATTGAAATATAAAAACCATTTGGTTTCATACATGATATTTTACATGTTTCGATGCCATTCTCCCAAATCTTCCCACCCTCTCCCTCTCTCACAGAGTCCACAAGACTGTTCTATACGTCAGTGTCTCTTTTGCTGTCTCGTACACAGGGTTATTGTTACCATCTTTCTAAATTCCATATATATGCGTTAGTATACTGTATTGGTGTTTTTCCTTCTGGCTTACTTCACTCTGTATAATAGGTTCCAGTTTCATCCATCTCATTAGAACTGATTCAAATGTATTCTTTTTAATGGCTGAGTAATACTCCATTGTGTATATGTACCATAACTTTCTTATCCATTCATCTGCTGATGGACATCTAGGTTGCTTCCATGTCCTGGCTATTATACACAGTGCTGCGATGAACATTGGGGTACACGTGTCTCTTTCCCTTCTGGTTTCCTCAGTGTGTATGCCCAGCAGTGGGATTGCTGGATCATAAGGCAGTTCTATTTCCAGTTTTTTAAGGAATCTCCACCAGTCCAGGTTTGATGCACGATACTGGATGCTTGGGGCTAGTGCACTGGGATGACCCAGAGGGATGGTATGGGGAGGGAGGAGGGAGGAGAGTTTAGGATGGGGAACACATGTATACCTGTGGTGGATTCATTTTGATATTTGGCAAAACTAATACAATTATGTAAAGTTTAAAAATAAAATAAAATTTAAAAAAAATTAAAAAAAAAACATTTTCAATAGATGCAAATTCAATAGAATTTCAATAGATGCAGAAAAGCTTTTGACAAAATTTGATACCCATTTATGATTAAAAACAACAACAACAACAACAACAAAAAACCTCTTCGCAAACTGGGCATAGAAGGACCCGGTTTTAACATAATAGAAGCCATATACAACAAATGCACAGGAAACATTATTCTCAATGGTGAGAAACTGCAAGCATTTCCTCTAAGGTCAGGAACAAAACAAGGGTCTCCACTCCACCACTTTTATTCAACATAGTTTTGGAAGTCCTAGCTATGGAAAGCAGAGCAAAGAAAGAAAGAAAAAAAATCCAAACTGGAAAGAAAGATGTAAAACTCTCATCTCATTTGCCTATGATATGATACTGTACATAGAAAATCCTAAAGCTAGTATCAGAAATTTACTGGAACTAATCAGTGAATTTAGCAAAATTTCAGGACACAAAATCAATACACAGAAATCACCTGCATTCCTATACATTAACAATAAAAAATCGGAGAGATTAAGAAATCAATGCTGTTGACCATTGCAACCAAAATAATAAAATATCTAGGTATAAATCTACCTAAGGAGATGAAAGATTTGTGTGAAGAAAACTATAAGACACTGATGAAAGAAATCAAAGATGACATAAACAGATGGAGAGATATCCCATCCTCCTGAGTTGAAAGAATCAATATTGTGAAAATGACTATACTACAAAATGAAATCTACAGTTTCAATGCAATTCCTATCAAATTACCAGTGACATTTTTCACAGAACTAGAAGACAAATTTCAAAATTTGTATGGAAAAATAAAAGACTCAGAATAGCCAAAGCAACCTTGTGAAAGAAGGAGGAATCAACTTATCTGATTTCAGGCTATACTTGAAAGTTACAGTCATCCGGACACTATGGAACTGGCACAAAAACAGAAATACAGATCAATGCAACAAGATAGAAAACCCAGAAGTAAACCCAATCTCCTATGGGCCCCTTATCTTTGACAAAGGAAACAAGAATACACAATGGGGGAAATACACATTCTTCAGTAAGTAGTGCTGGGACAACTGGACAACTACATGTTAAAGAGTGAAGTTAGAACACTTTTTCACACTTACACAAAGACAATATCAAAACTGATTAAATACTGAAATGTAAGAACAGAGGCTGTAAGACATTTAGAAGAAAACAAGGCAGAATGACATAAATCCTAGCAGGATCCTCTATGACCCACCTCCTAGAGGAATGGAAATTAAAACAGAAACAATCAAGTTTAGCCTAGTTAAACTTAAAAACTTTTGCACAGCAAAGGAAACTGTAAACAAGACAAAAGACAATCATCAGAATGGGAGAAGATAATAGCAAATGAAATATCTGACAAAGGATTAATTTCCAAAATAAGGTAGTAGCTTATACAAGGTTTGATTTCAGTAACAGAAAACAAACAACCCAATTAAAAGGTGGATAAAACATCCAAACAGATGACATTTCTCCAAATAAGACATACAATTCAGTTCAGTTCAGTTGCTCCGTCGTATCTGACTCTTTGCAACCCCATGAATTACAGCACACCAGGCCTCCCTGTCCATCACCAACTCCCAGAGTTCACTCAAACTCACGTCCATCGAGTCGGTGATGCAATCCAGCCATCTCATCCTCTGTCGTCCCCTTCTCCTCCTGCTCCCAATCCCTCCCAGCATCAGAGACTTTTCCAATGAGTCAACTCTTTGCATGAGGTGGCCAAAGTATTTGAGTTTCAGCTTTAGCATACAGCCTTGACGTATTCCTTTTCCTATTTGGAACCAGTCTGTTGTTCCATGTCCAGTTCTAACTGTTGCTTCCCGACCTGTGTATAGGTTTCTCAAGAGGCAGGTCAGGTGGTCTGGTATTTTTATCTCTTCCAGAATTTTCCACAGTTTATTGTGATCCACACAGTCACAGGCTTTGGCATAGTCAATAAAGCAGAAATAGATGTTTTTTCTGGAACTCTCTTCATTTTTCCATGATCCATTGGATGTTGGCAATTTGATCTTTGTTTCCTCTGCCTTACCTAAAACCAGCTTGAACATCAGGAAGTTCACGGTTCACGTATTGCTGAAGCCTGGCTTGAAGAATTTTGAGCATTACTTTAGAGAAATGCAAACCAGACTACAATGAGATATTACTTCACATCAATCAGACTGGCCATTATCAAAAAATCCACCCCCCCTCAAACAACAAAGTGTTGGAGAGGGTGTGGAACAAAGGGAACTCTCTTACACTGCTGGTGCAGATGTAAACTGTTAGACGGTATGGAGATGCCCATAAAAGCTAGGAATAAAACTTCCATATGACCTAACAATACCCCTTCTAGTCATATACCCTGAGTAAACCAAAAGTGAGAGAAGGCAATGGCACCCCACTCCAGTACTCTTGCTTGGAAAATCCCATGGACGGAGGAGCCTGGTGGGCTGAAGTACATGGGATCGCGAAGAGTAGGAGACGACTGAACGACTTCACTTTCACTTTTCATTCTCATGCATTGGAGAAGGAAATGACCACCCACTCCAGTGTTCTTGCCTGGAGAATCCCAGAGACAGAAAAGCCTGGTAGGCTGCCCTCTCTGGGGTCGCACAGTCAGACATGACTGAAGCGACTTAGCAGCAGTAGCAGCAGCAAACCAAAAGTGAAAAAAACACATGTACCCCAATGGTCATCACAGCACTATTTGTAATAGCTAGGACATGGAAGCAGTCTAGATATCCATAGATAAATGAATGAATAAAGAAATTGTGCTACATATATACAATGGAATTATACTCATCCATAAAATGGAACATGTTTGAGTCAGTTCTAATAATGTGGATGATGCCTATTATACAGAGTGAAGTAAGTCAGAAGGAGAAAAACAAATATTATATATTAATGCACATATATGGAATCTAGAAAATGGTGCTGATAAACCTATTTGTAGGGAAGCAATGGAGAGGCAGACAGAGAACAGCCTTACGGACAAGGGTGCAAGGGAGGAAAGAGAGGTTGAGTTGAATGGAAAGAGTAGCATGGAAGCATATATAGCACCCTATGTGAAATAGATAGCCAATGGAAATTTGATGTATGACTTGCTGAAGCCTGGTTTGGAGAATTTTAAGCATTACTTTACTAGCGTGTGAGATGAGTGCAATTGTGCGGTAGTTTGAGCATTCTTTGACGTTGCCTTTCTTTGGAATTGGAATTAAATCTGACCTTTTCCAGTCCTGTGGCCACTGCTGAGTTTTCCAAATTTGCTGGCGTATTGAGTGCAGCACTTTCACAGCATCATCTTTCAGGATTTGAAATAGCTCAACTGAAACCATCACCTCCACTATCTTTGTTCGTAGTAATGCTTTCTAAGGCCCATTTGACTTCACATTCCAGGATATCTGGCTCTAGGTCAGTGATCACACGATCGTGATTATCTGGATCCTAAAGATCTTTTTTGTACAGTTCTTCTGTGTATTCCTGCCATCTCTTCTTAATATATTATGCTTCTGTTAGGTCCATACCATTTCTGTCCTTTATCGAGCCCATCTTTGCATGAAATGTTCCCTTGATATCTCTCATTTTCTTGAAGAGATCTCTAGTCTTTCCCATTCTGTTGTTTTCCTCTATTTCTTTGCATTGATCACTGAGGAAGGCTTTCTTATCTCCTTGTTATTCTTTGGAACTCTGCATTCAGATGCTTATATCTTTCCTTTGCTCCTTTGCTTTTCACTTCTCCTCTTTTCACAGCTATTTGTAAGACCTCCCCAGACAGCCATTTTGCTTTTTTGCATTTCTTTCCCACGAGGATGGTCTTGATTCCTGTCTCTTGTACAATGTCATGCACCTCCATCCATAGTTCATCAGGCACTCTATCAGATCTAGGCCCTTAAATCTATTTCTCGCTTCCACTGTATAATCATAAGGGATTTGATTTAGGTCATACCTGAATGGTATATTGGTTTTCCTGCTTTCTTCAATTTAAGTCTGAATTTGGCAATAAGGAGTTCATGATATGAGCCACAGTCAGCTCCTGGTCTTGTTTTTGTTGACTGTATAGAGCTTCTCCATCTTTGACTGTAAAGAATATAATCAATCTGATTTTGATGTTGACCATCTGGTGATGTCCATGTATAGAGTCTTCTCTTGTGTTGTTGGAAGAGGGCGTTTGTTATGACCAGTGCATTTTCTTGGCAAAACTCTATTAGTCTTGGCCCTGCTTCATTCCATATTCCAAGGCCAAATTTGCCTGTTATTCCAGGTGTTTCTTGACTTCCTACTTTTGCTTTCCAGTCCCGTATAATGAAAAGGACTTTCTTTGAGTGTTAGTTCTAAAAGGTCTTGTAGGTCTTCATAGAACCTTTCAACTTCAGCTTCTTCAGTGTTATTGGTTGGGGCATAGACTTGGATTACTGTGATATTGAATGGTTCTCCTTGGAAATGAACAGAGATCATTCTGGGGTTTTTGAGATTGCATCCAAGTACTGCATTTTGGACTCTTTTCTTGACCATGATGGCTACTCCATTTCTTCTGAGGGATTCTTGCCCGCGGTAGTAGATATAATGGTCATCTGAGTTAAATTCACCCATTCCAGTCCATTTTAGTTCACTGATTCCTAGAATGTCAACATTCACTCTTGCCATCTCTTGTTTGACCACTTCCAATTTGCCTTGATTCATGGACCTGACATTCCAGGTTCCTGTGCAATATTGCTCTTTACAGCATCAGACCTTGCTTCTATCACCAGTCACATCCACAGCTGGGTATTCTTTTTGGTTTGGCTCCATCTCTTCATTCTTTCTGGAGTTATTTCTCCACTGATCTCCAGTAGCATATTGGGCACCTACTGATCTGGAGAGTTCCTCTTTCAGTATCCTATCATTTTGCCTTTTTGTATTGTTCATGGGGTTCTCAAGGCAAGAATACTGAAGTGGTTTGCCATTCCCTTCTCCAGTGGACTACATTCTGTCACTTCTCTCCACCATGACCGGCCCTTCTTGGGTTGTCCCACATGCATGGCTTAGTTTCATTGAGTTAGACAAGATTGTGGTTCTAGTGTGATTAGATTGACTAGTTTTCTGTGAGTATGGTTTCAGTGTGTTTGCCCTCTGATGCCCTCTTGCAACACCTACAATCTTACTTGGGTTTCTCTTACCTTGGGTGTGGGGTATCTCTTCACGGCTACTCCAGCAAAGTGCAGGCCCTGCTCCTTACCTTTCCCACTATCAATGCAAGAGTGTTCCTTTTCTCCATACCCTCACCAGCATTTATTGTTTGTAGACTTTTTGATGATGGCCATTCTGACTGTTGTGAGGTGGTATCTCATTGTAGCTTTGATGTGTATTTCTTTAATAATGAGTGATGTTGAGCATCTTTTCATGTGCTTGTTAGCCATTTGTATGTCTTCTTTGGAGAAATGTCTCTTCAGGTCCCTTTCCCAAATTTTGGCTTGTTTGCTTTTCTAGTATTGAGTCGTATGAGCTGCTTGTATATTTTGGAAATTAATTCTTTATCAGTTGTTTCTTTGCTATTATTTTCTCCCATTCTGATGATTGTCTTTTCATCTTGTTTGTAGTTTCATTTGCTGTGCAAACGATTTTAAGTCTAATTAGGTCATACTTGTTTCTTTTGTTTCTATTTCCGTTACTCTAGGAGGTGGGTCATAGACAATCTTGCTTCAATTTATGTCATTGAGTGTTCTGCCTATGTTTTTCTCTAAGACTTTTATAGTTTCTGGTCTTACATTTAGATCTTTAATCCATTTTCAGTTTATCTTTCTTCATGGCATTAGGTAGTTTTCTAACTTCATTCTTTTGCATGTAACTGTCCAGTTTTCCCAGCACTACCTATTTAAGAGGCTATCATTACTTCTTTGTATATTCTTGCCTCCTTTGTCAAAAACAAGATACCCATAGCCATGTGGGTTTATCTGTGTGTTCTCTATCCTGTTCCATTTGTCTGTATTTCTGTTTTTGTGCCAGTTCCATACTGTCTGGATGACTGTAGCATTGTAGTATAGTCTGAAATCAGGAAGGTTGATTCCTCCAGCTCCATTCTTCTTTCTCAAGACTGCTTTGCCTATTTAGGGTCTTTTGTGTTTGAATTGTGACATTTTTTTGTTCTAGTTCTGTGAAAAATTCCATTAGTAATTTGATAGGGATTCCATTGAATCTGTATATTGCTTTTGGTAGTACAGTCATTTTCACAGTATTAATTCTTCCTACCTAGGAACAGGGACTATCTCTCCATCTGTTTATGTCATCTTTGATTTCTCTTATCAGTGTCTTATAATTTTCCTATACAGATCTTTTACTTCCTTAGGTAGGCTTATTCCTAGATATTTAATTCTTTTTGTTACAATGGTAAATGGGATTGATGCATTAATTTCTCTTTCTGATTTTTCATTGTTTGTATATAGGAATGTAAGTGATTTCTGTGTATTGACCTTGTATCCTGCAACTTGGCTCAATTCACTGTTTAGTTCTGGTAATTGTCTGATAGTTTCTCTTGCATTTTCTATGTTTGGTTTAATGTCATCTGCAAACAGTGATAGTTTTATTCTTCTTTTATTATGTGGATACATTTTATCTATTTTCCTTCTCTAATAGCTATAGCTAGGACTTCCAAAACTATGTTGAATAATAGTGGTGAGAGAGGACACCCTTGTCTTGTTCTTGATCTTAGAGGGAACACTTTTTTTTTTTTTTTTTTTTTAGCATTGAGAATAATGCTTGCTGTGGGTTTATCATATATGGCCTTTACTATGTTGAGGTAGGTTTTTTTCTACAACCATTTTTTGAAGTGCTTTTATCATAAATGGATGCTGAATTTGGTCCAAGTCTTTTTCTCCATCTATTAAGATGATCATATGGTTTTTATCTTTCAATTTGTTAATTTAGTGTATCATATTGTTTGATTTGTGTATAGTGAAGAATCCCTGCATCCCAGGAATAAACATGACTTGATCATGATGTATGAGCTTCTGATTGTATTTTTGATATAATTTTTTTGAGGATTTTGTATCTACATTCATCACTGATATTGGCCTGTGAATTTGTTTTTTCGTGTTGTCTTTGCTTGGTTTTGGTATCAGTGTGATTGTTGCCTTGTAGAATGAGTTTGGAAACGTTCTTTCCTCTGCAATTTTTTGGAAGAGTTTCAGAAAAATAAGCATTAGTTCTTTTATAAATGATTAATAGAATTCCCCCGTGGAGCCATCAGCCCTGTGATTTTGCTTTTTGGGAGATTTTTGATCACTGCTTTGATTTCAGGGCTTGTAATTGACTTGTTCATAATTTCTATTTCTTCCAGGTTCAATTTTGAGAGGTTGAACTTTTATAAGAATCTATCCATTTCCTCCAGGTTGTCCATTTTATTAGCATATAGTTGCTCATAATATTATCTTATGATCTTTTGTATTTCTGTGCTGTCAGTTGTAGAATTTCCTTTTTCATTTGTAATTTTGTTGATATGATTTTTCTTTCTTTTTGCCTTAATGAGTCTGACTAGTGGTTTATCCATTTTGTTTATCTTCTCAAAGAACCAGATTTTAGTTTTATTAATCTTTGCTATAGTGGAGGTGATGAAATTCCAGTTGAGCTATTCCAAATCCTGAAAGATGATGCTGTGAAAGTTCTGCACTCAATATGCCAGCAAATTTGGAAAACTCAGCAGTGGCCACAGGACTGGAAAAGGTCATTTTCATTCCAATCCCAAAGAAAGGCAATGCCAAAGAATGCTCAAACTACCACATAATTGCACTCATCTCACACGTTATTAAAGTAATGCTCAAAATTCTCCAAGCAAGGCTTCAGCAATATGCGAAACGTGAAATTCCTGATGTTCAAGCTGGTTTTAGAAAAGGCAGAGGAACCAGAGACCAAATTGCCAATGTCCGCTGGATCATGGAAAAAGCAAGAGAGTTCCAGAAAAACATCTATTTCTGCTTTATTGACTATGCCAAAGCCTTTGACTGTGTGGATCACAATAAACTGTGGAAGATTCTGAAAGAGATGGGAATACCAGACCACCTGATCTGCCTCTTGAGAAATTTGTATGCAGGTCAGGAAGCAACAGTTAGAACTGGACATGGAACAACAGACTGGTTCCAAATAGGAAAAGGAGTACAGCAAGGCTGTGTATTGTCACCATGTTTATTTAACTTCTATGCAGAGTACATCATGAGAAAGGCTGGACTGGAAGAAACACAAGCTGGAATCAAGGTTGCCTGGAGAAATATCAACAACCTCAGATATGCAGATGACACCACCCTTATGGCAGAAAGTGAAGAGGAACTCAAAAGCCTCTTGAAGAAAGTGAAAGTGGAGAGTGAAAAAGTTGTCTTAAAGCTCAACATTCAGAAAATGAAGATCATGGCATCCAGTCCTACCACTTCATGGGAAATGGATGGGGAAACAGTGGAAACAGTGTCAGACTTTATTTTTCTGGGCTCCAAAATCACTACAGATGGTGACCGCAGCCATGAAATTAAAAGACGCTTACTCTTTGGAAGGAAAGTTATGACCAACCTAGATAGCATATTCAAAAGCAGAGACATTACTTTGCCAAAAAAAGGTTCGTCTAGTCAAGGCTATGGTTTTCCCTGTGGTCATGTATGGATGTGAGAGTTGGACTGTGAAGAAGGCTGAGTGCCGAAGAATTGATGCTTTTGAGCTGTGATGTTGGAGAAGACTCTTGAGAGTCCCTTGGACTGCAAAGAGATCCAACCAGTCCATTCTGAAGGAGATCAGCCCTGGGATTTCTTTGGAAGGAATGATGCTAAAGCTGAAACTCCAGTACTTTGGCCACCTCATGCGAAATGTTGTCTCATTGGAAAAGACTCTGATGCTGGGAGGTGCCGAGAGCTGGTAAGGCATTCCACTCGTGACAAAGGTCATGAGGAAGGAGGCTTGGCATACGCAAAGGCGGGATCGAGCCTCAGGAGTCCCTCCAGATATTCTCGAGCATCTACCCCCAAAAACCAGAGTCTGCCTACTTTATTGCTTTGTGCTCTCACCTCTGACTTTACTGGGGGCTGTCCCCTACCACCATCTGGCTCTCTCTGACAAAGAGTTAACTTACAGCTCCAATTAATACAAGTTCCTGGGCAATTAGGAGTGTTTAAATCCAAACCCCTCAGATGGCTCTCTAACTCGCCTGACAAATTTACCCTGACTCCTACAGCTATGCATACGATTGTTTACAATCTCCCAGCCTTGAGAGGCACGGGAAGCTTAAGATATTCAAATAGCTTAGAGCCTCTCTGAGAGTTAGAAACTGTCAGAATAAAACTAGTAAAAGATTTCATTGATGAACCAATGCTTGTTGCCAAGTTTTCACATCCCCTGAATTGTACCCTTGAATATGTATTAATTAATATAGTTGGTATGTAGAAAAAATAAGTAGTGGCCTTGGTGTTAGTAACTTTAGACCCTTAAGGTAATAAATTCTTTCCTTTGTTGTAAACCCATTACACATCTGCCCTATAGGAATGCAATTTTATCTTCGGAAGATGGCGCCAAACCTTAAAATAATTACTCTTAGAGAAAATAAGTCTTTGTTGATAAGTCCTTGTCAAAAGTCATAAAATGTTAATAGGCCTTCTGGCCAGAAGATGATGTAAATCACCTAAACCATTTGTATACGATAATTTTGCAGGAATGAAACCCTGGTTTTTGATAAGGATCAAAAACTGCTTAAAAAAAAAAAAAAAAAAAACCTGCTGACTTTGCATCCCCTATTATCCTCTATGTGTAACTTAGGGTATATAAGCCCCTGTTGAAAATAAAGCTATGGGCCTTGCTCACCAACGCTTGGTGTCCCCATGTCATTCTTCCCTTTAACTTCCAGCTGAGTCTCCGTCTGGAGCGTGGAACCCACCAGGCTTACTAATTATGCCTGGGCTTCTAAGATCCGACTGGGGAGGCCTCAGTGTCTCCTCTCCTTCGGGAGAATGGAAGGACGCCTGCGGCCTACGTAAGTGGTGCAAACTTCTTGTCTTGAAGTTTTATTGGTCTCCCGCATAAACCAAGCTACTCAGCCTCTTTTCTCTACTGAATTTTCCTACTGAGCTATCCTCATTCTATTACTCTTTATATCTTTGATAAATATGTAAATAGTCGCCAACGCTGTCTCCCCTTCGAATACCCTGGATCAGCCAGGACTGGACCCCTGCCTGGATCAGCTGGGGCTGGACCCCGGCAGGGAGGGATTGGGGGCAGGAGGAGAAGGGGACGACAGAGGATGAAATGGCTGGATGGCATCACTGACTCGATGGACATGAGTCTGAGTGAACTCTGGGAGTTGGTGATGGACAGGGAGGCCTGGCGTGCTGTGATTCATGGGGTCGCAAAGAGTTGGACACGACTGAGCCACTGATCTGATCTGATTGTTTACTTCATTTCTTTTTCACTTATTTCTGCTCTGAGCTTTATGGTTTTTCCTGCTCACTTTGGTTTTTTTTTTTTTTTTCTTTCTGTTTTTCTTTTCCCTGCTGCTTTAGATGTAGAGTTAGGTTGTCTATTCAATGCTTTTATTGATCCTTGAGGTAGGATTGTATCCCTATAAACTTCCCTTCTAGAACTGCTTTTGCTGTGTCCTATAGGTTTTGGGTCATCATGCTTTAGTTGTCATTTGTTTCTAGGATTCTTTTGATTTCCATTCTTATTTCTTCAGTAGCCTCTTCATTATTTAATAGTGTATTGTTTGATCTCCATGAGTTTGTGTGTTTTTTTGCCTTTTTTTTTTTTTCCCTGTAACTGATATCTAATCTCATAGTATTGTGGTCAAGAAGATACTTGATTTTATTTCAATTTTCTGTAATTTACTGAGGTTTGATTTTGAATTTAATTTACTGAGGTTTGTTATGTGGTCCAAGATGTGGTCTATTCTGTGTGCACTTGAGAATAAAGTATATTCTTCTGCATTTGGATGGAAAGTCCCTAAGATAGCAGTTAGGCCCATTTGGTCTAATGTTTCATTTAAGGTTGTGTTTCCTTATTGATTCTCTGTTTTATTGATCTGCCCATTGGTGTACATGAGGTGATCAATAAACTCCTCTACTATTATTGTGTTGCTGTCAATTTCCCCTTATGTTAATGTTTCCCTTGTGTATTGAAGTGCTCCTATGTTGGATGCATGAATATTTACAATTATTATGTCTTCTTCTTGGATCAATCCTTCAATGCAGTGTCTTTCTTTATTTCTTATAATATTCTTTATTTTAAAGTCTATTTTTTTTCTGAAATAAGGATTATTACTCCAGCCTTCTTTTGGTTTCCACTTGAATGGAATATATTTTTCCATCCTTTTACTTTCAGTCTCTGTGTATCTCTAGTTTGAAGTAGGTCTCCTATAGGCAACACATATATGGGGTGTTGTTTCTGTATCCATTCAGTCAGTGGTATTTTTGGTTGCTTTTCTTTCTTTCCCTTTTATTCTCATCTTCAGCAATTATTTTCACCCTTCTATCCTCCAGCTTACTTATCCATCCCTCTGCCTCTGTTGTTTTGCTATTGGTTCCTTCTAGGGCATTTTTAATTTCAGTAATTGTGTTACTCATCTCTGTTTGTTTATTGTTTCTTTCTTCTTTGTTTTTGTTGACTGTATTAGCTGTGTTAAATGTTTCTTGCATTTACTCCTTTCTATTGTGAAGTCTTTAGAACAACTTTGCTATCATTATTCTAAATTCTCTTTCAGTTTGTTTGCTTATTTCCTCTTTGTTTATTTGGACTTGTGAATTTCTACCTTGCTTTCATTTGTGTTGTATTTTCTGTCTTTTCATCATTTTTTTTTTCCCTAACTTGCTCCACTTGAGGTCTCCTTTTTCCAGGCTTTAGGGTTGTGATCCTTTTTCCTTTTGGTTTTTGCCCTTTGAGGGAAATGTTGGTTGGGTAATTTGTGTTGCTTTCTTGTTAGTGTTGACTTGTGCCTGTGTCCTGGTGGGAGGAGATAAAGCAGATAAAGCAGATAATTACAGAAATATTGGGACATATACACACACTTCCACACATACAGTTTTAACCAAATATTTCTAAAGAAAAGAGATTGACAATACAGGATATTGACTTGGTGAACAAGGAAAACCAAAAGTGATATCAACCAATTAAAAGCAGAGCTAGTTAATACTCAATTTGGAAAACTGAGCATGAGGAGAGGGCCAACTGTGGAATATAGCAAAGTGAGCTCCACAATGTTTGGTGAAAACAAAAACAAAACAATAGTGAAGGGAAAAGAGAGAAGAAAAAAAAAGAAGAAGAGAGGGGGAAAAAGAGGAGAATGGAGGGAAAAGAGAAAAAGAAGGGGTGGGAAAGAGGATAAAAAGAGAGACAGATATTTAAAAAAAAATTAGAAAAGCAAAGATGAATAGATGTATGTGGGGATGTATATATATTCAGGAATAGCTACACACAGTAAAGAACTATAGGAAAAGCAGTTGGCAGTTGAATATATCAAAAACAAAATAAAGAAAAAAACTTAAAATGATTTTTTTTTTTTACAAGAAACACATAGAGGAAAACTCCACAGCACTGCAAAAGGCTAATATGAAGATGGAAATATGTAGTGGGAATAAACAGTGTGATTTATAATAACAAAAGGAAAAATGTTAAAATTAACTTTTTAACAAGAAAAAAAAAAAAAAAGAGGAAAGCTCCTCAGCATTGCAAAAGGTTAGTGTGAAGGTGGAAATATGTAGGGGAATGTTGTTACTATTATGCTTAGTCGTATCTGACACTTTTCAACCCCATGGATCATAGCTTATCAGACTCATGGGATTCTCCAGGCAAGAATATTGGAGTGAGTTACCATTTTCTCCTCAAGGGGATCTTCTTGGCCCAGGGATTGAACCTGAGTCGCTTATGTTTTCTGAATTTGCAGGAGGGTTCAGTATGGGTATAAACAGTGTGATTTATAAGAAAAAGAAAATCTTAAGATGAATTTTAATCTTTTTTTAAGCAAGAGGAAAAAAAGGAAAACTCCACAGCATCACAAAGAATAATGTGAAGGTGGAAATATGTAGGGGGAATAAACAGTGTGATTTATAGGAAAAAAATAAAAAATAAATTGCTGGGAGCCAGCGTGAGGAACTCCGCCTGTGGCAAAGGTCATGAGGAAGGAGGCTAGGCATACGCAAAGGCAGGATTGAGCCTCAGGAGTCCCCCTGGAAATTCTCGAGCATCTACCCCCAAAACCAGAGTCTGCCTACTTTACTGCTTTGTGCTCTCACCTACACCTCTGACTTTATGGGGGGCTGTCCCCCACCACCTCTCTCTGAAAAAGAGTTAAATTACAGCTCCAGTTAATAAAGTTCCTGGGAATGACAAGAGTGTTTTAGTTCACAACCGTGAGAGGCATGAGATGTTCTAAACTGTCTGAATACAGATTCCTTTGAGCAGTTAAAAGATTGATTAGAAATTGTATTGGTGAAGGGTTTTTCACTTGTGGGGCCAATGTTTGCTGCTAAGTTTCCATATCCCTTATCTGCTCTGTCCCTGGCAGTGTATTGATTAATATAATTGCTGTAAGTAGTAGCTTTAATGTTTGTAACCTGGGACCCTTGAGTTAATTCTTTTTCTTGTTACAGCCCACCACACCTTTGCCTTATAGGAATGCAACTTTATCTAATGCTTTTGGAGGGTGGCGCCTGACTAATCACCTTTAGAGAAAAATAAGTTTTCTGAAGAAAGGGTCTTAAAATGTTAACAGGCCTCCAGGGCAGAAGATGATGCAAATCACCTAAACTTTTGCATATGATAAGTTTGCAGGAAGAAAGCCTGGTGTATTGCATGACTCTACCCCTTCCTCCATTATCCTCTATGCATAACTTAAGGTATAAAAACTACTTTGGAAGATAAAGTGCAGACCTTGTTCACCAAAGCTTGGTCTCCCCATGTCGTTCTTTCTCTCACCTTCTTGCTGAATTATTCAGCCTCTTTTCTCCACTGAATTTTCCTACTGAGCTATCCTTATTCTATTACTCTTTATGTCTCTAATTAATATTTGATTAAAGCTATTGTATCCAGTTTGCCGACGCCATCCCCGCTTCGAATTCCCTGGATCCACTGGGGCTGGACCCCAGCAAGTGGCGCCCGAACAGGCTATTTCGAAGGTATGTACCTTAGAGAAAGTGTGTGTTGAATTTACGGGATGGACAGGACCCCACTCAGGGTGCTGTGGACCCCCCAGTAGGACAGACAGGGCGAGTAGGAGTGGGAAGTGTTAAAGGGGTTTGAGAGAAAACCCGTTTTTTATTGAAAGTGTCAAAGGGGTTTGAGAGAAAACCTGGTTTCTAGAGTTAAAAGGTTGAAAGAAACCTGATCTTTGAAAACTAAACCTAAATCTTCTACTATACTTAATTTTCTGACATGGGTAACACTAAATCAAATGAAAGACAGCTCTTTATAGGAGTAATTTTTTTTTTTTTTCATTTGTACAAGAACAGTGTCCTTGGTTTCCAGAAGAGGGTACTGTTAATTTAGATACTTGGGTGAAGGTAAAAACAACAACAACAACAACTAAAAACTTATCCTACAAATATGATTAAAAATGTTCTGGACCCCCATCATGAGGCTGTTGGATAGCCTATGGGAGAGGCTATAGTGGTGGATGGTAGTGGGTCTCCACCTTCTGCACAGATCATATTTTCTGTCATTGATGAAGGAAAGGAGGGAGACTGTGCTCTATCTCCCGAGGAGTGAGAGGGCTTACAGGACGCTGTGGCTGGGCACCCTAGCGAGCCCCCTTCCCCTCTACACAAACCTTTAAAAATGTATCCAACAATATTTGATTTAAGGTGACTACCCCACCTCTGCTTGCCCCTCCCAGGGCTTAGGAATTCCCCAGTTTACATCCAAAGCCTCCCAGACCATTGCCTAAGGCTGAAAAAGATAAGAAAATTTTCTTTTAAACAAAGGAGATTTTAAAGAATACACAATATACAGAGCCTGCTCCTTGCAGAAAACCCCCTCAGGGGGGCCTCACCCAAGAAAAAAAAAAAAAAGAAAGAAAGAGAGAGAGAAATAAAAAGAAAAAAGGAAAGAAAATAGAGAAAGATCTAAAGATAGAGAAAGAGCTAAAGAGTGAAAAGGAAAGAGGAATGGAGAAGAAAGGAATCAGGGAATGCAGCAAGATAGAGAAAGGAAGAAAGAAAGTTAGAAAAAGAGATACAGAGAGAAAGAGAGAGAGGAGGGAAGAAAAAGTTAGAGAGAAAGAGGGTAAAGGGAAAGAAACGAAGGAAAGAGAAGGGTAGTGAAAAAGGAAGGGGGAGAGAAAAGTGAGAAAGGCAGGAAAAGAGAGAGAGAGAGAGAGACAGTAAGAAGGAAGAATGGAGAATGAAAGAGGGAAACAAGAAGGAAATGATAGAAAGTAAAAGAGAAGAGAAGAGGAAGGAAAGAAGATAGAGTGAGGGAAAGAAAACTTGAGAAAGATTTAAAGAGAAGAAGGAAGAAAAAATCATCAGAGGAGAGAGGAGATGACTTACAGGACGCTCTGACCAGGCACCCTGGCGAGCTCCCTCCCCCTCTGCACAAACCTTTTAAAAAACTTATCCACCACTTTCTGATTTAAGGCAATCGCCGCCACCTCTCTTTGCACCTTCCAGGGCCCAAGAGTTCCCCACTTTGCCCCCAAAGCCTCTCAAAGTGTTGCCTAAGCCTGAGGAAGATAAAAATTTTTTGAATAGTGGAGCTTTTAAAACAGACTATATGCACAATATGCAGAGCATGTTCCTTGGAGAAAACACCTTCAGGGGGATCTCACCCAGGCTAAGAGAAAAGTGGAACGGTAAGGGGATTTAGCAACAATATTAACCCCTGACATGCCAGTTACTCCAATTCCAACAGAAGTGGCTGGCCCCCTGTCTGAGGGCATTGTAGGACTTGTGCTAGGGCGTAGCTCGCTTTCTTTTAAAAAAATTTCAGTGGTTCATGGTGTAGTAGATTCTGATTACATTGAGAAATTTAAATTTTGATCTTACCGCCTACTAAAACTGTGCAAATTAATAAAGGTCTAAGAGTAACACAGCTTTTGCTTTTACCTTACCAGACAGGAAAAAAAACTTGACTTCTCAAGCTAAGAGCCACAGAGCATTTAGATCTAGTGATCTAGCTTTTTGGGTACAGGAAATTACAGCCCCAAGGCCTTTAAAAGATCTTTTAATTCAAGAAAATAAAATGTCAGGGCTATTAGACACAGGAACAGACGTCTCTTAACATTGCTGGGAAAGACTGATCCAGCTCCTGGCCAACACATACTACTGAAAATGAGTTGATGGGATTAGAGAAAGTGGTATATGGGGTGAGAATGCTGTAGAGAAAAAGGTGAGGGAGAGTTTAATACCTTGAAGAGTAGTGAGTTCCCCGTTGTTGGAAGTATTCAAGCAAAGATTAGATGGTTGCTTGTCATCTAAAAAGCTAACTGGAGAAGCTTATAAAGATGTTGTGCAACACCTCTTTACTTGCTTCTCATATTTAGGTCTGCCAAAAGTTTTGAAAACTGATAATGCCCCTTTGAAGCTGTGGAGAGATTGTTTACTAACTTTAAATGATTTCCAAAAATTATTAGGGGACATTAATTGGATATGCCCACACTTAAAACTGACTACTGCAGATTTAGAGCCTTTATTTGATTGCTTAAAAAGCGATCCTAATTCCAGTTCTAAGAGAAAGTTTACTAATGAGACAGAGTTGGCTCTTGTTAAAGTAGATGAGACTTTAAATGATCAGTTAATTAGGATTAATATTACCAGAAGATGAGATTAAATTATTCTTGCCACAAAACATACACCTACAGAGTGCTTGTGACAAAAAGGCCCATTGGTTCCATCTACCAGTGACCCCAAGAAAAATAGTTTTATCTTATCCCAGCTTGGAAAAAAGAAGTGTGGAACTTTTTAGAAAAGAAGTAGCAAATATAATAATTCCATTCAATAAGGATCAACTATAAGTCTTTTACAAAATAGTGATGATTGGCAAGTTGCCCTGATAGATTTCAGGTGTCAAATTTTGTTTCATTTGCCCTCAAGCCCCCACAGTAGTTAAAAGTTCAAAAATGTTAGATTGGCAGTTTGAGGATACCTGTGGAACTTTCCAACCCTATGTAGTTCCTACGCTCCCCTTTACCCTATGCGGGAGGGACGTGCTCTCTCAAATAGGAGATACTCAGAGAAGGGTTTTCTTAATTTCTTAGTTATCAACAGGCGGTACAATTAACAATACTTTATATATTGTTATAAATACATAATATAAATGTATTTGGCTAATTACAGTTTGCCTAGGCAATGGCAACCCACTCCAGTACTCTTGCCTGGAAAATCCCATGGACGGAGGGGCCTGGTGGGCTGCAGTCCATGGGGGTTGCTAGGAGTCGGACACGACTGAGTGACTTCACTTTATTTTTTCACTTTCATACATTGGAGAAGGAAATGGCAACCCACTCCAGTGTTCTTGCTTGGAGAATCCCAGGGAAGGGGGAGCCTGGTGGGCTGCCACCTCACGACTGAAGTGACTTAGCAGCAGTAATTAGGTATGGGTATAAATAAAATATAATAAAGGTACACCTGATTCTATTTATAGATCTATACTTAATTAATTTGTATATAAATTAATATGTATACTATATATGCATATTATATATTTATACTGTAATTAAATATATATTGCAGTAATATAATGTGTGTGTGGCTGATATTAATTGATATGGATTGATGTGCTGTGACGATATATGTTCTATATACTGTATAATTATATTATATATGTGTATATATATATATATGTGTGACATTATGCAGTACATTGGTTTCTGTTGGTTGGTATTAGCTGTGTACGTGTTGTATTGTTGTAATATATATTAATTAATATATTAATTATAAAGTTCAAATTAAGTATATTGATTTATATGTATTATATTTCAATAAGTTTATACTTGTTGCCATATATAAATACATTTTGCATTTAGGTATATCTGTATACCAAAATGAGATATGGAGGTTATACATTTATTATTTAAATTTATACAGAGACCTAAACTAAACATTAGACCTAAATTAACATATCTCTAAATTTATGTTGTTAAAATGTAAATTTTAGAAATTTAAAAAATTAAATTGACAATTGCTTGACAATTCCTTTATCATAAAACCCCCATAGGTATAATTGGGGTAGCCAGACAAAAAATAGGTTTTATGGCAAAATGGCCCCCTAGAGTGGGTCCATCTGCCTGCTCAAACTAAAAAAGTAGCGGCTTCTTATCCAGGATTGATATCTACTTTGATATTAAAGGAAAAAAGCGGAGCATTAAGTTATTTAGTAAAGAGCCATCAGAAATTGTAATTCCATATAATAAGGAATAACTTGATGCTCTTCTAATGTTTGATGAAAATTGGCAGATTGCTATAGAAAACTGTTGTCGTCAAATTTTTACATCATTTACCCTCCAATGTTTTGTTAAATTTTATATCTAGACACCCAGTTATCTTCCCTGTTAGATACAAACAGTTCCCTATTCCAGATGCCAAAAATTTTGTATAAAATTTCAAATAAAACATAACATGGGCACCCCTTATTATCCCCAGGGACAAGCTATAGTAGATAGAGCACACTAAACATTAAAAATACAAATTCAAAAAATTAAAGGAAGGGGAATTTAAGTATAGTTCCCCTCCATCAGATCTTACAACATGCTTTCTTTGTAATGAATAACCTAAATGCTGATTCATCTGAAACAACAAGATACAAAGCCATTGGTAAAATGGAAGGACATCTTCTCCGGACAATGGAAGGATCCTGACCCATTATTAACTAGAGGTCGAGGATGTGCTTGTATTTTTCCACAGGACGCAGATTCTCCAATTTAGATCCAAGACAGGCTGATTCACCATGTCACAGTTCCCCAGACATCCGGTTCCCCCATTGCTTCAATCACAAAAGAGGAGGGGCACTCCTCTGCCCCTGCTGCTGCTGCTGTACGGAACAGCCATGCATTGGGAGCTGTGGGCCAGACCAGCCTGGCTGCTGGGGCCCAGCGCACAGCACTCACAGCCAGTAGCCCCTCCAGCGTCTGTCTGCACTTGCTTGGCCACAGCTGAGCCCGAGGCCTCACTGAGGCCGGTTCAGCGAGGGAGCGGGTGTGGCGCCCACTGGCACGGGAGGCAAGATAAACACTGAGATCCTGTCGAGACTGACGGGGCTGTTGCAGTGAGAATTCCAACCAGAAAATAACTCTACTTATTTTGTTTTGGCTTGTCTACCCTCTCCTTATGTTTTTCTCTTTACCAACGATTCTGGAAAACTTAATGTACATGTGACTTTCACTGGTGGACCCAATGTAGTGACTTGTGAACAATGTATGCTCTCATCTTGTTTAAACCCTCAATATAATGTTTGCTCCTTTGTGGTGTTACAACGCCCACCCTATCTTATGGTGCCTATATGATAGCTATGATCTTGCTGTGTTACAACAACTGCAGGATTTAATGAGATCACGACAGTTTGTGGGCTTGCTTATCCTGCTAAGCTTTAATAACCACAATTACTTCCCTTACTGTGGCAGCAATATCATTGACTCAACAAGTGCATACTGCCCAATATGTTTATATCATGTCTAAAAATGTTTCTTTAACTCTAGCCACATAGGAAGCTATATATAGAAAGTTCGAAATGAGGGTAGATGCCTTGGAGGAGGCAATAATATATATTGGGACTGAGTTACAAGCTTTAAAAGTGAAGATGGCTTTGACATGCCACGCTGATTACAGGTGGATATGCGTGACATCTTTGAAGGTAAACGAGACAGATTATGAATGGGAAAAAAATAAAAATCTTATTTCAGGTGTTTGGAACAGCTCTGATATTGGGCTGGACTTAGGGAAACTTCATAATCAAATACACACCTTGGAACACTCTTGACTGGATTTTACTGCTGCTGGAGCAGCTAATGACTTTTTTCACATCTTCTCTAACTTTATTTCTGGAAAAAATATTCTAATATCCTTAGTTATGCTGCCATTGGTGCTCTAATCCTACTTCTCATAATCATACTTCCTTGTATTGTCAGGATTCTTTGGCAGAACATTCAGAAGCTCACAACTGAGCTGCATCTGGCTGTTTTAAGAAATAAAAAAGGGGGAGATGCGGGGAGCCGGCGTGAGGACCTCCACCTGTGACAAAGGTCATGAGGAAGGAGGCTCAACATATGCAAAGGCAGGATCGAGCCTCAGGAGCCGCCCTGGAAATTCTCGAGCATCTACCCCCAAAACCAGAGTCTGCCTACTTTACTACTTTGTGCTCTCACCTACACCTCTGACTTTACAGGGGGCTGTCCCGCACCACCTCTTGAAAGAGGAGAAGGAGTTAACTTAGAGCTCCAGTTAATAATAATTCCTGGGCGTGACAGGAGTGTTTCAACCTACAAACTCCTCTGAAGGTTCTCTAGCCTGCCTGACAGGCTTGTCCGGCCACATGTGATTGCTCACAGCCTCCCAACAAAGAGAGGCACAAGATGCTTTAAACCTTATAAAAACAGGTTCCTTAGAGAAGTTAGAAAACTATTAGTATAAGTATAGTGGGCTGATTAGAAATTGTATTGGTGAAGGGTTTTTCATTTGTTGAGCCAATGTTTACTGCTAAGTCTCCACATCCCCTGCCCTTATACACATTAATGAACATATAGAAGAAACAAGTATTAACCTTTGATATTAATCACGTTGGACCTTAGGCTAAGTAAATTCTTTCCTTAATTAAAACCCACTACACCCTCACCCTATAGGAATGTAACTTTATCTGGTACCTTTGGAAGGTGGCGTCTGTTTCAAAAATAATCACCACTGGAGAAATAAGTGTTCTTGTTGACTGACCGCTGTCACAAGGAGAGGGTCATAAATTGTCAGCAGGCCCCCCTGGCCAGAAGATGATGTAACACCCCTATGACCTCTGTATACATTTGTATGAAGCACCTGACTTTAATAAAAGTCAGGACTGCTGTCCCTGCATGACTTTTGTATAAAACCTCAGTGTATAAAAACAGACCCTGGAAAATAAAGAATTGGGGTCAGTTCCTCAAAAGACTGGTCTCCCCATGTCACTCTCTCTCTCTCAAACTATGGCTGAGTTTCCATCTGGAGCACGGAGCCCACCAAGCTTACTAATTATGTCTGGGCTTCTAAGATCTGAATGGGGAGGCCTCAGTGTCTCCTCTCCTTCGGGAAAACGGAAGGACGCCTGAGGCCTACGTAAGTGGTGCAAACTCCTTGTCTTGAAGTTTTATTGGTTTCCCGCATAAACCAAGCTACTCAGCCTCTTTTCTCCACTGAATTTTCCTGCTGAGCTCTCCTCATTCTATTACTCTTTTTATCTCTAATTAATATTTAATTAAAGCCAGTGTATCCAGTAAACACGCCAAAGCTGTCTCCCTATTGAATACTCTGGATCAGCCGGGCCTGGACCCCGGCAGTTCTCACTCTAGAGGAGCACCGAGTTTCCTGGAACAACTTAATCTGAGCCCCTTCTCCCCTCCTGATCTTGACATGAGGGTCGAATCCCCTGCTTTGTCTGGAAAGGATCCTGACCTTCCTGTCGCACCTCAGGGGGAGGCCAGTCTCACATTAAAACTCGAGAGGAAGCCTCATGGGTCATGACACATTCTGAAAGACACCAATTTCCCCGTCCACTCAAGATAAGTCCCAATGCTCAGGCAGCTATTTGAATGTAACCTTGAGGAAAAAGTCACAACACGAAGGGGCACTGACACCCTGGTTGCATCGTCTGGAAAAAGTCACAGGTTCCAAATACAACTCGACAAGCGGCCTGTCACCCCATGAACAACTTGAGAGGCAAGCGGAGTTCCATTCCTCAACACAAGACGAGGCCTGACTCTCCTGTTCGAACTGTGCAGAGACCCTGCGACCGAAGTCAGAAATGGAGAGGAACCCTGAGGTTCCCACCTCAACTCGAGATGAAGTCCTATTCATCCCTGCAGTGATGTGCGAGGAATTGCAAGGTACCCCTCACAATGTCAAAGGACATCTACTTTCCTGAGGAGACATGAACGTGTCCCCCAGGTTGACACGCAACTCGAGAGGAATCCTAAGCTACCCACCACAACTGCACGCAAACTATGAAATTCTTCCCTGCACGCTTGAGGAGGCCATTTTATGCTGCAGTGTTTCCAAAGAAAGCCCACGTTTCCCTTGGAACTCAAAAGGATCCTCGACATGCTTTACAAAACTCCATAAGTTTCCCGAGATACCCGTCCCCACTCGAGAGGAATGCTGAGTTTCCCGCCACAAGTCAAGAAGAGTCCCTTTTTCCACGCCTCAAGTCGAGATGAGGGTCGATTGCCCTGCTTTGCCTGGAAAAGAATGCCGACATCCCTGTCACACCTCGAGAGGAGGCTGGAATCTACTTGACACTGGAGGGGAACCCAGGGGCCTTGTCACATTTCGAAAGCCATGTATTTCCCCATCCACTTGAGATCAGGCCTGATTTCCTTGCACCGATTTGAATGTCAGCCGAGAATCAACTCACAACACAAAGGGAGTTCTGATGGCCCGGTTGCTAATTCGAAAGGAGCCACAGGTCCCAAATTCAACTCGGCTGGAGGCCTTAAACCCCTTTGACAACTCGAGAGGAAAGCAGAATTCCATGCCTCCACACACGTCGAGACCTGATTCCCTGTTTGAAACGGGATACACAGCCCAAGACCCACGTCCGAACAGGAGAGGAACCCTGAGGTTCCCATCTCAGCTCAAGATGAGGCCCTCTTCCATTGCACAAAACCCAGTGGTGTCCTGAGAGCCCACTCCCAAGTCCACAGTATTCCTGACTTCCCATAGGCACCCTGAGAAGCTCCCTGAGGTCACTGTCACAAGTCGAGGGAACCCAGGGTTTCCTGCCGCAATTTGAGAAAGAGCCCGAGATTCCCCCTTCAATGCATCTTGAGGCGCGATTCCCCTGCTGAGTTGAGAGCAATGCCATGCTCCCCCTCAAAACTCAAATAGAGACTGGACTTCCAAGGGGCCACACAAGAGGCTCCCTGAGTTCCCCATTGTAACTCAAAAGAAACCTCACACGTCATGCCACATCTGGGAAACTAACCACGAGATATCCCCGTCATCCTGAGATGAGGCCCTTCTTTTCCAGCAAGGCCTAGAGAGCAATCCCGAGTCCTCTCTCAAAACTCCACAGGAGGCTTTACTCCCTTTAGGCCACTCAATGGGCTCCAAGAGATAACAGTCGCAATTCGAGAGGAGAGGGGATTTCTTTGCTTCCATTCGAGACGAGGCCTGACTCCCCGGGTGAACCTTGATTGCAACCCTGCGATCACTGTTGCCACTGAAGAGGAACACGCAGTCTCTGGATACAAACTTAGATGAGGTCTATTTGCCCTGCAGTGACTCAAGAGAAATCCCCAGCTCCCCCTCGCAACTCGAATGGAGATTGCACTTCCCTGGGGCAACACGAGAGGCTCCCTGAGTTCCCTGTCGTAACTCGAGAATCCCGTCGCAACTCGAGAAAAACCACGAGGTTCCACCGTCATCCCCAGATGAGACCCTTTCCCACAGCAGCATCTCGAGTGAAATCTCAAGTTCCCTTTTGAAATTCAAAACGGTACTTGACACCCTTGAAGCAACTCAAAAAGTTCCCCTCCATACTGGTCTCACTCGAGAGGAACACCGAGATTCTCAGCACAATTTAATCTGAGCCCCTTTTCCCCTCCTGATCTTGACATGAGGCTCTATTCCCCTGCTTTCTCTGGAAAAGGGTCCCGACCTTCCCTTGGCACCTCAGAAGGAGGTCGGTCTAACATTGAAACTCGACAGGAAGCCTCATGGGTCGTGCCACATTCTGAAAGACACCAATTTCCCCGTCCACTCCAAGTAAGTCCCGTTGTCCAGGCACCTCTTCGAATTTAACCCCGCGGATGAAGTCACAACACCAAGGGGCACTGACATCACTGTTGCATCCTCTGGAAAAAGCTGTAGGTGCCAAATACCACTCCATAAGTTGCCTGACACCCCATAAACAACTCGAGAGGTACACAGAATGCCATGCATCAACACAAGACGAGGCCTGACTCCCCTGTTCCAACACTGCAGAGAACCCGAGATAGATGTCAGAAATGGAGAGGAAGCCTGAGATTCCCGCTCAACTCAAGATGAGACTCTATCCATCCCTGCGGCAATGTGCAAGGCATCCCGAGGTGCCAGTCACAACGCCAAAGGAGATCTGACTTCCCTGAGGAGACATGAGCGGTCCCCAAGGTAGACATGCAACTCGAGAGGAACCCTAAGCTTCCCACCACAACCCCACGCAAAACACGAAATTATCCCCTGCATGCTTAAGGAGGCCATTTGACGCTGCAGCGTTTCCAAAGAAAGCCCACGTTTCCTCTAGAACTTGAATGGGTACTTGACACTCTTTTGGAAACTCCAGAAGTTTCCCCAGATACCTGCCCCCACTCGAGAGGAACACTGAGTTTCCCATAACAATTCAATAAGAGCCCCGTTTTCCCCTCCTCAAGTGGAGATGAGCGTCGATTTCCCCGTTTTACCTGGAAAGGAATACTGACGTCCCCATCGCACCTCTAGAGGAGCCTGGTATTTACTTGTCACTGGAGGGGAACCCGGGGGTCTTGTCGCAATTCAAATGCCACGTATTTCCCCATCCACTCGAGATCAGGCCTGATTCCCTTGTACCGATTCGGATGTCAGCCGAGAATAAACTCACAACACGAAGGGAGTTCTGATGCCCCGGACGCTAATTAGAAAAGAGCCCAAGGTCCAAATTCAACTCGCCTGGAGACCTAAAACCCCTTTGACAACTCGAGAGGAAAGCAGAGTTCCATGATACACACAAATCGAGACCTGAGTCCCTGTTTGAAACGGCATATACACCCTGAGACCCATGTCAGAACAGGAGAGGAAGACTGAGGTTCCAGCCTCAAATCGAAATGAGGCCCTCTTCCATTGCAACGACCCCAGTGGAATCCCTAGAGGCCCCTCCCAACACCACAGTATTCCTGACTTCTCATAGACACCATGAGAAGCTCCCTGAGGTCACCTCCAGAAAGTGGAGGGAACCCAGTGTTTCCTTCTGCAACTCGAGAAAGACCTCGAGATTCCCCCTTCAACGCGTCTTGAGGCCAGATTCTCCTGCCGTGACGTGAGAGCAATAGCGCGCTCCCCCTCGCAACTCAAATGGAGACTGGACTTCCCTGGGGCCACACTAGAGGCTCCTTGAGTTCTCTGTCGTAACTCGAGAATCCCGCTGCAACTCGAGAAAAACCACTAGGCTCCCCTGTCATCACGAGGCCCTTTACCACTGTAGCATCTCGAGTGAAATCCCATGTTCCCTCTTGAAATTTGAAACTGTACTTGACACCCTTGATGCAACTCAAAATGTTCCCCAACATATCAGTCTCACTTGACAGGAACACCGAGTTTCCCGGCAAAACTTAATCTGAGCCCCTTCTCCCCTCCTGATCTGGACATGAGGCTCGATTCCCCTGCTTTGTCTGGAAAGGGATCCCAACCTTCCCTTGGCACCTCAGGTGGAGGCCGGTCTCACATTGAAACTCGAGAGGAAGCCTCGAGGGTCGTGCCACATTCTGAAAGACACCGATTTCCCCATCCACTGAAGATAAGTCCCGATGCCCGGGCACCTCTTGGATTATAATCAAGTCACAACACGAAGAGGCACTGACACCCAGGTTGCATCCTCTGGAAAAAGCTGCAGGTTCAAAATGCAAATTGACAGTGGCCTGAAACCCCATGAACAACTCGAGAGGACAGCGGAGTTCTTTGCTTCCACTAGAGATGAGGCTTGACTCCCCAGGTGAACCTTGAATGCAACCCCAAGATCCATGTCGCCACTGGAGAGGAACACGGAGTTTCTGGACACAAGCCTAGATGAGGTCTATTTGCCCTGCAGTGACTCATGTGCCATCCGCAGCTCCCCCTCTCAACTCGAATGGAGATATGTCTTACCGTGGCCCAACGAGAGGCTCCCTGAGTTCCCCATCATAACTCGCGAGAAACCGCACAAGTTGGGCCGCAGCTCGAAAAAAAAACACGAGGTTCCCCCTTCATCGCCAGATGAGGCCCTTTCAGACTGCAGCATCTCAAGAGAAATCCCACGTTCCTCTTGAAATTCGGAACACTACTTGACACCCTTGATGCAACTCAAAAAGATCCCTGACATACTGGTCTCAGTCGAAAAGAACACTGTGTTTCCCAGCACAACATAATCTGAGCCCCTTCTCCACTGCTTATTGCGACATGAGGGTCGATTCCCCTGTTTTGTCTGGAAAGGGATCCCGACCTTCGCGTTGAAGTTCAGGAGGAGGTCGGTCTCACATTGAAACTTGAGAGGAAGCCTCGTGGGTCATGCCACATTCCGAAAGACACCGATTTCCCTGTCCACTCAAGGTAAGTCCCAATGCCGGGCTCCTCTTTGATTGTAACCACGAGGATGAAGTCACAACACGAAGGGGCACTGACACCCCGTTTGCATCCCCTGGAAAAAGGCGTAGGTTCCAAATGCAAATTGACAAGTGTCCTAACACCCCACGAACAACTTGAGAGGCAAGCGGAGTTCCGTGCCTCAACAGAAGACGAGGCCTGAATCCCCTGTTTCAACTTCGCAAAGACGCTGAGTTCGATGTCAGAAATGGAGAGGAACCATGAGGTTCCTGCCTCAACTCGAGATGAGGCCCTATTCATCCCTGCAGCAATGCGCAAGAAATCCCGAGGTGCCCCTCACAACGACAAAGGAGATTAGACTTCCCTGAGGAGACATGAGTAGGTCCCCCAGGTCGACACGCAACTTGAAAGGAACCCTAAGCTTCGTGTCACAATTCCACCCATACCACGAAAGTCTCCCCTGCAGCTTGAGGAGGCCCTTTTACGCTGCAGCATTTCCAAAGAAAGCCCTCGTTACCTCTTGGAACTCGAAAGGGTACTTGTCACGCTTTACAAATCTCCAGAAGTTTCCCCAGATACACATCCCCACTCAAGAGGAATGCTGAGTTTCCCGCCACAAGTCAAGAAGAGCCCCTTATTTCACTAGTCAATTTGAGAGGAGGGTCGATTGCCCTGCTTTGCCTGGAAAGGAATGCCGATGTCCCCTTTGCACCTCGAAAGAGGCTGGTCTATACTTGACACTGGATGGGAACCAGGGGACCTTGTCAAAATTCTAAAGCCACGTATGTCCCCATCCACTTGAGATCAGGCCTGATTCCCTTGCACCGATTCGAATGTCAGCTGAGAATCAACTCACAACATTAAGGTACTTCTGATGCTCCGGTTGCTAACTCGAAAAGAGCCCCTGGTCCCAAATTCAACTCGGCTGGAGGCCTTAAACCCCTTTGACAACTTGAGAGGAAAGCAGAATTCCATGCCTCCACACACGTCGAGACCTGATTCCCTGTTTGAAACGGGATACACAGCCCAAGACCCACGTCCGAACAGGAGAGGAACCCTGAGGTTCCCATCTCAGCTCAAGATGAGGCCCTCTTCCATTGCACAAAACCCAGTGGTGTCCTGAGAGCCCACTCCCAAGTCCACAGTATTCCTGACTTCCCATAGGCACCCTGAGAAGCTCCCTGAGGTCACCACCACAAGTTGAGAGAACCCAGGGTTTCCTGCTGAAAACTCAAGAAAGACTTCGAGATTCCCCCTTCAACGCGTCTTGTGCCCGATTCCCCTGCCGTGACTTGAGAGCAATGCCGCACTCCCCCTCGAAACTCGAATGGAGACTGGACTTCCCTGTGGCCACAGGAGAGGCTCCCTGAGTTCCCCATCATAACTCGAGAGAACCCCACATGTCACGCCAAATCTCAATAAAAAAAAAAAAAAAAAAAAAAAACAAGATTCCCCAGTCATTGCGAGAGGAGGCCGTTCTTTTCCTGCAGGGCCTAGAGAGCAATCCTGAGTCCTCTCTCAAAACTCCACAGGAGGCTTGACTCAATGGGCTCCAAGAGACACCCGTCGCATCTCGAGAGGAGAGCGGAGTTCTTTGCTTCCACTAGAGATGAGGCCTGACTCTCCGGGTGAACCTTGAATGATACCCTGAGATCTATGTCGCTCCTGGAGAGGAACACAGAGTTCCTGGCACAACCCTAGATGAGGTCTATTTTCTGTGCAGTGACTCGAGAGCAATCCCCAGCTCCCCCTCGCAACTCGAACGGAGATTGGACTTCCCTGGGGCAACAAGAGAGGCTCCCTGAGTTCCCCATTGTAACTGGAGAATCCCGCCACAATTCAAGAAAAACCACGAGGTTCCCCCATCATCGCGAGATGAGGCTCTTTCCCACATGCAGTGTCTCAAGGGAAATCCCACGTTTGCTCTTTAAATTTGAAACGGTACTTGACACACTTTATGCAACCCGAAAACTTCCCCGACATACCGTTCTCACTCGAGAGGACACCGAGTTTCCTGGCACAACTTAATCTGAGCCCTTTCGCCCCTCCTGATCTTGACATGAGGGTCGATACACCTGCTTTTTCTGGAAAGGGATCCCGAAACTCTCATCGCACCTCAGGAAGAGGCCGGTCTCACATTGAAACTCGAGAGGAAGCCTCGTGGTTTGAGCCACATTCTGAAAGACATCGATTTCCCCAGCCACTCAAGATAAATCCCAATGCCCGGGCATCTCTACGAATGTAACCCTGAGGATGAAGTCACAACACGAAGGGGCACTGACACCCCAGGTGCATCGTCTGGAAAAAGCCGCAGGTTCCAAATACAACTCTACAAGTGGCCTGTCACCCCGTGAACAACTCGAGAGGCAAGCGGAGTTCCATTCCTCAACACAAGACGAGGCCTGACTCTGCTGTTCCAACTCTACAGAGATCATGCAATCGAAGTCAGAAATGGAGAGGAACCCTGAGGTTCCCCTCTCAACTTGAGTTGAGGCCCTATTCATCCCTGAAATGATTCCTGAGGAATCCCGAGATGCCCCTTGCAATGCCAAAGGAGATCTGACTTCTCTGAGGAGACATAAGTGCGTCCCCCAGGTAGACACGCAACTCGAGAGGAACCATCAGCTTCCCACCACAACTCCACACAACCCACTAAATTCTCCCATGCACACTTGTGGAGGCCCTTTTATGCTACAGTGTTTCCAAAGAAAGCACATGTTTCCTCTTGGAACTCGAAAGGGTTCTTGACACGCTTTATGAAACTCCAGTTTTCCCAGATACCTTACCCCACTCAAGAGGAATGCTGAGTTTCCCACCACAAGTCAAGAAGAGCCCCGTTTTCCCGTCCTCAAGTCGAGATGAGTGACGATTGCTGTGCTTCACCTGGAAAGCAATGCCGACATCCCCATCGCACCTCGAGAGGAGCCTGGTATTTACTGGAGGGGAAACCGGGGGTCTTGTCACAATTTGAAAGCCACGTATTTTCCAATCCAATCGAGGTCAGGCCTGATTCCCTTGCACACATTTGAATGTCAGCCGAGAACCCACTCACAACATGAAGCGAGTTCTGATGCCCCGGTTGCTAATTGGAAAAGAGCCCCAGGTCCCAAATTCAACTCACCTAGAGGCCTGAAACCCCTTTGACAAATCGAGAGGAAACCACAGTTCCATGCCTCCACACAAGTCGATACCTGACTCCCTGTTTAAAGCAGCACATACACCCTGAGACCTACGTCAGAACAGGAGAGGAACACTGAGGTTCCCGACTCAACTCGAGATGAGTCCCTCTTCCTTTGCAGCGCCCCATTGGCATTCCAAGAGGCCCTTTCCAAGTCCAAAGTATTCCTGATTTACCATAGGCATCATGAGAAGCTCGCTGAGGTCACTGTCACAAGTGGAGGGACTCGAGAAAGACCTCGAGATTTCACCTTCAATGCATCTTGAGGCCCGATTTCCCTGTTGTGACTCGCAAGCAATGCCGTGCTCCTCCTTTCAACAGGAATGGAGACTGGATTTCCCTGGGGCCATATGAGAGGCTACCTGAGTTTCTGTCGTAACTTAAGAGAAACTCCACACATACCGCCACAGCTTGAGAAAAACCACGAGATTTCGCTGTCATCGCCAGATGAGTCCCTTCTTATCCTACAGGGCCTAGAGAGCAATCACGAGTCCCCTCTCAAAACTCCACAGGAGGTGTGACTCCCTTAAGGCCACTCAATGGGCTAATAGATACCCGTGGAATTTCGAGAGGAGAGAGGTGTTCTTTGTTTCAACTCGAGACGAGGCCTAACTCCCCGGGTGAACCTTGAATACAACCCCGAGATCACTGTCACCACTGGAAAGGAACACAGAGTTTCGGGACACAAGCCTAGATGAGGTCTATTTGCTCTGCAGTGAATCAAGAGCAATCCCCAGCTCCCCCTCGCAACTCGAATGGCGATTGGACTTCACAAGGGCAACACGAGAGGTTCCCTGAGTTACCCGTCATAACTCGAGAATCCCGCCACAACTCGAGAAAAACCACGAGGTTCCCCCATCATCACAAGATTAGGCCCTTTCCCACTCCAGCATCTCGAGAAATCCCATGGTCACTCTTGAAATTCAAAACGGTACTTGACACCCTTGATGCAACTCAAAAAGTCCCCCGACATACCAGTCTTACTCGAGAGGAACCCCGAGTTTCCTGGCACAACTTAATGTGAGCCCCTTCTCCCCTCCTGATCTTGACATGAAGGTCGATTCCCCTGCCCTGTGTGGAAAGGGATCTCGACCTTCCTGTCACACCCCTGGAGGAGGCCGGTATCACTTTGAAACTCGAGATGAAGGCTCGTGGGTCGTGCCACATTCCGAAAGACACCGATTTCCATCCACTCAAGATAAGTCCCAATTCCCCGGGCACCTATTCGAACGTAACTCCGAGGATGAAGTCACAACACGAAGGGGCGCTGACACCCGGTTGCATCTTCCAGAAAAAGCTGCAGGTTCTAAATACAACTCGACAAGTTGCCTGACAACCCATGAAAAACTCGAGAGGCAAACGGAGTTCTGTGCCTCAACACAAGATGAGGACTGACTCCCCTGTTCTAACTCTGCAGAGATCCTGAGATCGATGTCAGAAATGGAGAGGAATACAGAGGTTCCCGCCTCAACTCGAGATGAGGCTGTATTCATCCCTGAAGTGATTTGGAGGAATCTCGAGGTGCCCCTCACAACAACAAAGGAGATCTGACTTCTCTGAGGATACACGAGCGGGTCCCCCAGGTCGATATGCAATTCGAAAGGAACCATAATGTTCTTGCCACAACTCCACGTGACCCACTATATTCTCCCCTGCACGCTTAAGGTGTCCCTTTTAAGCTGCAGCGTTTCCAAAGAAAGCCCACCTTCCCTCTTGGAACTTGGAAGGGTACATGACACGCTTTACGAAACTCCAGAAGTTTCCCCAGATACCCGTCCCCATTCGAGATGAATGCTGAGTTTCCCGCCACAAGTCAAGAAGAGCCCCGTTTTCCCCTCCTCAAGTCGAGATGAGGGTCTATTGCCCTGCTTCACCTGGAAAGGAATGCCAACGTCCCCGGCGCACCTCGAGAGAAGGCTGGTGTCTACTTCACCCTGGATGGGAACCCATGGGTCTTGTCAGAATACGAAAGCCACGTATTTCCCCATCCACTCGAGATCAGGCCTGATTCCCTTGCCCCAATTCTTATGTCAGCTGAGAATCAACTCACAACACGAAGAGAGTTCTGATGCCCTGGTTGCTAAACAGAAAAGAGCCCCAGGTCACAAATTCAACTCAGCTGGAGGCATGAAACCCTTTTGAAAACTTGAGAGGAAAGCAGAGTTCCATGCCTCCACACACGTCGAGACCTGACTCCCTGTTTGAAACGGCATACACAACCCGAGACTCACATCAGAACAGGAGAGGAACCCTGAGGTTCCTGCCTCAACTAGAGATGAGGCCCTCTTTCATTGCACCAAACCCAGTGGAATCCCGAGAGGCCCCTCCCAACTCCACAGTATTCCTGACTTCCCATATGAACCCTGAGAAGCTCCCTGAGGTCACTGTCACAAGTAGAGGGAACCCAGGGTTTCCTGCCACAACTCGAGAAAGACCTCGAGATTCCCTGATCAACAGGTCTTGAGGCCCAGTTCCCCTGCCGTGACTCAAGAGCAATGCCGTGCTTCCCCTCAGAACTCGAATGGAGACTGGACTTCCCTGGGGCCACATGAGAGGCTCCCTGAGTTCCCCGTCATAACTAGAGAGAAACCCCACACGTCCCACTGCAGCTCAAAAAGAACCACGAGATTCCCCGGTTATCACGAGATGAGGCCCTTCTTTTCCTGCAGGGCCTAGAGAGCAATCCCGAGTCCTCTCTCAAAATTCCATAGGAGGCTTGACTCCCTTTAGGCCACTTAATGGGCTCCAAGAGATACCCGTCGCTACTTGAGAGGAGAGCGGAGTTCTTTGCTTTCACTCGAGATGAGGCCTGACTCCCCAGGTGAACCTTGAATGCAACCCCGAGATCCCTGTCGCCACTGGAGAGGAACACGGAGTTTCTGGACACAAGCCTAGATGAGGCCTATTTGCCCTGTAGTGACTCGAGAGCAATCCCCAGCTCCCCCTCACAACTGGAACAGAGATTGGACTTCCCTGGGGCACACGAATGGCTCCCTGAATTCCACATCGTAATTCGAGAATCCCGCTGCAACTCGAGAGAAACCACGAGGTTCCCCAGTCATTGCGAGATGAGGCCGTTTCCTGTTGCAGCGTCTCAAGAAAAATCCCACATTCCCTCTTGAAATTCCAACTGGTAGTTGACACCCTTGATACAACTCAAAATATTCCCCGACATACTGGTCTCACTCAACAGGAACACCGAGTTTCCTGGCAGAACTTAATGTGAGCCCCTTCTCCCCTCCTGATCTCGACATGAGGGTCGATTCCCCTGTGCCGGGGTCCAGCAGCAGTGGATCCAGGGAAATTCGAAGGAGAGACGGTGCTAGTGATTACACTGGCTTTAATTAAATATTAATTAGAGATATAAAGAGTAATAGAATAAGGATAGCTCAGTAGGAAAATTCAGTGAAGTAAAGAGGCTGAATAACTTGGTTTACATGGAAAGCTAATATAATTCCAAGGCAAGGAATTTACATCACCTCTGTAGGCCGCAGGCGTCCTCCGGTTCTCCTGAAGGGTGGGAGACACTAAGGGCTCCCTGGTCAGATCTTAGAAGCCCAGGCATAATTAGTAGGCTTGACGAGGCTCCACGTTCCAGACGGGGATTCAGCCAGAAGGTGAGAGAAAAAACCACATGGGGAGACCAGTCTTTCGAGGAACTGATTCCATTTTTTATTTTTCCAGGGTCTTTTTTTATACACTGAGATGTTATACAAAAGTCACGCAGGGTCAGCAGTCCTGACTTTTATTAAAATCAGGTGATTCATACAAATGTATACAGAGGTCTTAGGGGTGTTACATCATCTTCTGGCCAGGGGGCCTGCTAAAAATTTATGACCCTTTCCTTGTGACAGTGGTCAGTCAACCAGAACACTTATTTCTCCAGTGGTGATTATTTTTTAAAACAGACGCCACCTTCCAAAGGTACCAGATAAAGTCACATTCCTATAGGTTTTGGGTAATTCGGGAAAGAATTTGCTTAGCCTAAGGTCTAACGTGATTAATATCAAAGGTTAATACTTATTTCTTCTATATATTCATTAATGTGCATAAGGGCAAGGGATGTGGAAACTTAGCAACAAACATTGGCTCAACAAATGAAAAACCCTTCACCAGTACAATTTCTAATCAGCCCACTATACTATACTAATAGTTTTCTAACTTCTCTAAAGAACCTCTTTTTAGAAGGTTTAAAGCATCTTGTGCCTCTCACGGTTGGGAGGCTGTGAACAATCACATGTGGCTGGACAAGCCTGTCAGGCAGGCTAAAGAACCTTCAGAGGAGTTTGTAGATTGAAAAACTTCTGGCACACCCAAGAATTATTATTAACTGGAGCTGTAAGTTAACTCTTTTTCAGAGAGAGGAGGTGGAGGAGAAAGTCAGAGGTGTAGGGGAGAGCACAAAGCAGTAAAGGAGGCAGACTCTGGTTTCGGCGGTAGATGCTCGAGAATTTCCAGGGGGACTCCTAAGGCTCGATTCTGCCTTTACATAGGCCGAGCTTCCTTCCTCATGACTTTTGCCACGGGCCGAGTTCCTCACGCTGGCTCGCGGCACCCCTGTTTTGTCTGGAAAGGGATCCTGACCTTCCCGTCGCACCTCAGAAGGAGGCCAGTCTCACTTTGAAACTCAAGAGGAAGCCTCATGGGTCGTGCCACATTCTGAAAGACACAGATTTCCCCGTCCACTCAAGGTAAGTCCTGATGCCCAGGCTCCTCTTCGAATGTAACCCCGAGGATGAAGTCACAACACAAAGGGGCATTGACACCCTGGTTGCATCCTCTGGAAAAAGTTGAAGGTTCCAAATACTACTTGACAAGTGGCCTGACACCCCATGAACAACTAGAGAGGCAAGTGGAGTTATGTGCCTCAACACAAGATGAGGCCTGACTCCCCTGTTCCAACTCCGCAGAGACCATGTGGTCAATGTCAGAAATGGAGAGGAGCCCTGAGGTTTCTGCCTGAACTCAAGATGAGGCCCTATTCATCCCTGCAGCGATGCAGTGATGCACGAGTAATCCCAAAGTGCCCATTGCAACGCCAAAGGAGATCTGACTTCCCTGAGAAGATGCGAGTGGGTCTCCCAGGTCAAAACGCAACTCGAGAGGAACCCTAAGCTTCCCGCCACAACTCCATGCACACCACGAAATTCTGCCCTGCATGCTTAAGGAGGCCCTTTAATGCTGCAGCATTTCAAAGGAAAGACCACTTTCCCTCTTGGAACTCGAAAGGGTATTTGACACGTTTTAGGAAACTCCAGAAGTTTCCCCAGATACCCATGCCCATTCGAGAGGAACGCTGAGTTTCCCACCACAAGTCTAGAAGAGCCCCGTTTTTCCCGCCTCAAGTCGAGATGAGGGTCGATTGCCCTGCTTTGCGTGGAAAGGAATGCCGACGTCCCCGTCGTACCTCTAGAGTAGGCTGGTATCTACTTGACACTAGTGGGGAACTCGGGGACCTTGTCAAAATTCGAAAGCCACGAGTTTCCCCATCCACTGGAGATCAGGCCTGAGTTCCTTGAACCGATTTGAATGTCAGCCGGGAAGCAACTAACAACATGAAGGGAGTTCTGAGGCCCTGGTTGCTAATCCGAAAAGAGCCCCAGGTCCCAAATTCAACTCGGCTGGAGGCCTGAAAACCATTTGACAACTCAAGAGGAAAGCAGAGTTCCATGCCTCCACACACGTCAAGACCTGACTCCCTGTTTGAAATGGCATACACAGCCCGAGACCCACGTCAGGACAGGAGAGGAAACCTGCGGTTCCTGCCTCAACTGGAGATGAGGCCCTCTACCATTACACCAAACCCAGTGGATTCCCAGAGGCCCCTCCAACACCACAGTATTCCTGACATCCCATAGGCACCCTGAGACGCTCCCTGAGGTCACCGTCACAAGTCGAGAGAACCCAGGGTTTCCTGCCCCAACTTGAGAAAGACCTCAAGATTCCCCCTTCACCATCTTGAGGCCCAATTCCCCTGCCGTGACTCAAGAGCAAAGCCGCACACCCCCTCGCGACTCAAATGGATACTGGACTTCCCTGGGCCACACGAGAGGCTCCGTGAGTTCCCCATCGTAACTCGAGAGAAACCCCACACATCGCGCTGCAGCTGGAAAAAACCCACGAGATTCCCCCGTCATCGCGAGGTGAGGCCCCTCTTTTCGTGCAGGGCCTAGAGAGCAATCCCGTGTCTTCTCTCACAACTTCACAGAAGGCTTGACTTCCTTTGGCCACTCAATGGGTTCCAAGAGATACCCGTTGCAACTTGAGAGGAGAGCGGAGTTCTTTGCTTTCATTCGCTACGAGGCCTGACTCCCCGGGAGAACCTTGAATGCAACCCCGAGATCCCTGTCACCCCTGGAGAGGAACACGGAGTTTCTGGACACAAGTCTACATGAGGTCTATTTGCCCTGCAGTGACTTGAGAGCAATCCCCAGCTCCGCCTCGCAACACGAATGGAGATTGGACTTCCCTGGGGCAATACGAGAGGCTCCCTGAGTTCCCCGTCGTACCTCGAGAATCCCACCGCAACTCGAGAAAAACCACGAGGTTCCCCCGTCATCGCGAGATGAAGCCCTTTCCCGCTGCAGCATCTCAAGAGAAACCCCACGTTCCCTCTTGAAATTCGAAACGGTACTTGACACCTTTGATGCAACTCAAAAAGTTCACCGACATACCGATCTCACTCAAGAAGAACACCGAGTTTCCCAGCACAACTTAATCTGAGCCCTTCTCCTCTCCTGATCTTGACGTGAGGGTCGATTCCTCTGCCTTGTCTGGAAAGGGATCTCGACCTTCGTCGCACCTCAGGAGTAGGCCAGTCTCACATTGAAACTCGAGAGGAAGCCTCATGGGTCTTGCCACATTCCAAAAGACATCGATTTCCCCGTCTACTCAAGATAAATCCCGATGCCCGGGCACCTCTTCAAATATAACCCTGAAGATGAAATCACAACACCAAGGGGCACTGACAGCCCAGTTGCATGGTCCAGAAAAAGCCGAAGGTTCCAAATACAACTTGACAAATGGCCTGTCAAAACATGAACAACTCGAGAAGCAAACAGAGTTCCATTTCTCAACATAAGACGAGGCCTGACTCTCCTGTTCCAACTATGCAGAGACCCTGCGATCGAAGTCAGAAATGGAGAGGAACCCTGAGGCTTCCGCCTCAACTCGAGATGAGGTCCTATTTATCCCTGCAGCGATGTGCGAGAAATCCCAAGTTGCTCCTCACAACACCAAAGGAGATCTGACTTCCCAGAGGAGACATGAGTGGTCCCCCAAGTCGACACACAACTCGAGAGGAACCTTAAGCTTCCCACCACAACTCCATGAAAACTACGAAATTCTCCCATTCACACTTGAGAAGGCCCTTTTACGCTGCAGCATTTCCAAAGAAAGCCCACGTTTCCCTTGGAACACGAAAAGGGTCCTTGAAAAGCTTTACGAAACTCCAGAAGTTTCCCAAGACACCCGTCAACACTTGAGAGGAACGCTGAGTTTCCCACCACAAGTCAAGAGGAGCTCCGTTTTCCCTGCCTCAAGTCGAGATGAGGGTCGATTGCCCTGCTTCGCCTGGAAAGGAATGCTGATGTCCCCGTCGCTCTACTTGACACTGGAGGGGAAGCCGGGGGCCTTGTCACAATTCGATAGCCATGTATTTCCCCATCCACTCGAGATCAAGCCTGATTACTTTGCACCGATTCGAATGTCAGCCGAGAAGCAACTCACAAAACGAAGGGAGTTCTGATGCCCCAGTTGCTCTTCCAAAAAGAGACCCAGGTCCCTACTTTAACTTTCCTGGAGGCCTGAAACCCCTTTGACAATTCGAGTGGAAAGCAGAGTTTCATGCCTCCACACACGTCGAGACCTGACTCCCTTTTGAAACGACATACACAGCCCAAGACCCACGTCAGAACAGGAGAGGAACCTTGAGGTTACTGCCTCAACTCGAGATGAGGCCCTCTTCCATTGCACCAAACCCAGTGGAGTCCCGAGAGGCCCCTCCCAACATCACAGTATTTCTGACTTCCCATAGGCACCCTGAGAAGCTCCCTGAGGTCACTATCACAAGTCGAGGGAACCCAGGGTTTCCTGCTGCAACTCGAGAAAGACCTCGAGATTTCCCGTTCAACGCATCTTAAGGCCTGATTCCCCTGCCGTGATTCAAGAGCAATGCCATGCTCCCCCTCGCAAATCGAATGGAGCCCTGGGGCCACACGAGAGCTCCCTGAGTTCCCCATCGTAACTCGAGAGAAACCCCACACATTGTGCCACAGCTCGGAAAAAAACCACAAGATTTGCCCATTATCTCGAGATGAGGCCTTTCTTTTCCTGCAGAGCCTGGAGAGCAATCCCGAGTCCTCTCTCAAAGCTCCACAGGACGCTTGACTCCCTCTAGGCCACTCAAAGGGCTCCAAGAGACACCCATCGCAACTTGAGAAGAGAGTGGATTTCATGGCTTCCACTCGAGACGAGGCCTGACTCCCCAGGTGAACCTTGAATGCAACCCCGAGATCCCTGTCGCCACTGGAGAGGCACACGGAGTTTCTGGACACAAGCCTACATGAGGTCTATTTTGCTCTGCAGTGACTCAATAGCAATCCCCAGCTTCCCCTCGCAACTTGAATGGAGATTGCACTTCCCTGGCACAACACTAGAGGCTCCTTGAGTTCCCCGTCGTAACTCGAGAATCCCGCCGCAACTCGAGAAAAACCATGAGGTTTCCCCGTCATCGCGAGATGAGGCCCTTTCCCACTCCAGCGTCTCAAGAGAAATCCCACGATCCCTCTTGAAATTCGAAATGGTACTTGACACCTTTGATGCAACTGAAAAAGTCCCTGACATACCAGTCTCACTCGAAAGGAAAACCAAGTTTCCTGGCACAACTTAATCTGAGCCCCTTCTCCCCTCCTGATTTCGACATGAGGGTTGATTCCCCTGCTTTGTCTGGAAAGGAATCCTGACCTTTCCGTCACACCTCCGGAGGAGTCTGGTCTTACATTGAAACTCCAGAGGAAGCCTCGTGGGTCGTGCCACATTCTGAAAGACACCGATTTCCCCATCCACTCAAGATAAGTCCCCATTCCCGGGCAGCTCTTCGAATGTAACCCTGAGGATGAAGTCACAACATTAAGGGGCACTGACACCTCATTTGCATCATCCTGAAAAAGCCCCAGGTTCCAAATACAACTCGACAAGTGGCCTGTCACCTTGTGAACATCTCGAGAGGCAAGTGGAGTTCCATTCCTCAACACAAGACGAGGCCTGACTCTCCTGTTCCAACTCTGCAGAGACCCTGCTATCAAAGTCAGAAATTTCTGGGGTCCAGCCCCAGTGGATCCAGGGTATTCTAAGCGGGGATGGCGTTGGCGAGGATCAGGAACCAATTGCTTGATTAAATCTTAATTAGTGATATAAAGAGTAATAGAATAAGGATAGCTCAGTGAGGAAATTCAGTGGAGAAAAGAGGCTGAAATAAGGATAGCTCAGTGAGGAAATTCAGTGTAAAAAAGAGGCTGAAATAAGGATAGCTCAGTGAGGAAATTCAGTGGAGAAAAGAGGCTGAATAATTCTGACAGAAGGTGAGAGAAAGAACAACATGGGGAGACCAAGTTTCAGTTAACAAGGCCTGCATTTTATTTTCCAATGTAGTTTTTATACCTTAAGTTATGCATAGAGGATAATGGGGGAAGGGGTAGAGTCATACAGTAAGCCAGGCTTTCTTCCTGCAAACTTATCATATGCAAACGTTTAGGTGATTTGCATCATCTTCTGCCCCGGAGGCCTGTTAACATTTTAAGACCCTTTCTTCAGAAAACTTATTTTTCTCTAAAGGTGATTAGTCAGGCGCCACCCTCCAAAAGCATTAGATAAAGTTGCATTCCTACAGGGCAAAGGTGTGATGGGCTATAAAAAGAAAAAATAATTAACTCAAGGGTCCCAGGTTACAAACATTAAAGCTACTACTTACACCAATTATATTAATAAATACATTGCCAGGGACACAGTAGGTAAGGGATATGGAGACTTAGCAGCAAACATTGGCCCAACAAGTGAAAAACCCTTCATCAATACTGTTTCTAATCAATCTTTTAATGGCTCAAAGGAATCTGTATTTAGACAGTTTAGAACAACTCCTGCCTCTCACAGTTGGGAGGCTCTGAGCAATCATATGTGGCCGGATAACTATTCAGCCAGGCTAGCGGACATCCAAAGGAGTTTGTAGTATGAAGCACTATCAAACCCAGGGACTTTATTAACTGGAGCTGCAAGTTAACTCTATTTTTCAGAGAGAGGGAGTGGGGGAGAGCCCCACATAAAGTCAGAGGTGTAGGTGAGAACACAAAGCAGAAAGTAGGCAGACTCTGGTTTTGGGGGTAGATGCTCGAGAATTTCCAGGGGGACTCCTGAGGCTCGATCCCACCTTTGTGTATGCCGAGTCTCCTTCCTCATGACCTTTGCCACGGATGGAGCTCCTCACGCTGGCTTCCAAAAAGAAATGGAATGGAACACTGAGGTCCCTGCATCAACTCGAGATGAAGCCCTATTCATCCCAGAGCGATGCGCGAGGAATCCTGAGGTGCCCCTCACAACGCCAAAGGAGATCTGACTTCCCTGAGGAGACATGAGCAGTTCCCCAGGTTGACACGCAACTCGAGAGGAACCCTAAGCTTTCCGCCACAACTCCACACAAACTACAAAATTCTCCCCTGCACGCCTGAGGAGGTCCTTTTATGCTGCAGCGTTTCCAAAGAAAGCCCTCGTTTCCCTTGGAACTTGAAAGGGTCCTTGATATGCTTTAAGAAACTCCAAAAATTTGCCAGGATACCCGTCCCCACTCGAGAGGAACCCGTAGTTTCCCGCCACAAGTCAAGAAGAGACCCGTTTTCCATGCCTCAAGTCGAGATGAGGGTCGAATGCCCTGTTTCACCTGGAAAGGAAATCAGATGACCCCGTCGCACCTGGAGAGGAGGCTGGTATCTACTTGACACTGAAGGGGAACCCAGGGGCCTTTTCATAATTCGAAAGCCACATATTTCCAAATCCACTCGAGATCAGGCCTGATTTCCTTGCACTTATTCGAATGTCAGCTGAGAATCATCTCACAACTCGAAGGGAGTTCTGATGCCCTGGTTGCTAAGCCAAAAAGAGCCCAATGTCCCAAATTCAACTCGGCCGGAGGCCTGAAACCCCTTTGACAACTCGAGAGGAAAGCAGAATTTAATGCCTCCACACACGTCGAGACCTGACTCCCTGTATTAAACAGCATACACAGCCCGAGACCCACGTCAGAACAGGAGAGGAACCCTGAGGTTCCCGCCTCAACTCTAGATAAGGCCCTCTTCCACTGCACCAAACCCAGTGGAGTCCCGAGAGGCCCCTCCCAACTCCACAGTACTCCTGACTTCCCATAGGCATCCTGAGATGCTCCCTGAGGTCACCGTCACAAGTAGAGGGAACCCAGGGTTTCCTGCCACAACTCGAGAAAGTTCTCAAGATTCACCCTTCAATGTGTCTTGAGGCCCGATTCCCCTGCCGTGACTCGAGAGCAATGCCGCGCTTCCCGTCACAACTCGAATGGAGACTGGACTTCCCTGGGGCCACACGAGAGGCTCCCTGAGTTCCCCATCGTAAATCGAGAGAAACCCCACACGTCGCTCCGCAGCTCCAAAAAAACCAAGAGATTCCCCCGTCATCACGAGATGAGGCCCTTCTTTTCCTGCAGGGCCTAGAGAGCAATCCTGAGTCCTCTCTCAAAACTCCACAGGAGGCTTTAGGCCACTCAGTTGGCTCCAAGAGATACCCGTCGCATCTCGAGAGGAGAGCAGAGTTCTTTGCTTCCATTCGAGACAAGGCCTGACTCCCTGGGTGAAACTTGGCCAGCTCGATATCCCTGTCGCCACTGGAAAGGAACACGGAGTTTCTGGACACAAGCCTAGATGAGGCCTGTTTGCCCTGTAGTGACTCGAGAGCAATCCCCAGCTCCCTCTTGCAACTCGAATGGAGATTGCACTTCCCTGGGGCAAAACGAGAGGCTCCCTGAGTTACCGGTCAAAACTCGAGAATCCCACTGCAACCTGAGAAAAACCACGAGGTTCCCCCATCATCGCAAGATGAGGCCCTTTCCTGCTGCAGCATCTCAAGAGAAATCCCATGTTCCCTCTTGAAATTCGAAACGGTTCTTGACACCCTTGAAGCAATTCAAAATTTCCCTGACACACCGTTCTCACTCAAGAGGAACACCGAGTTTCCTGGCACAACTTAATCTGAGCTCCTTCTCCCCTCCTGATCTCGACATGAGGGTTGATTCCCCTGCTTTGCCTGGAAAGGGATCCTGAACTTTTCATCGCACCTCAGGAGGCTGGTCTCACATTGAAACTCAAGAGGAAGCCTCGTGGGTCATGCCACATTCTGAAAGACACTGATTTCCCTGTCCACTCAAGATAATTCCCGATGCCCGGGCACCTCCTCGAATGTAACCCTGAGGATGAAGTCATAACACGAAGGGGCACTGACTCCCCATTTACATCATCCGGAAAAAGCTGCAGATTCCAAATACAACTTGACAAGTGGCCTGTCACCCCGTGAACAACTCGAGAGGCAAGCGGAGTTCCATTCCTCAACACAAGACGAGGCCTGACTCTCTTGTTCCAACTGTGCAAAGAACCTGTGATCGAAGTCTGAAATGGAGAGGAACACTGAGATTCCCTCCTCAACTCGATTGAGGCCATATTCATCCCTGCAGCGATGCATGAGGAATCCCGAGGTACCCCTTGCAACGCCAAAGGAGATCTGACTTCCCTGAGGAGACACAAGAGGTCCCCCAGGTCGACACAGAACACGAGAGGAACCCTAAGCTTCCCGCCACAACTCCACGCAAACTACAAAATTCTTCCCCTGCACGCTTGAGTAAGCCCTTTTACGCTGCAGCATTTCCAAAGAAAGCCCACGTTTCCCTTGGAACTTGAAAGGGTCCTCGACACGCTTTATGAAACTCCATAAGTTTCCCGAGATACCCGTCCCCACTCGAGAGGAACGCTGAGTTTCCTGCCACAAGTCAAGAAGAGCCCCGTTTCACCCCTCAAGTCGAGATGAGGGTCGATTGCCCTGCTTCGCCGGGAAAGGAATGCCGAAATTCAGGTCGGAACTCGAGAGGAGGCTGGTATCTACCTGACACTGGAGGGAAACCCGGGGGTCTTGTCACAATTCAAAAGCCACGTATTTCCACATCCACTCCTGATCAGGCCTTATTCCCTTGCACCAATTCGAATGTCAGCCTAGAATCAACTCACAACACGAATGGAGTTCTGGTGCCCTGGTTGCTAATTCGAAAAGATCCCCAGGTCCCAAATTCAACTCAGCTGGAGGCTTGAATCCCCTTTGAAAACTCGAAAGGAAAGCAGAGTTCCATGCCTCCACACACGTTGAGATCTGACTCTCTGTATGAAACAGCATACACACCCCAAACCCACATCAGAAGAGGAGAGGAACACTGAGGTTCCCGACTCAACTTGAGAGGAGGCACTCTTCCACTGCACCAAATGCAGTGGAATTTTGAGAGGCCCCTCCTTTCTCCACAGGGTTCCTGATTACCCATAGGCACCCTGAGAAACTCCCTGAGGTCAACGTCACAAGTCGAAGGAACCCAGGTTTTCCTGCCGCAACTCGAGAAAGACCTCGAGACTCCCCCGTTAACGCGGCTTGAGGCCCGATTCCCCTGCTGTGACTCGAGAGCAATGCTGCGCTCCCCCTCGCAACTTGAATGGAGTCTGGATTCCCTGGAGCCACACAAGAAGCACCCTGAGTTCCCCATTGTAACTCGAGAGAAACTCCACATGTGCGCTGCAGATCAGGATAAACCACGAGATTTCCCCATCATTACGAGATGAGGCCCTTATTTTCCTGCAGATCCAAGAGAGCAATCCCAAGTCCCCTCTCAAAACTCGACAGGAAGCTTGACTCGCTTAAGCCACTCAATGGGCTCCAAGAGATACCCGTCGGCACTCAAGAGGAGAGTGGAGTTTTTTTGTTTCCGCTCCAGATGAGGTCTGACTCCCCGGGTGAAGCTTGAATGCAACCCCAAGATCCCTATCGTCACTAGAGAGGAACACGGAATTTCTGGACACAAGACTCGATGAGGTGTATTTGCCCTGCAGTGACTCGAGAGCAATCCTCAGCTCCCCCTCGCATCTCGAATGGAGACTGGACGTCCCGGGGACAACACGAGATGTTCCCTGAGTGACGCGTCGGAAGTCGAGATCCCGCCTCAACTCAAGAAAAACCACTAGGCTCCCCTGTCATCGCAAGATGAGTCCCTTTCCCTCTGCAGCATCTCAAGAGAAATCACATGTTCCCTCCTGAAAGTCAAAACGGTACTTGATACCCTTGATGCAACTCAAAATGTTCCCCAACATACCAGTCTCACTAGAGAGGAACACCGTGTTTCCCAGCACAACTTAATCTGAGCCCCTTCTCCCCTCCTGATCTCGATATGCAGGCAATTCCCCTGCTTTGTCTGGAAAGGGATCCCGACCTTCCCATTGCACCTCAGGAAGAGGCCCGTCTCACCTTGAAACTCGAGAGGAAGCTTCGTGGGTCATGCCACATTCTGAAAGACACTGATTTCCCCGTCCACTCAAGGTAAGTACCGATGCCCAGGCAGCTCTTCAAATGTAAGCCCGAGGATGAAGTCACAACACGATGGGGCACTGACACCCCAGTTGCATCCTAAGGAAAAAGCCGCAGGTTGCAAATACAACTTAACAACTGGCCTGACACCCCATTAACAACTTGAGGGGCAAGCGGAGTTCCATGCCTCAATACGAGACGAGGCCTGACTACCCTGTTCCAACTCTGCAGAGACACTGAGATCAATGTCAGAAATGGAGAGGAATGCTGAGGTTTCCTGCTCAACTCGAGATGAGGCCCTATTCATCCCTGCAGCAATAGGCGAGGAATCCCGAGGTGCCCCTTGCAACACCAAAGGACATCTGACTTCAATGATGAGATGCGAGTGGATCCTATAGGTCAACACCAACTCGAGAGGAACCGGTAGCTTTCAGGCACGACTCCATGCAAACCACGAAATTCTCCCCTGAACGCTTGATCAGGCCCTTTTATGTTGCAGCGTTTCCAAATAAAGCCCACCTTCCCTCTTGTGAATCGAAAGGGTACTTGACACACTTTGTGAAACTCCAGAAAATTCCCCAGATACACGTCCCCACACGAGAGAAATGCTGAGTTTCCCGCCACAAGTCAAGAAGAGCCCCGTTTTCCCCTCCTCAAGTCGAGATGAGAGTCGATTGCCCTGCTTCACCTGGAAAGGAATGCCAACGACCCCATCTCACCTCTAGAGGAAGCTGGTATCTACTTGACACTGGAGGGGAAACTCAGGGTCTTGTCACAATTCAAAAGCCACTTATTTCCCCATCCACTTGAGATCAGGCCTGATTCCTTTGCACCAATTCGTATGTCAGCTGAGAATCAACTCACAACACGAAGAGAGTTCTGATGCCCCAGTTGCTAATCCGAAAAGAGCCCCACGTCCCAAATTCAACTTGGCTGGAGGCCTGAAACCCCTTTGACAACTCGAGGGGAAAGAAAAGTTCCATGCCTCCACACACGTCGAGACCTGACTCCCTGTTTGAAACGGCATACTCAGCCCGAGACCCACGTCAGAATAGGACAGGAACCCTGAGGTTCCCACCTCAACTCGAGATGAGGCCCTCTTCCATTACACCAAAACCACTGGAGTCCCGAGAGGCCCCTCCCAATTCCACAGTATCCCTGACTTCCCATAGGCACCCTGAGACGCTCCCTGAAGTCACTGTCACAAGTTGAGGGAACCCAGGGTTTCCTGCCACAACTTGAGAAAGACCTCGAGATTCCCAATTCAATGCTTCTTGAAGCCCTTTTCTCCTGCCGTGACTCGAAAGAAATGCCATGCTCACGCTCACAACTCGAATGGTAACTGAACTTCCCTGGGGCTGCAAGAGAGGCTCCCTGAGTTCCCCATCGTAACTCGAGAGAAACCCCACACGTCATGCCACAGATCAAGAAAAACCACAAGATTCCCCCGTCATCGCGAGATGAGACCCTTCTTTTCCTGCAGGGCATAAAGATGAATCTCGAGTCCCCTCTCTAAACTCCACAGCAGGCTTGAAAACCTTTAGGACACTCAGTGGGCTTCAAGAGATACCCGTCGCAACTTGAGAGGAGAGTGGAGTTCTTTGATTCCACTGGAGATGAGGCCTGACTCCCCGGGTGAATCTTGATTGCAACCCTGAGATCCCTGTTGCCACTGGAGAGGAACACGGAATTTCTGGACACAACCCTAGATGAGGTGTATTTGCCCTGCAGTGACTCGAGAGCAATCACCAGCTCCCCCTCACAACTCAAATGGATATTGGACTTCCCTTGGGCAACATGAGAGGCTCACTGAGTTCCCTGTCGTAACTCAAGAATCCCGCTGCAACTTGAGAAATTCCACAAGGTTCCCCTGTCATCAGGAGATAAGGCCCTTTCCTGCTTATCGTCTCCAGAGAAATTATATGTTCCCTCTTGAAATTTGAAATGGCACTTGACACTCTTGATGCAATACAAAAAGTTCCCTGACATAACAGTCTCACTCGAGAGGAACACTGAGGAGTTTCCCAGCACAACTTAATCTGAGCCCCTTCTTCCCTCCTGATCTCGACATGAGGGTAGATTCCCATGCTTTGTCTGGAAAGGGATCCCGACCTTCCCATTGCATCTCAGGAGGAGGCTGGTCTCATATTGAAACTCGAGAGGAAGCCTCGTGAATCGTGCCACATTCCAAAAGACACCAATTACCACGTCCACTCAAGGTAAGTTCTGATGCCCAGGCACCTCTTCGAATGTAACCACTAGGATGAAATCACAACACAAGGGGCAGTGACCTCCTGGTTGCATCCTCCGGAAAAAGCTGCAGGTTCCAAATGCTACTTGGTAAGTGGCCTGACACCCAATGAACAACTTGAGAAGCAAGTGGAATTCCGTGCCTCAACACAAGATGAGGAAGAGACCCCCAAGATCAATGTCAAAAATGGAGAGGAATCCTGAGGTTTCCACCTCAGCTCCAGATGAGGCCCTATTCACCCCTGTAGTGATGTGCATGAAATCCCAAGGTGCCCCTCGCAATGCCACAGGAGATCTGAATTCTCTTAGGTGATATGAGCAGTTCCCCCATGTCTACAAGCAACTCAAGAGGAACCCTAAGCCTCCCGCCACAACCCCACGCAAACCAATAAATTCACCCCTGCAAGCTTGAGGGGGCCCTTTTACCCTGCAGCATTTCCAAGAATGCCCACGTTCCCTCTTGGAAATGGAAAGGGTACTTGACACGCTTTATGAAACTCAAGTAGTTTCCTGAGATACCCATCCCCACTCGAGAGGAACACTGAGATTTCCGCCACAAGTCAAGAAGAGCCCAATTTTCCCCTCCTCACATTGAGATTAGGGTCGATTGACCTTCTTCGTCTAGAAAGGAATACAGACATCCCCATTGCACCTTGAGATGAGGCTGGTTGCTACCTGACACTGGAAGAGAACTCGGGGGTCTTGTCACAATTTGAAAGCCATGTATTTCCCCATCCACTCGAGATCAAGCCTGATTTCCTTGCACCAATTCGAATGTCAGCCGAGAATCAACTGACAACATGAAGGGAGTTCTGATACCCCGGTTGATAATTCGAAAAGAGCACCAGGTCTCAAATTCAACTCGGCTGGAGGCCTGAAACCCCTTTGACATCTCGAGAGGAAAGCAGAGTTCCATGCCTACACACTAGTCAAGATTTGACTCCTGCCGTACCTCGAGAGCAATGCCACTCTCCCCCTCGCAACTCGAATGGAGACTGGACTTCCCTGGGGCCACAAGAGAGGCTCCCTGAGTTCCCCATCGTAACTCGAGAGATACCCCACACGTTGTGCCACAGCTTGAGAAAATCCACGAGATTCCCCCGTCATTGCAAGATGAGGCCCTTCTTCTCCTGCAGGGCCTAGAGACCAATCCCGAGTCCCCTTTCAAAAATCCACAGGAGGCTTGACTCCCTTTAGGCCACTCAATGGGCTCCAAGAGATACCCGTCACAACTCAAGAGGAGAGTGGAGTTCTTTGCTTCAACTCGAGATGAGGCCTGACTCCCCGGGTGAAACTTGAATGCAATCCCGAGATCCCAGTCACCACTGGAGAGGAACACGGAGTTTTTGGACACAAACCTACATGAGGTCTATTTGTCCTGCAGTGACTCGAGAGCAATCCCCAGCTCCCCCTCGCAACTCGAATGGAGATTGGACTTCCCTGGGGCACCATGCGAGAGTCACTGAGTTCCATATCATAACTCAAATTCCCCGCCGCAACTCGAGAAAAACCACGAGGTTCCGCCGTCATCACGAGATGATGCCCTTTCCCACGGCAATGTCTCGAGAGATATCCCATGTTCCCTCTTGAAATTGGAAATGGTACTTGACACCCTTGATGCAACTCAAAAAGTTCACTGACATACCAGTTTCACTCCAGAAGAACACCGAGTTTCCCAGCACAACTTAATCTGAGCCCTTTCTCCCCTCCTGATCTTGACATGAGGGTAGATTCTCCTGCTTTGTCTAGAAAGAGATCCCGACCTTCCTGTTACACCTCAGGAGGAGGCCGGTTTCAAATTGAAACTCGAGAGGAAGCCTCGTGGGTCATGCCACATTCCGAAAGACACCGATTTCCCTGTCCACTCAAGGTAAGTCCAGATTCCCGGACACATCTTCGAATGTAACATCAAGGATTAAGTCACAACACGAAGGGGCACTGACAGCCTGGTTGTATCCTCCCGAAAAAGCTGCAGGTGCCAAATCCAACTCGACAAGTGGCCTGACACCCCATGAACAACGAGAGAGGCAAGCAGAGTTCCGTGCCTCAACACAAGACGAGGCCTGACTCCCCTGTTCCAACAATGCAGAGACCCCGAGATCGATGACAGAAATCTAGTTGAACCCTGAGGTTTCCGCCTCAACTCAAGATCAGACCCTATTCATCCCTTCAGTGATCCACGAGGAATCCAGAGGTGCCACTCGTAATGCCAAAGGAGATCTAACTTTCCTGAGGAGACACGAGCAGTCCCCCAGGTCGACACGTAACTCGAGAGGAACCCTAAGCTTCCCACCACAACTCCACGCAACCCACGAAATTCTTCCCTGCATGCTTGAGGAGGCCTTTTACCCTGAAGCGATTCCAAAGAAAGCCCACGTTCCGTCTTGTAACTCAAAAGGGTACTTGAAACGCTTCATGAAACTCCAGAATTTCCCCCAGATACCCATCCCCACTCGAGAGGAATGCTGAGTTTACCACCACAAGTCCAGAGGAGCCCCGTTTTCCCCTTCTCACGTCGAGATGAGGGTCGATTGCCCTGCTTGACCTGGAAAGGAATGCCGACATCCCCATCGCACCTCGAGAGCATTCTGGAATCTACTTGACACTGGAGGGGAACCAGGGGGCCTTGTCACAATTCGAAAGCCACGTATTTCCCCATCCACTCGAGAGCAGGCCTGATTTCCTTGCATCAATTCGAATGTCAACTGACAATCAACTCACAACACGAAGGGATTTCTAACTGCCCAGTTGGTAATTCTCAAAGAGCCCCAGTTCCCAAATTCAACTCCCCTGGAGGCCTGAAGCCCCTTTGACAACTCGAAAGGAAAGCAGAGTTCCATGCCTCCACACATGTTGAGACCTGACTCCCTGTTTGAAACGGCATGCACACCCTGAGACCCACGTCAGAACAGGAGAAGAACCCTGAGGTTCCCACCTCAACTCGAGATGAAACCCTCTGCCATTGCACCGAACTCAGTGGAGTCCCAAGAGGTCCCTCCCAACTCCACAGTATTCCTGATTTCCCATAGGCACCATGAGAACCTCCCTGAGGTCACTGTCTCAAGTCGATGGAATCCACGGTTTCCTGCCATAACCTGAGAAAGAACTCGAGATTCCCCCTTCAACGCGTCTTGACGCCAATTCCTCTGCCTTGATTTCAGAGCAATGCTGGGCTACCCCTCACAACTCAAATGGACACTATACTTCCCTGGGGCCACGCGAAAGGCTCCCTGAGTTCCCCATCATAACTCAAAGGATATCCCACATGTTGTGCCACAGCTCGAGAAAAACCACGAGATTCCCCCTTCATCGCGAGATGCAGCCCTTCTTTTCCTGCAGGGCCTAGAGAGCAATCCCGAGTCCCACTCAAAACTCCACAGGAGGCTTGACTCCCTTTATGCCACTCAATACGCTCCAAGAGATACCCGTCACAACTTGAGAGGAGAGCACAGTTCTTTGCTTCCACTCGAGAGGAGGCCTGACTCCCCGGGTGAACCTTGAATGCAACCCCTAGATCCCTGTCACCACTGGAGAAGAACACGGAGTTTCTAGACACAAGCCTACATGAGGTCTATTTGCCCTGCAGTGACTCAAGAGCTATCTCCAGCTCCACCTTGCAACTCAAATGGAGATTGGACTTCCCTGGGGCCACAAGAGAGGGTCCCTGTGTTCAATATCATAACTCGAGAATCCTTCCGCCACTCAAGTAATATGACCAGGTTCCCCCGTCATCGCCAGGTGATTCCCTTTCCCAGTGCAGCGTCTTGAGAGAAATCCCACGTTCCATCTTGAAATTTTAAATGATACTTTACATCCTTGATGAACCTCAAAAAGTTCCCCTACATATCAGTCTCACTTGAGAAGAACACCGAGTTTCCTTGCACAACTTAATCTCAGCCCCTTCTTCCCTTCTTATCTGGAAATGAGGGTCTATTCCCCTGCTTTGTCTGGAAAGGGATACCAAACTTCCCATTGCAACTCAGGAGGAGGCCCATCTCACATTGAAACTCGAGAGGAAGCCTCGTGGGTCATGCCACATTCCAAAAGACACCAATTTCCCCATCCACACAAGATAAGTCCCGATGTCCGGGCACCTCTTAAAATGTAACCCTGAGGATGAAGTCACAACACAAAGGGGAACTGACACCCCAGTTGCATCCTCCTGAAAAAGCCGCAGATGCCAAATCCAACTCGACCAGGAGCCTGACACCTCACGAACAACTGGAGAGGTAAGGGGAGTTCTGTGCCTCATCACAAGATGAGGCCTGACTCACCTGTTCCAATTCCGCAGAGATCCTGAAATCGACATCAGAAATAGAGAGGAACCCTGTGTTTCCCAACTCAACTCGAAATGAGCCCTTATTCATCCCTGAAGAAATGCACGAGGAATCCCAAGGTGCCCCTTGCAAACACAAAGGAGATCTGACTTCCCAGATGGACATGAGCGACTCCCCCACGTAGACAAGCAACTCAAGAGGAACCCTAAGAATCCCGCCACAGCTCTACGCAAACCTAGAAATTCTAGCCTGCATGCTTGAGGAGGCCCTTTTATGCTGCAGCGTTTCCAAAAAATGCCCACGTTCCCTCTTGGAAATTGAAAGGGTACTTGAAACGCTTTATGAAAATACAGTAGTTTCCCGAGATATCCATCCCCACCGAGAGGAACGCTGAGATTCCTGCCACAAGTCAAGAACAGCCCAGTTTTCAGTTCCTCACATTGAGATTAGGGTACATTGCCTTTATTCGCCTGGAAAGGAATTCCAATGTCCCCGTGGCACCTCGAGAGGAGGCTGGTATCTACTTGACTGGAGGGCAACCCGGGAGTCTTGTCAAAATTCAAAAGCCACGTATTTCCCCATCCTCTCGAGATCAGGCCTGATCCCTTGCACCGATTCAAATGTCAGCCAAGAATCAACTTACAACAAGAAGAGAGTTCTGATGCCCCAGTTGCTAATCTGAAAAGAGCCCCAGGTCCAAAATTCAACTTGGCTGGTGGCCTGTAACCCCTCTGACAACTCTAGACGAAAGCAGAGTTCCATGCGCCCACACACATCGATACCTGATTCCCTGTTTGAAATGGCATACATGGCCTGAGACCCACGTCAGAATAGGGGACGAACCCTGAGGTTCCCGCTTAAACAAAAAATGAGGCCCTCTTCCATTGCACCAAACCCAGTGGAGTCCAGAGAGACCCCTCCGAACTGCACAGTATTCCTGACTTCCCATTGTCACCCTCAGAAGCTCCCTGAGGGCACAGTCACAAGTTGAGGGAACCCAGGGTCCTGCCGCAACTCGAGAAAGACCTCGAGATTCCCCCTTGAACGTGTCTTGAGGCCCAATTCCCCTACTGTGACTCGAGAGCAATGCTGCATTCGCCCCTGCAAATCGAATGAAGACTGCAATTCCCTGGCGCCACATGAGAGGCTTCCTGAGTTCCCCGTCATAACACGAGAGAAACCCCAAATGACACGCCGCAGCTAAAAAAAAAAACAAAAAAAAAAAAAACGGAGATTACCCTGTCATCGCAAGATGAGGCCCTTTTTTTCCTGCAAGGCCTAGAAGGCAATCCCGAGTCCTCTCTCAAAACTCCACAGTAGGCTTGACTCCATTTAGGCCACTCAATGGGCTCCAAGAGATACCTGTCGTGATTTGAGAGGAGAGCAGAATTCTTTGCTTCCACTCGAGAGGAGGCCTGACTCCCAGGGAGAATCCTGAATGCAACCCCGAGAACTCTGTCACCACTGGAGAGGATCACGGAGTTTCTGGACACAACCCTAGACAAGGTGTATTTGCCCTGCAGTGACTCGAGAGCAATCTCCAGCTCCCCCTCGCAACTCGAATGGAGATTGGACTTCGCTGCAGCAACACGAGAGGCTCCCTGAGTTCCCCGTCAACACTTGAGAATCCCGCTGCAACTCGAGAAAAACCATGAGGTTCCCCGGTCAACGCGAGATGAGGCCCTTTCCTGCTGCAGCATCTCAAGAAAAATCCCACGTTCCCTCTGGAAATTCAATAAGGTACTTGATGCCCTTGATGCAACTCAAAAAGTTCCCCGACATACAAGTCTCGCTCGAGAGGAACACCGAGTTTCCTGGCACAACTTAATCTGAGGCCCTTCTCCCCTCCAGATCTCGACATGAGGGTCGATTCCCCTGCTTTGTCTGGAAAGGGATCCCAACCTTCCGGTCACACCTCACAAGGAGGCCGGTCTCACATTAAAACTTGAGAGCAAGCGTCGAGGTTTGTGCCACATTCTGAAAGACACCGATTTCCCCGTCCACTCAAGATAAATCCTGATGCCCGGGTACCTCTTCGAATGTAACCCTGAGGATGAAGTCACAACACGAAGGGGTTCTGACTACTCAGTTGCATCATCCGGAAAAAGCCGCAGGTTCCAAATACAACTCAACAAGTGGCCTGTCACCCCATGAACAACTCGAGAGGCAAGCGGAGTTCCATTCCTCAACACAAGACGAGGCCTGACTCTCCTGTTCCAACTCTGCAGAGACCCTGAGATCGAAGTCAGAAATAAAGAGGAACCCTGAGGTTCCTGCCTCAACTGGAGATGAGGCCCTATTCACCCCTGCAGTGATGCCCAAGGAATCCCGAGGTGCACCTCGCAACTTCAAAGGACATCTGACTTCCCTGAGGAGACACTAGCGGTCCCCCAGGTCGACACACAACTCGAGAGAACCCTCAGCTGCCTGCCAAAACTCCACGCAAACTACGAATTTCTTCCCTGTGTGCTTGAGGAGGCCCTTTTATGCCATAGCGTTTCCAAAGAAAGCCTACGTTTCCCTTGGAACTCAAAAGGGTCCTCGACACGCTTTGCGAAACTCCATAAGTTTCCCGAGATATCCGTCCCCACTTGAGAGTAATGCTGAGTTTTCTGCCATAAGTTAAGAAGAGCCCCGTTTTCCCCGCCTCAAGTCGAGATGAATGTCGATTGCCCTGATTCGTTTGGAAAGGAATGCCAAAGTCCGCGTCTTACCTCGAGAGGAGGCTGGTATCTACTTGACATTGGAGGGGAACCTGGGGGCCTTGTCACAATTCGAAAGCAATGTATTTCCCCATCCACTCGAGATCAGGCCTGATTTCCTTGCACCAATTCGAATATCAGCTGAGAATCAACTAACAACATGAAGGTAGTTCTGATGCCCCGATTGCTAATCTGAAAAGAGCCCCACGTCCCAAATTAAACTCGCCTGGTAGCCTGAAATCCCTTTGACAACTCGAGAGGGAAGCAGAGTCCCATGCCTCCACACATGTCGAGACCTGACTCTCTCTTTGAAACGGCATACACAACCTGAGATCCACATCAGAACAGGAGAGGAACCCTGAGGTTCCCGCCTCAACTAGAGATGAGGCCCTCTACCATTGCACCGAACCCAGTGGAGTTCCGAGAGTTCCCCCCCTCCCCAACTCCACAGTCCTCCTGACTTCCCATAGGCACCCTGAGATGCTCCCTGAGGTCACCGTCACAAGTTGAGGGAACCCAGGGTTTCCTGCCACAACTCGAGAAAGACTTTGCGATTCCCCTTTCAACACATCTTGAGGCCCGGTTCCCCTACCGTGACTCGAGTGCTGTGACTCAATGCCGTGCTCCCCCTCGCCACTCAAATGGAGACTGGACTTCCATGGGGCCACACGAGAGGCTCCCTGAATTCCCTGTCGTAACGTGAGAGAAACCCCACACGTGGCTCCGCAGCTCGAGGAAAACCACGAGATTCCCCTGTCATCGCGAGATGAGGCACTTCATCTCCTGCAAGGCCTAGAGAGCAATCCTGAATCCCCTTTCAAAACTGAACAGGAGGCTTGATTCCCTTTAGGCCACTCAGTGGCCTCCAAGAGATACCCGTCGCGACTCGAGAGGAGAGCGGAGTTCTTTGCTTCCACTCGAGATGAGGCCTGACTCCCCGGGTGAGTCTGGAATGCAATCCCGAGACCCCTGTCGCCCCTGGAGAGGAACATTAGCTTCTTGACACAAGCCTAGATGAGGTCTATTTGCCCTGAAGTGACTCGAGAGCAATCCCCAGCTCCCCCTCACAACTCGAATGAAGATTGGACTTCCCGGGGCAACACGAGAGGCTCCCTGAGTTCCCCGTCATAACTCTAGAATCCCAGTGCAACTTGAGAAAACCCAGAGGTTCCCCCGTCATCGTGAGATGGGGCCCTTTCCCGCTCCAGTGTCTCAAGAGAAATCCCACGTTCCCTCTTGAAATTCGAAACGGTACTTGAAAACTGTTGATGCAACTGACAAAGTTCCCTGACATACCATTCTCACTTGAGAGGAATACCGAGTTTCCTGGCACAACTTAATCTGAGCCCCTTCTCCCCTCCTGATCTCGACATGAGGCTCGATTCCTCTGCCTGTCTGGAGAGGGATCCCAACCTTCCCGTCACACTTTAGGAGGAGGCCGGTCTCAAATTGAAACTTGAGAGGAAGCCTCATGGTTCATGCTACATTCCAAAAGACACCGATTTCCCTGTCAACTCAAGGTAAGTCCCGATTCCTGGACACGTCTTTGAATGTAACATCAAGGATGAAGTCACAACACGAAGGGGCACTGACACCCCGGTTGCATCTTCTGGAAAAAGCCTCAGGTTCCAAATACAACTCGACAAGTGGCCTGTCACCCCGTGAACAACTCGAGAGGCAAGTGGAGTTACATTTCTCAACACAAAAAGAGGCCTGACTCTCCTGTTCCAACTCTGCAGAGACCCTGCGATCGAAGTCGGAAATGGAGAGGAACCCTGAGGTTTCCGCCTTAACTCGAGATGAGGCCCTATTCATTACTGCAGGGATGTGCGAGCCACCCCAAGGTGCACCTCACAATGCCAAAGGAGATCTGAATTCCATGAGGAGACACGAGCAGGCCCCCGGGTCAACACGCAACTCGAGAGGAACCCTCAGCTTCCCGCCACAACTCCACGCAAACTACGAAATTCTCCCCTGCAAGATTGAGGAGGCCCTTTTACACTGCAGCTTTCCCAAAGAAAGCCCACGTTTCCCTTAGAACTCGAAAGGGTCCTTGACACGCATTATGAAACTCCATAAGTTTCCCGAGATACCTGTCTCCACTCGAGAGGAATGCTATGTTTCCCGCCACAAGTCAAGAAGAGCCCTCTTTTCCCCACCTCAAGTCAAGATAAGGGTCGATTGCCCTGCTTCACCTGGAAAGGAATGCCGAACTCCAGGTCAGAACTCGAGAGGAGGCTGGTATCTACATGACACTGGAGGGGAACCCGGGGGTCTTGTCACAATTCGAAAGCCACGTATTTCTACATCCACTCCAGATCAGGCCTGATTCCCTTGCACCGATTAGAATATCAGCCTAGAATCAACTCACAACACGAAGGGAGTTCTGGTGCCCTGGTTGATAATTCGAAAAGAGCCCCAGGTCCCAAATTCAACGCAGCAGGAGACCTGATCCCCTTTGACAACTCGAGAGGAAAGCAGAGTTCCATGCCTTCACACAAGTCGAGACCTGATTCTCTGTTTGAAATGCCATACACAGCCTGAGACCCACGTCAGAACAGGAGAGGAACCCTGAGGTTCCCACCTCAACTCGAGATGAGGCCTTATTCACCCGTGCAGCAATGTGCGAGGACTTCTGAAGTGCCCCTCACAACGCAAGAGGAGATCTGACTTCCCTGAGGAGACACAAGTGTGTCCCACAGGTCGACACACAACACGAGAGGAACCTAAGCTTCCCTCAACAACTCCACGCAACCCACGAAATTCTCCCCTGCACACTTGAGGAAGCCTTTTATGCTGCAGCGTTTCCAAAGAAAGCCCACGTTCCCTCTTGGAACTCAAAAGGGTACTTGACACGCATTTGAAACTCCAGAAGTTTCCCCAGATACCCGTCCCTACTGGAGAATTACGCAGAATACCGCAACAAGTCAAGAAGAGCCCTGTTTTCCCCTCCTCATGGCGAGAGGAGGGTTCATTGCCCTGGTTAGCCTGGCAAGAAATGCCGACGTCCCCGTCACACCTCGAGAGGAGGCGGGTATCTACCTGACACTGGAGGGGAACCCAGGGCCCTGTTACAATTCAAAAGCCATGTATTTCCTCATCCACTTGAGATCAGGCCTGATTTCCTTGCACTGATTCGAATGTCAGTGAGAATCAACTCAAAACATGAAGGGAGTTCTGATGCCCCAGTTGCAAACCCGAAAAGAGCCCCAGGTCCCAAATTAAACTCGGTTGGAGGCCTGAAACCCCTTTGACAACTGGAGAGGAAAGCAGATTTCCATGCCTCCACACACGTCGGGACATGACTTACTGTTTGAAACGGCATACACAGCCTGAGACCCACGTCAGAACAGGAGAGGAACGCTGAGGTTCCCACCTCAACTTGAGATGAAGCCCTCTTCCATTGCACCAAACCCAGTAGAGTCCCGAGAGGCCCCTCCCAACTCCACAGTATTCCTGACTTCCCATAGGCACGCTGAGAAGCTCAGTGAGGTCACCATCACAAGTCAAGGCAACCTAGGGTTTCCTGCCGCAACTCTAGAAAGACCTCGAGATTCCCCCTTCAATGCGTCTTGGGGCCCGATTCCCCTGCCGTGACTCGAGAGCAATGCCACAATCCCCCTCGCAACTCGAATGCAGACAGAAATCACTGGGGCCACACAAAAGGCTCCATGAGTTCTCCATAGTAACTCAAGAAATACTCCACATGTCGCACCACAGCTTGAAAAAAACCACAAGATTCCCTTATCATCGCTAGATGAGTCCCTTCTTTTCCTTCAGGGCCTAGAGAGCAACGCTGAGTCCTCTCTCAAAACTCCACAAGAGGCTTTACTCCCTTTAGGGCATTCAATGGACTCCAAGAGATACCCATTGCAACTCGAGAGGAGAGCGGAGTTCTTTGCTTCCACTTGAGTCGAGGCCTGACTCCCCGGGTGAACCTTGAATGCAACCCCGAGATTCCTGTCGCCACTGGAGAGGAACACGGAATTTCTGGACAGAAGCCTAGATGAGGTCTGTTTGCCCTGATGTGACTTGAGAGCAATCCCCAGCTCCCCGTCACAACTCGAATGGAGTTTGGACTTCCATGGGGCTACACGAGAGGCTCCCTGAATTCCCCATTGTAACATGAGAATCCTGCCACAACTCGAAAAAATCCATGAGGTTCCCCCGTCATCACGAGATTAGGCCCTTCCTGCTGCAGCTTCTCAAGAGAAATCTACCTTCCCTCTTGAAATACGATATGGTTCTTGACACCCTTGAGGCAACTCAAAAAGTTCACTGACATACTGGTCTCACTTCAGAGGAACACCGAGTTTCCCAGCACAAATTAATCTAAGCCCCTTCTCCCCTCCTGATCTCGACATGAGGGTCGATTCCCCTGCTTTGCCTGGAAAAGGATCCTGAACTTTTCGTCGCACCTCAGGAGGAGGCTGGTCTAACACTGAAACTCAAGAGGAAGCCTCGTGGGTCATGCCACATTCTGAAAGACACTGATTTCCCCATCCACTCAAGATAAGTACAGATGCCGGGGCCCCTCTTCGAATGTAACCCTTAGGATGAAGTCACAACATGAAGGGGCACTGACACCCCAGTTGCATCATCCAGAAAAACTGCAGTTCCAAATACAACTCGACAAGTGTCCTCTCCCCCCATGAACAACGAGAGAGGCAAGCGTGCCGGGGTCCAGCCCCGGCTGATCCAGGGTATTCGAAGGGGAGATGGAGTCGGCGAATATTTACATATTTATCAAAGATATAAAGAGTAATAGAATGAGGATAGTTCAGTAGGAAAATTCAGTAGAGAAAAGAGGCTGAGTAGCTTGGTTTACGGGGGAGACCAATAAAACTTCAAGCCAAGAAGTTTGCACCACTTACATAGGCTGCAGGCGCCGTCTCAAATAGCAGAAGGTGCCCCACCCTAGACACCTTCTCGAGTGGGTCTTAGAAGCCCAGGTGTAATTAGTAAGTATGGTGGGTTCCGCACTCCAGGTGGAGACTTCAGCCAGAATTTAAAGGGAAGAATGACATGGGGAGACCAAGAGTTGGTGAGCAAGGCCCGTAGCTTTATTTTTAACAGGGGCTTTTATACCCTAAGTTACACATAGAGGATAATAGGGGATGCAAAGTCAGCAGTTTTTTGATCCTTATCAAAAACCAGGGTTTCTTTCCTGCAAATTTATTGTATACAAATGGTTTAGGTGATTTACATCATCTTCTGGCCAAAAGGCCTATTAACATTTATGACTCTTGACAAGGACTTATCAACAAAGACTTATTTTCTCTAAGAGTAATTATTTTAAAGTTTGGTGCCATCTTCCGAAGATAAAATTGCATTCCTATAGGGCGGATGTGTAATGGGTTTACAACAAAGGAAAGAATTTATTACCTTAAGGGTCTAAAGTTACTAACACCAAGGCCACTACTTATTTTTTCTACATACCAACTATATTAGTTAATACACATTCAAGGATACAATTCAGGGAATGTGAAAACTTGGCAACAAGCAATGGCTCATCAATGAAATCCTTTACTAGTCTTATTCTGACAGTTTCTAACTCTCTGAGAGGCTCTAAGCTATTTGAATATCTTAAGCTTCCCGTGCCTCTCGAGGCTGGGAGACTGTAAACAATTGTATGCATAGCTGTAGGAGTCAGGGTAAACTTGTCAGGCGAGTTAGAGAGCCATCTGAGGGGTTTGGATTTAAACACTTCTAATTGCCCAGGAACTTGTATTAATTGGAGCTGTAAGTTAACTCTTTGTCAGAGAGAGCCAGATGGTGGTAGGGGACAGCCCCCAGTAAAGTCAGAGGTGAGAGCACAAAGCAATAAAGTAGGCAGACCCTGGTTTTTTGGGGGAAGATACTCGAGAATATCCGGGGAGACTCCCGAGGCTCAATCCCGCCTTTGCGTATGCCGAGCCTCCTTCCTCATGACCTTTGTCACGAGTGGAATGTTTCTCGCCGGCTCCCAGCACAAGCGGAGTTCCATTCCTTAACACAAGACGAGGCCTGACTCTCCTGTTGCAACTCTGAAGAGACCCTGTGATCAAAGTCAGAAATGCAGAGGAACCCTGATGTTCCCGCCTCAGCTCTAGATGAGGCCCTATTCACCCCTGTAGTGATGCGCGAGGAATCCCGAGGTGCTCCACGCAACACCAAAGGAGATCTGACTTCCCTGAGGAGACACGAGTGGTCCCCCAAGTCAACACACAACTCGAGAGGAACCTTAAGCTTCCCACCACAACTACACGCAAACTATGAAATTCTCCCGTTCACGCTTGAGGGGGCCCTTTTACACTGCAGCATTTCCAAAGAAAACCCACGTTTCCCTTGGAACAGGAAAGGATCCTTGACACACTTTACGAAACTCCAGAAGTTTCCTGAGATACCCGTCCCCACTCGAGAGGAATGCTGAGTTTCCCGCCACATGTCAAGAAGTGCCCCGTTTTCCCCATCTAAAGTTGAGATAACAGTTGATTGCCCTACTTCGACTGGAAAGCAATGCCGGCATCACCATTGCACCTCGAGAGGAGGCTGGTATCTACTTGACACTGGAGGGGAACCCGGGGGCTTTGTCACAGTTTGAAAGAAAAGCATTTCCCCATCAACTCGAGATCAGGCCTGATTTCCTTGCACCGATTCAATGTCAGCCGAGAATCAACTCACAACACGAAGAGAGTTCTGATGCCCGGGTTGCAAATCCGAAAAGAGCCCCAGGTCCCAAATTCAACTCGTTTGGAGGCCTGAAACTCCTTTGACAACTCGAGAGTAAAGCAGAGTTCCATGACTCCACACACGTTGAGACCTGACTCCCTGTTTGAAACGGCATACACAGCCCGAAACCCACATCAGAACAGGAGAGGAAACCTGAGGTTCCTGCCTCAATTCTAGATGAGGCCCTCTTTCATTGCACCAAACCCAGTAGAGTCCCGAGAGGCCCCTCCCAAATCCACAGTACTCCTGACGTCCCAAAGCCACCCTGAGAAGCTCCCTGAAGTCACTGGCACAAGTCGAGGGAACCCAGGGTTTCCTGCCGCAACTCGAGAAAGACCTCGAGTTTCCCCCTTAAAGGCATCTTGAGGCCCGATTCCCCTGCCGTGACTCGAGGCCAATGCCACAACTCCCCCTCGCAACTTGAATGGAGACTGGACTTCCCTGGGGCCACACGTGAGGCTCCCTAAGTTCCCCATCATAACTCCAGAGAAACGCCACATGTCCCGCCGCACCTCGAAAAAAACCATGAGGTTCCCACATCATTGCGAATGAGGCCCTCCTTTTCTGCAGAGTCTAGAAAGCAATCCTGAGTCCTCTCTCAAAACTCCACAGGAGGCTTAAATCCATTTAGGTCACTCAATGTTCTCAAAGAGATACCCGTCATAACTCAAGAGGAGAGAGGAGTTCTTTGCTTCCACTCGAGACAAGGCCTGACTCCCCGGGTGAACTTGAATGCAACTCCGAGATCCCTGTCGCCACTGGGGAAGAACACGGAGTTCTGGACACAAGCCTAGATGAGGTCTATTTGCCCTGTAGTGACTCAAGAGCAATCCCCAGCTCTCCCTCACAAATCGAATGGAGATTGGAGTTCCCTGGGGCAAGTCCAGAGGCTCCCTGTGTTACTCGTCATAACTCGAGAAATCCGCCGCAACATGAGGAAAACCACTAGGTTCAGCTGTCATCACGAGATGAGGCGCTTGCACACTGCATCGTCTCAAGAGAAATCACATGTTCCCTCTTGAAATTCGAAATGGTACTTGACACCCTTGATGAAATTGAGAATGTTCCCCATCATACCAGTCTCACTCGAGAGGAACACCGAGTTTCCCGGCACAGCATAATCTGAGCCCATACTCCCCTCCTGATCTTGACATGAGGGTCGATTCCCCTGCTTTGTCTGGAAACCGATTCCGACCTTCCCATCGCACCTAAGGAGGAGGTCGGTCTCACATTAACTCGAGAGGAATCCTCATGGGTCGTGCCACATTCCTAAAGACACCGATTTCCCTGTCCACTCAAGTTAAGTCCCGATGCCCGGGCACCTCTTCATATGTAACCATGAGGATGAAGTCACAACACGAAGGGGCACTGACACCCTTGTTTTTCCTCCGGAAAAAGCCGCTGGTTCCCAATACAACTGGACAAGTGGCCTGACTCCCCATGAACAACTCGAGAGGCAAGTGGAATTCCAAGCCTTGACCGAAGATGAGGCCTGACTCCCCTGTGCCAACTCTGCAGTAACCCCAAGATCGATGTCATAGATGGAGAGGAACCTGAGGTTCCCACCTCAACTCGAGATGAAGCCCTATTCATCCCTCCAGCAATGGGCGAGGAATTCCGAGGTGCCCATCACAATGCCAAAGGAGATCTGACTTCCCTGAGGAGACACAAGCTGGTTCCCAAGGTCAACACGCAACTCAAGAGGAACCATAAGCTTCCTGCCACAACTTCACTCAACCCACGAAATTCTCCCCTGAACTCTTGAGGAGGCCCTTTTATGCTGCAGTGCTTCCAAAGAAAGCCCATGTTCTCTCCTGGAATTTGAAAGGGTACTTGACACGCTTTATGAAACTCCAGGAGTTTCACCAGATACCCATCCCAACTCGAGTGGAATGCTGAGTGTCCCAACACAAGTCAAGAAGAGCCCAGTTTTCCCCTCCTGAAGTCGAGATGAGGGTCGATTACCCTGCTTCGCCTGGAAAGAATCCCAACGTCCCCATCACCTCTCGGGAGGAGGCTGGCATCTAATTGACACTGAAACGGAACCTGGGGTCTGGTCACAATTCAAAAGCCACGTATTAGCCCATCACCTTGAGATCAGGCCTGATTCACTTGCACCAATTCGAATGTCAGCCAAGAATCAACTCTGAACATGAAGGGAGTTCTGATGCCCCAGTTGATAATTGGAAAAGAGCCCCAGGTCCAACATTCAACTCCCCTGGAGGCCTGAAAACCCTTTGACAACTCGAGAGGAAAGCAGAGTTCCATGCTTCCACACATGTTGAGACCTGACTCCCTATTTGAAATGGCATACACACCCCGAGACCCACGTCAGTACAAGAGAGGAACGCTAAGGTTACCGCCTCAACCCGAGATGAGACCCTCTTCCATGTCACCGACCCCAGTGGAATCCCAAGAGCCCCCCCTCAACTTCACAGTTTCCTGACTTCCCATAGGCACCCTGAGAAGTTCCCTGAGGTAACCGTCACAAGTCGAGGGAACTCAGGGTTTCCTGCCCCAACTCGAGAAAGACATCGAGATTGCCCCTTCAACGCGTCTTGAGACCAGATTCCCCTGCCATGACTCAAGAGCAATGCTGCGCTCCACCTGCAATTTGAATGGAGACTAGAGTTCCATGGGGCCACACGAGCGGCTCCCTGAGTTCCCCATCATTACTCGAGAGAAACTGTACAGGTCACGCCCCAGCTTGAAAAAAACCATGAGATTACCCCGTCATGTCAAGATGAGGCCCTTCTTTTTCTGCAGGGCCTAGAGAGCAATCCCGAGTCCTCTCTCAAAACTCCACAGGAGGCTTGAGTCCCTTTAGGCCAGTCAATGGACTCCAACAGATACCCATTGCAACTCCAGAGGAAAGCAGAGTTCTTTGCTTCAATGCAAGATGAGGCCTGACTCCCCTGGTGAACCTTGAATGCACCCCCGAGATCCCTGTCATCTTTGGAGAGGAACACAGAGTTTCTGGACACAAGCCTAGTTGAGGTCTATTTGCCATGCAGTGACTCGAGAGCAATCCCCAGCTCCCCCTCATAACTCGAATGGAGATTAGATTTCCCTGGGGCAACACAAGAGGCTCCCTGAGTTCCTCATCATAACTCGAGAATATCGCCGCAACTCGAGAAAAACCACGAGGGTCCCCAGTCATCGCGAGATGAGGGCCTTTCCACTGCAGCGTCTTGAGAGAAATCCCACGTTTCCTCTTGAAAATCGAAACGGTACTTGACACCCTTGATGCAACTCAAAAAGTTCCCCTACATACCAGTCTCACTCGAGAGGAATATCGAGTTTCCCGGCACAACTTAATCTGAGTCCCTTTTCTCCTCCTTATTTCAACATGAGGGTCGATTCCCCTGCTTTGTCTGGAAATGGATCCCGACTTTACCGTGGCACCTCAGGAGGAGACTGGTCATATTGAAACTCGAGAGAAAGCCTCGTGGGTCGTGCCACATTCCAAAAGACACCAATTTCCCCGTCCACTCAAGGTAAGTCCCGATGCCCAGGCAACTCTTCGAATGTAACCATGAGGATGAAGTCACAAGGCAAATGGGCAATGACACCCCTGTTTCATCCTCCAGGAAAAGTCACAGGTTCCCAATACAACTCGACAAGTGAATAATTCGAGAGGGAAGCGGAATGCCGTGCCTCGACCTAAGACGAGGCCTGACTCCCCTGTGCCAACTCCGCAGAGACCCCGTGATTGATGTCATAGATGGAGAGGAACTCTGAGGTTCCCACCTCAACACGAGATGATGCCCAATTCATCCCTACAGCAATGGGAGAGGAATCCTGAGGTGCCCCTCACAACACCAAAGGAGATCTGATTTCCCTGAGGAGACACGAGCATGTGCCCCAGGTCGACATGCAACTCGAGAGGAAAACTAAACTTCCCACCACAGCTCCACGCAACCCACGGAATTCTCTCCTGGACGCTTGAGGAGGCCCTTTTAAGCTGCAGTGTTTCCAAAGAAAGCCCATGTTCCCTCTTGGAACTAGAAAGGGTACTTTACACGCTTTATGAAACTCCAGAAGTTTTCCCCAGATACCCGTCCCCACTCGAGAGGAAGGCTAAGTTTCCTGCCACAAGTCAAGTAAAACCCGTTTTCCCCTCCTCAAGTTGAGATGAGGCTCGATTGCCCTGCTTCACCTGAAAAGGAATGCTGACGTCCCTGTCACACCTCGAGAGGAGGCTGGTATCTTCTTGACACTGGAGGGGAACCCGAGGGTCTTGTCACAATTCGGAAGCCACGTATTTCCCCATCCCCTCGAGACAAAACCTGATTCCCCCACCGATTCGAATGTCAGCCGAGAATCAACTCACAACATGAAGGGAGTTCTGATGCTCCAACTGCTAATTGAAAAATAGCCACAGGCCCCACATTCAACTCGCCTAGAAGCCTGAAACCCCTTTGACAACCCGAGAGGAAAGCAGAGTTCCATTCCTCCACATACATGGAGACCTGACTCCCTGTTTGAAATGGCATACACAGCCTGAGACCCACGTCAGAACAGGAGAGGAACCCTGAGGTTTCTGCCTAACTCGAGATGAGGCCCTGTTCCATTTCACCAAACCTAGTGGAGTCCCGAGAGGCCCCTCCCAACACCACAGTATTCCTGACTTCCCATAGGCACCCTGAGAAGCTCCCTGAGGTCACCACCACAAGTTGAGAGAACCCAGGGTTTCCTGCTGAAAACTCAAGAAAGACTTCGAGATTCCCCCTTCAATGCGTCTTGTGCCCGAATCCCCTGCCATGACTTGAGAGCAATGCCGCGCTCACCCTAGAAACTCGAATGGAGACTGGACTTCCCTGGGGTCACAGGAGAGGCTCCCTGAGTTTCCCATGGTAACTCAAGAGAAAACCCACACGTCGTGCAGCAGCTCGAAAAAAACTAGGAGATTCCCCCGTCATCGCGAGATGAGGCCCCTCTTTTCCTGCAGGGCCTAGAGAGCAATCCCGAGTCCTCTCTCAAAACTCCACAGGAGGTTTGACTCCATGTAGGCCACTCAGTGGGCTCCAAGAGATACGCGTCAAAACTCGAGAGGAGAGGAGAGTTCTTTGCTTCCACTCGAGATGAGGCCTGACTCGCCGGGTGAACCTTGAATGCAACCCCGAGATCCCTTTCGCCACTGGAGAGGAACACAGAGTGTCTGGACAAAGACTAGATGAGATCTATTTGTCCTGCAGTGACTCGAGAGCAATCCCCAGTTCCCCCTCACAACTCAAATGGAGATTGGACTTCCCTGGGGAAACATGAAAGGCTCCCTGAGTTCCCATTCATAACTCGAGAATCCCGCCGCAACTCGAGAAAAACCACGAGTTCCCCCATCATTGAGAGATGAGGCCCTTTCCCACTGCAGTGACTCAAGCGAAATCCCACATTCCCTCTTGAAATACGAAACGGTATTTGAAACACTTGATGCAACTCAAAAGGTTCCCCGATATAACATTATCACACGAGAGGAACACCGAGTTTATGGCACAACATAATATGAGCCCCGACTCCCCTCGTGATCTCCACATGAGGGTCGATTCCCCTGCTTTGTCTGGAAAGGGATCCCGACCTTCCGGTCGCACCTCAGGAGGAGGCCGGTCTCACACTGAAACTCGAGAGGAAGCCTCGTGGGTCATGCCACATTCTGAAAGACAACGATTTCTGGGTCCATTCAAGGTAAGTCCCAATGCGCGGGCACCTCTTCGAATGTCACCGGAGGAAGAAGTCACAACATGAAGGTGCACTGACACCCCAGTTTCATCTTCTGGAAAAAGCCATAAGTTCCAAATACAACTCAACAAGTGGCCTGACACCCCATGAACAACTTGAAAGGCAATCGGAGTTCTGTGCCTTAACACAAGACGAGGCCTGACTCCCCTGTTCCAAATCCGCATAGACCCGTAGATCGATTTCAGAAATGCAGAGAAACCCTGAGTTTCCCGCCTCAACTTGAGATGAGGCCCTATTCATCCCTACAGCGATGCGCGAGGAATCCCGAGGTGCCCCTCGCAACGCCAAAGATCTGAATTCCCTAAGGAGACATGAGCAGTTCGCACACATCAACATGCAACTCAAGAGGAACCCTAAGCTTCCTGCCACAACTTCATGCAACCCAGGAACTTCTCCCCTGCATTCTTGAGGAGGCCATTTTACGCTGCACCGTTTCCAAAGAAAGCCCACGTTCCCTCTTGGAACTCAAAAGGGTCCTTGACACGCTTTACAAAACTCCAGAAGTTTCCTGAGATACCTGTCCCCACTCGAGAGGAACGCTCAATTTCCCGCCACAAGTCAAGAAGAGACCCGTTTTCCCCGCCTCAAGTCGAGATGACGGTCGATTGCCCTGCTTCGCCTGGAAAGGAATGCCAATGTCCCCATTGCACCTCGAGAGGAGGCTGGTATCTACTTGACAATGGAGGGGAACCCGGGGGCCTTGTCACAATTAGAAAGCCATGTATTTGCAAATCCACTCGAGATCAGGCCTGATTTCCTTGCACTGATTCGAATGTCAGCTGAGAATCATTTCACAGCATGAAGGGAGTTCTGATGCCCTGGTTGCTAATCCAAAAAGAGCCCAATGTTCCAAATTCAACACGCTGGAGGCCTGAAACCCCTTTGACAACTCGAGAGGAAAGCAGAGTTTCATGCCTCCACACACGTGGAGACCTGACTCCCTGTATTAAACAGTATACACAGCCTGAGACCCAGGTCAGAACAGCAGAGGAACCCTGAGGTTCCCGCCCCAACTCTAGATGAGGCCCTCTTCCATTGCACCAAACCCAGTGGAGTTCCAAGAGTCCCCTTCCAACTCCACAGTACTCCTGACTTCCCATAGGCACCCTGAGAAGCTCCCTGAGGTCACCATCACAAGTTGAGGGAACCCAGATTTTCCTGCCGCAACTCGAGAAAGACCTCGAACTCCCCCCTTCAATTCGTCTGGAGACCCGATTTCCCTGCTGAGACTCTAGAGCAATGCTGCACTCCCTCTCACAACTCAAATGGTGACCGGACTTCCCTGGGGCCACACAAGAGGCTCCCTGAGTTCCCCGTCGTAACTTGAGGAAACCCACACGTCGCGCCGCAGCTTGAAAAAACCACGAGATCCCCCGTCATCGCGAGACAAGGCCCATCCTTTCCTGCCGGGCCTAGAGATCAATACCGAATCCTCTCTCAAAACTCCAAAAGAGGCTTGACTCCATTTAGGCCACTCAATGGGCTCAAAGAGATACCCGTCGTAACTCGAGAGGAGATCAGAGTTCTTTGCTTCCACTCGAGACGAGGCCTGACTCCATGGGTGAGCCTTGAATGCAACCCCTAGATCCCTGTTTGCCAGGGTCCAGCCCCAGCTGATCCAGGGTATTCAAAGGAGAGACGGCATAGGCGACCTATTTATTTAAATATTTATCAAAGATATAAAGAGTAATAGAATGAGAATAGCTCAGTGAGGAAATTCAGTGGAGAAAAGCGGCTGAAATAAGGATAGCTCAGTAGGAAAATTCAGTCACCGATCATGTGACTGATCATGCACTGATCACGTGACTGATCATGCACAGACCATGTGGCTATCATGCACTGATCACTTGACTGTGCATGCACTAATCAGGTGGCTGATCATAAACTGATCACGTGACTGATCATGTACAGATCACGTGGCTATCATGCGCTGATCACTTGACTGTGCATGCACTTATCACGTGGATGATCATGCACTGATCAAGTGGTTGATCATGCACTAATCACATGGCTGATCATGAACTGATCACGTGACTGAGCATGCAGTGATCACGTGTCTGAATGCTGCTGATCATGTGAGTGGTCATGCACTTATGACGTGGCTATCATGCACTGATGATATGCCTCAGGAGGCAATAATCAAAGAACTGAGCAGGCATGAATCACGCAATCAACAGGCAATAATCATGGACATAAGCTGTGATGAATCATGCTGCTCAGCTGGCAATAATCAAGCAGCTGAGCAGGCATGAATCACACGGCTCAGCTCGCAATTGTCAAGCAGATGAGCAGGCAGGAATCACGAAGCTCAGCTGGCAATTATCAAGCAGATGAGCAGACAGGTATCATGCAGCTCAGCTAGCAATAATCAAGCAGATGAGCAGCCAGGAATCATGCGGCTCAGGTGGGAATTATCAAGCAGATGAGCAGGCAGGAATCACGCAGCTCAACTGGCAATAATCAAGTAGATGAGCAGCCAGGAATCACGCAGCTCAGCTGGCAATTATCAAGCAGATGAGCAGGCAGGAATCACTCAGCTCAGCTGGCAATTGTAAAGCAGCTGAGCAGACAGGAATCACACAGCTCAGTAGGCCCTGGTCACGTGACTCAGCACGCACTCTTCACGTGGCTGATCATACCCTGATCACATGACAGATCATGCACTGATCACATGGCTATCATTCACTGATCACTTGACTGTGTATGCACTGATCACGTGCATGATCATATACTGATCACGTGACTGATCATATAACTGATCATGTGGCTGATCATGCACTGATAAAATGGCTGATAATGCACTGATCACGTGACTGATCATGCACTTATCACGTGGCTATCATGCACTGATCACGTGACTGCGCATGCACTGATCACGTAACTGTATGCACTGATCTCGTAGCTATCATGCACTGACCACGTGGCTGATCATGCACTGATCATGTGACTGATCATGCACTGATCACGTAGCTCTCACTCACTGATCACGTGACTGTGCATACACTGATCACGTGTCTGATCATACACTGATCACGTGGCCGATCATGCACTAATCATGCTGCTGATCATGAACTTATCACCTGACTGAGCATGCAGTGTTCACATGTCTGAATGGCGCTGATCATGTCACTGATCATGTGCTGATCACGTGGCTATCATGCACTGACCATGTGCCTCAGGAGGCAATAATCAAAGAGCTGAGCAGGCATGAATCATGCAATCAGCAGGTAATAATCATGGACTTCTGCTGTAATGAATCATGTGTCTGAACTGGCAAAACTCAAGCAGCTGAGAGGGCAGGAATCACACGGCTCAGCTGGCAATTTTCAAGCTGATGAGGAGGCAGGAATCACGCATCCCAGCTGGCAAAAATTAAGCAGATGAGCAGACAGGTATCACACAGCTCAGCTGGCAATTATCAATCAGATGTGCAGACAGGAATCACGCAGCTTAGCTGGAAATTATCAAGCAGATGAGTAGGCAGGAATCAGGCAGTTCAGTTGGCAGTTAACAAGCAGATGAGCAGGCAGGAGTCACGCAGCTCAGCTGGCAATAATCAAGCAGATTAGCAGGCAGAAATCACGAAGATCATCTGGCAAATATAAAGCAGATGAGCAGCCATGAATCACGCAGCTCACGTGTCAATTATCAAGCAGATGAGCAGGCAGAAATCACACAGCTCAGCTGGCAATTATCAAGCAGATGAGCAGGCAGGAATCATGCAGTTCAGCTGGCAATTGTCAAGCAGCTGAGCAGACAGGAATCACGCAGCTCAGCAGGCCCTAATCACGTGACTGAGCACGCACTGTTCATGTGGCTGATCATACACTGATCACGTGACTGATCATGCACTAATCACCTGGCTATCATGAACTGATCACGTAGCTGATCATGCACTAATCACGTCGCTATCATGCACTGAAAAGTGACTGGAAATGCACTGATCACGTGGATGATCATACACTGATCACGTGACAGATCATGCATTGATCACGTGACTGATCAGGCACTGATCAGGTGGCTATCATGCACTGATCACATGGCGGATAATGCACTGATAATGTGACTGATCATGCAATGATCAAGTAGCTATCATGCACTGATCACGTGACTGAGTATGAACTGATCACAAGACTGATCATACACTGATCACGTGGCTATTATGCACTGATCACGTGGTTGTTCATACACTGATCACGCACTGATCACGTGGCTCTCATGCACTGATCACGTGGCTGATCATGTACTGATCACCTAGCTATAATGCACTGATCACGTGACTGCACATGCACTGATCACGTGGATATCATACACTGATCACGTGACAGATCATGCACTGATCACGTGACTGATCATGCACTGATCAGGTGGCTATCATGCACTGATCACGTGGCTATAATGCACTGATCACGTGCCTGATCATACACTGATCACGGGACTGATCATGCACTGATCACGTGGCTATCATTCACTGATCACCTGGCTGAACATGGACTGATCACGTGGATGATCATACACTGATCATGTGATAGATCATACACCGATCACTTCACTATCATGCATTGATCACATGACTGCCCATGCACTGATCACGTGGATGATCATACACTGATCATGTGACAGATCATGCACTGATCAGGTGGCTGATCAAACACTGATCATGAAACTGATCGTGCACTGATCATGTGGCTGATCATGCACTCATCACATAGCTCTAATACACTGATCACGTGACTGCACATGCACTTATCACCTGGATTTCATACACTGATCACGTGACAGATCATTCACTGATCACGTGACTGATCATGCAAAAATCAGTTGGCTATCATGCACTGATTACGCGGCTGAACTGGCAATTATCAAGCAGATGAGCAGGCAGGAATCACACAGATCAGCTGGCAATTATCAAGCAGCTGAGAAGGCAGGAATCACATGGCTCAGTTGGAAAATGTCAAGCAGATGAGCAGGCAGGAATCACGAAGCTCAGCTGGCAGTATCAGTCAGATGAGCAGGCATGTATCATGCAGCTCAGCTCACAATTATCAAGCAGATGAGCAGGCAGGAATCACGCAACTCAGCTGGCAATTATCAAGCAAATGAGCAGATAGGAATCACACAGCTCAGCTGCCAGTTATCAAGCAGATGAGCAGGCAGGAATCACTCAGCTCACCTGGCAATTATCAAGCAGATGAGCAGGCAGGAATCACTCAGCTCAGCTGGCAATTGTCAAGCAGCTGAGCAGACAAAAATCACCCAACTCAGTAGGCCTTGATCACGTGACTGAGCACGCACTGTTCACGTGGCTGACCATACACTCATCACGTGACTGATCATGCACTGATCACTTGACTGATCATGCAATGATCACGTGGCTATCATGCACTGATCACGTGGCTGGTCATACACTGATCACGGGACTGATCATGCACTGATCACGTGGCTATCATTCACTGATAACGTGACTGCTCATGCACTAATCCCGTGACTAATCATGCACGGATCAAGTGACTGGGAATGCACAGACAACCTGGATGATCATACACTGAACACGTGACTGATCATGCACTGATCATGTGGCTTATTATGCACTGATCACGTGACTGATCATGCACTTACAACGAGGCTATCATGCACTGATCACGTGACTGCGCATGCACTAATCACGTAACTGTATGCACTGATCACATGGCTATCATGCACTTATCACGTGGCTGATCATGCACTGATCATGTGATTGATCATGCACTGATCACGTAGCTATCATGCACTGATCACGTGGCTGATCCTACACTGATCACGGGACTGGTCATTCACTGATCACGTGGCTACTATTCACTGATCACGTGGCTGTTCGTGGACTGATCGCGTGACTGATCATGCAAATATCATGTCGCTATCATGCATTGATCACATGACTGCACATGCACTGCTTACGTGGATGATCATACACTGATCACGTGACAGATCATGCACTGATCACGTGACTGATCATACACTAATCAGTTGGCTATCATGCACTGATCACGTGGCTATAATGTACTGATCACGTGGCTGATCATACACTGATCACATGACAGATCATGCACTGATCACGTGACTGATCATGAACTAATCAGTTGGCTATCATGCACCGATCACGTGGCTGATCTTGCACTGATCATGTGACTGATCAAGCACTGATCACGTAGCTATCATGCACTGATCACGTGGCTGATCATACACTGATTACAGGACTGATCATGCACTGATCACGTGGCTATCATTCACTGATCATGTGGCTGATCTTGGACTGATCACGTGGCTATCATGCACTGATCACGTGGCTGATCATACACTGATCACGTGACTGATCATGCAATGATCATGTGGCTGATCAGGCACAGATAACGTGGCTGATCGTGCTCGGATCACGTGACTGATCATGCACTGATCACATGGCTATCATGCACTGATCACGTGACTGTGCATTCACTGATCATGTAAATGATCATTAACTTATAACGTGGCTATCATGCTCTGATCACGTGGCTGATCATGCACTGATCACGTGACACATCATGCACTGATCAGTTGGCTATCATGCACTGAGCAGGTGGCTATCATGCACTGATCACGTGTCTGATCATACACTGACAACGTGGCTGATCATACACTGACCACGTGGCTGATCATGCACTGATCACGTGGCTGATCATAGACTGATCACGTGGCCGATCATGCACTAATCACGTTGCTGATCATGAACTTATCACGTGACTGAGCATGGAGTGATCACATCTGAATGGCTCTGATCATGTCACTGATCATGTGCTGATCACGTGGCTATCATGCACTGACGATGTGCCTCAAGAGGCAATAATCAAAGAGCTGAGCAGGCATGAATCCCGCAATCAGCAGGCAATAATCATGGACATCAGCTGTGATGAATCATGCTGCTCAGCTGGCAATAATCAAGCAGCTGAGCAGCAGGAATCACACAGCTCAGCTGGCAATTGTCAAGCAGATGAACAGGCAGAAATCACGCAGCTCAGCTGGCAATAATCAAGCAGATGAGCAGACAGGTATCACAAAGCTCAGCTGGCAATTATCAAGCAGATGAGAAGGCAGGAATCACGCGCCTCAGCTGGCAATTATCAAGCAGATGAGCAGGCAGGAATCCCGCATCTCAGCTGGCAGTTATCAAGCAGACAAGCAGGCAGGAATCACGCAGCTCAGATGGCAATAATCAAGCAGATTAGCAGCCGGAAATCACGCAGTTTAGCTGGCAATTATCAAGCACATGAGCAGGCAGGAATCACGCAGCTCAGCTGGCAATTATCAAGCAGATGAGCAGGCAGGAATCACGCACCTCAGCTGGCAATTGTCAAGCAGCAGAGCAGACAGAAATCACACAGATCAGTAGGCCCTGATCACGTGACTGATCACGCACTGTTCAGGTGGCTGATCATACACTCATCACATGACTGATCATGCACAGATTACATGGCTATCATTCACTGATCACTTGACTGTGCATGCACTGCTCACGTGGATGATCATACACTGATCACGTGACTGATCATGCACTGATCGAGTAGCTATCATGCACTGATAACGTGGCTGATCATACACTGTTCACCTGACTGGTCATGCACTGATCACCTGGCTATCAGGCGCTGATTATGTGGCTATCGTGCACTGATCACGTGGCTGATCATACACTGATCAGGAGACTCATCATGCACTGAACACCTGGCTCTCATGCACTGATCACGTAGCTGATCATGCAGTGATCACTTGACTGATCATGCAATGATCACGTGGCTATCATGCACTGATCACGTGGCTGGTCATACACTGATCACGGGACTGATCATGCACTGATCACGTGGCTATCATTCACTGATAACGTGACTGCGCACGCACTGATCCCATGACTAATCATGCACAGATCAAGTGACTGGGAATGCACTGATCACCTGGATGATCATACACTGATCACGTGACAGATCATGCACTGATCAGGTGGCTATCATGCACTGATCACGTTGCTATCATGCACTGATTACATGACTGCTCGTGCCCTGATCACGTGACTGATCCTACACTGATCAGGTGGCTGATCCTACACTGATCACGTGACTGAGCATGCAGTGATCACGTGTCTGAATGGTGCTGATCATGTGACTGATCATGCGCTGATCACGTGGCTATATGCACTGATGATGTGCCTCAGGAGGCAATAATCAAAGAGCTGAGCAGGCATGAATCACGCAATCAGCAGGCAATAATCATGAAGCTCAGCTGTGATAAATCATGCTGCTCAACTGGCAATATTCAAGCACCTCAGCATGCAGGAATCACACAACCCAAGTGGCAATTGTCAACCAGATGAGCAGGCAAGAATCACGCAGCCCGGCTGACAATTCTTAAGCAGATGAGCAGGCAGGAATAATGCAGCTCAGCTGGCAATAATCAAGCAGATGAGCAGGCAGGAATCACGCAGCTCAGCTGGCAATTATAAAGCAGATGAGCAGGCAGGAATCACGCAGCTCAGCTGGCAGTTATCAAGCAGATGAGCAGGCAGGAATCACGCAGCTGAGCTGGTAATAATCAAGCAGATGAGCAGCCAGCAATCAGGCAGCTCAGCTGGCAATTATAAAGCAGATGAGCAGGCAGGAATCACACAGCTCAGCTGGAAATTACCAAGCGGATGAGCAGGCAGGAATCACACAGCTCAGCTGGCAATTATCAATCAGATGAGCCGGCAGGAATCATGCAGCTCAGCTGGCAATTGTCAAGCAGCTGAGCAGACAGGAATCACGCAGCTCAGCAGGCCCTAATCACGTGACTGAGCACGAACAGTTCACGTGCCTGATCATACACTGATCACGTCGATGATCATGCACTGATCACCTGGCTATCATGCACTGATCGTTTGACTGTGCAGGCACTGATTACGTGGATGATCATACACTGATCACGTGAATGATCATGCACTGATCATATGGCTGATCATGCACAGATAAAGTGGCTGATAATGCACTGATCACGTGACTGATCATGCACTGATCACGTGGCTGATCATACACTGATCACGGGACTGATCATGCACAGATCACGTCTCTATCAAGCATTGATCACATGACTGTGCAGGCACTGATTACGTGGATGATCATACACTGATCACGTGAATGATCATGCACTGATCACGTGACAGATCATGCACTTATCACATGACTGATGATGCACTGATCAGTTGGCTATCATGCACTGATCACTTAGCTGATCATGCACTGATCACGTGACTGATCATGCACTGATCAAGATACTGATCATGCACTGATCACTTGACTGGGAATGCACTGCTTACATGGATGATCATACACTGATCTCATGACAGATCTTGCACTGATCACGTGGCTATCATGCACTGATCAGGTGGCTGATCATGCACTGATTATGTGACTGATCATGCACTAATCACGTAGCTATCATGAAATGATCACGTGATGGCGTATACACTGATCACATGACTGACCATGCACTGATCACGTGGCTATTATGCACTGATCACGTGGCTATCATACACTGCTCACATAACTGATCATGCACTGATCACGTGGCTCTCATGCACTGATCACGTGGCTGATCATGAAATGATCACGTTGCTATAATGCACTGATCACGTGAGAGATCATGCACTGATTATGTGACTGATCATGAACCGATCAGATGGCTATCATGCACTGATCACGTGGCTATCCTGCTTTGATCACGTGGTTGATCATGCACTGATCACGGGACTGATCATGCTCTGATCATGAGGCTATCATTCACTGATCACGTAGCTGATCATGGATGGATCTCGTGACTGATCATACACTGATCACGGCACTATAATGCATTGATCACATGAATTCCCATGCACTGATCACGTGGATGATCATACACTGCTCACGTGACAGATCATGCACTGATCACGTGACTGATCATGCACTGATCAGTTGGCTATCATGCACTGATCACGTGACTGCGAATGCACTGATCACGTGGATGATCAGACACTGATCACCTGACTGATCATGCACTGATCATGTCGCTGATCATGCACTGATCATGTGACTGATCATGCATTGATCACATGACTGATCAGGCACTGATTACGTGGCTATCATGCACTGATCCCGTGGCTATCATGCACTGTTTACATGGCTGAACATACACTGATTGCATGGCTGTCATTCACTGATCACTTCACTGTGCATGCACTGATCACGTGGATGACCATACACTGATCACATGACTTGTCATGCACTGATCATGTGGCTGATAATGCACTGATCATGTGACTGATCATGCACTGATCACGTGACTGATCATGCACAGACCACGTGGCTATCACGCACTGATCACTTGACTGTGCATGCACTAATCACGGGGCTGATCATAAACTGATCACGTGACTGATCATGTACAGATCACGTGGCTATCATGCGCTGATCACTTGACTGTGCATGCACCAATCACGTGGATGATCATGCACTGATCAAGTGGTTGATCATGCACTAATCACATGGCTGATCATGAACTGATCACGTGACTGAGCATGCAGTGATCACGTGTCTGAATGTTGCTGATCATGTGAGTGATCATGCACTTATGACGTGGCTATCATGCACTGATGATATGCCTCAGGAGGCAATAATCAAAGAGCTGAGCAGGCATGAGTCACGCAATCAGCACGCAATAATCATGGACATAAGCTGTGTTGAATCATGCTGCTCAGCTGGCAATAATCAAGCAGCTGAGCAGGCATGAATCACACGGCTTAGCTCGCAATTGTCAAGCAGATGAGCAGGCAGGAATCACGCAGCTCAGCTGGCAATTATCAAGCAGATGAGCAGACAGGTATCACGCAGCTCAGCTGGCAATTATGAAGCAGATGAACAGGCAGGAATCACGCAGCTCAGCTGGCAATAATCAAGCAGATGAGCAGGCAGGAATCACGCAGCTCAGCTGGCAATTATCAAGCAGATGAGCAGGCAGGAATCACTCAGCTCAGCTGGCAATTTTAAAGCAGCTGAGCAGACAGGAATCACGCAGCTCAGTAGGCCCTGGTCACATGACTCAACACGCACTCTTCATGTGGCTGATCATACCCTGATCACAGGACAGATCATGCACTGATCACATGGCTATAATTCACTGATCACTTGACTGTGTATGCACTGATGACGTGGCTGATCATACACTGAACACGTGACTGATCATGCACTGATCATTTGGCTGATCATGCACTGATAAAGTGGCTTATCATACACTGATCACATGACTGATCATGCACTGATCATTTGGCTGATCATGCACTGATAAAGTGGCTATCATGCACTGATCACCTGACTGGGCATGCACTGATGATGTGGATGATCATACACTGATCACGTGGCTATGATGCACTGATCACGTGGCTGATCATACAATGATCACTTGATTGATCATGCACTGATCACGTGGCTATCATGCACTTATCACGTGCCTGCGCATGCACTGATCACGGAACTGATCATGCACTGATCACGTGGCTATCATGCACTGATCACGTGACTGATCATGCACTGACAAAGTGGCTGATCATGCACTGGTCACGTGGCTATCATGAACTGATCAGGTGGCTGATCATACAATGATCACGTGCCTGATCATGCACTGATCACGTGGCTATCATGCTCTGATCACTTGAATGCGCATGCACTAATCACATGGATGATCATGCACTGATCACGTGGCTGATCATGCACTAATCATATGGCTGATCATGAACTGATCACGTGACTGAGTATGCAGTGATCACGCGTCTGAAGGGTGCTGATCATATGACTGATCATGCGCTGATCACGTAGATATCATGCACTGATGATGTGCCTCAGGAGGCAATAATCAAAGAGCAGAGCAGGCAGGAATCACGCAATTAGCAGGCACTTGTCAGGCAGCTGAGTAGACAGGTATCACGCAGCTCAGTAGGCCCTGATCACGAGACTCAGCATGCACTGTTCAAGTGGCTGATCATACACTGATCACGTGACTGATCATGCACTGGTGACGTGACTGAACATGCACTGATCACATAGCTATCATGCACTGATCATGTGTCTGCACAGGCACTAATCACGTGACTGACTATGCACTCATCACATGGCTACCATGCACTGATTCCATGGCTGATCATACACTGATCACCAAACTGAACATGCACTGAAGAAGTGGCTATCATTCACTGGTCACGTGACTGCCCATGCAGTGATCACGTGACTGATCATGGACAGATCACGTGGCTATCATGCACTGATCAAGTGGCTGATCATACACTGATCACGTGACTGATCATGCAATGATCATGTAACTGATCATGCACGGATAACGTGGCTATCATGCAGTGATCACCTGGCTGATCATGCAATGATCACGGACTTATTATGCACTGATCCCGTAGCTATCATGCACTGATCACGTGACTGCACATTCCCTGGTCACGTGACTTATCATGCACTGATCACGTGGCTGACCATGCACTGATCACGTGGCTGATCATACACTGATCACGTGGCTGATGATGCACTAATCACGCTGCTGAACATGAACTCATCAAGTATCTGAGCATGCAGTGATCAGGTGTCTGAATGGCACTGATCATGTGACTGATCATGCGCTGATCACTTGGCTATCATGCACTGATGATGTGCCTCAGGAGGCAATAATCAAAGAGCTGAGCAGGCACGAATCACGCAATCCGCAGGCAATAATCATGCACCTCAGCCGTGACGATTCATTCTGCTCAGCTGGCAATAATCAAGCAGATTGGAAGGCAGAAATAACACAGATCAGCTGGCAATTATCAAGCAGATGAGCAGGAAGAAACCACACATCTCAGCTAGCAATTATCCAGCAGATGAGCAAGCAGGAATAACGCAGCTAAACTGGCAATTGTCACTCAGCTGAGTAGACAGGAATCACGCAGCTCAGCAGGCCCTGATCAAGTGACATCATGAACTGTTCAAGTGGCTGTTCATACACTGATCACGTGACTGATCATGCACTGATCACATGACTGTTCATACACTGATCACATGACTGATCATGCACTGATCAAGTGGCCATCATGCACTGTTCACGTGGCCATCATGCACTGATCACGTGGCTATCATACACTGATCACGTGACTGATCATGCACTGATCACGTGGCTATCATACACTGATCACGTGGCTATCATGCACTGATCACGTGACTGTGCATGCACTGATCACGAGGCTATCATGCACTGATCATGTGACTGGGCATGCACTAATCACATAACTGATCATGCACTGATCACGTGGTTATCATGCACTGATCACGTGACTGCACATGCACTGATCCCATGGATGATCATACACTGATCACGTTACTGACCATGGGCTGATCATATGACTCATCATGCCCTGATTACGTGGCTATCATACACTGATCACTTGACTGATCATGCACAGGTCAGGTGGCTATCATGCAGTGATCACGTGGCTGATCATGCACTTATCACTTTGCTATCATGCACTGATCACTAGACTGCCAATGCACTGATCACGGAACTGATCATGCTCTGATCACGTGGCTATCATGCCCTGATCCCTTGGCTGATCATGCACTGATCAGGTGACTGATCATGAATTAATCACATGGCTATCATGCACTGAACACTTGGCTATCATGCACTGATCATGGGACTCGCATGCACTGATCACGTGGATGATCATACTCTGTTCACGTGACTGATCATGCACTGATCCCGTGATTGATCATGCACTGATCACGTGGCTATCATGCACTGATCAGTTGGCTGATCATTCACTGATCATGCACTGATCACGGGGCTGTCATGCAATGATCAAGTGGCTGATCATACACTGATCACGTGACTGACCATACCATGATCATGTCGCTATCATGCACTGATCACAGGACTCGCATGCACTGATCACGTGGATGATCATACTCTGTTCACATGACTGATCATGCACTGATCCCGTGATTGATCATGCACTGATCACGTGGCTATCATGCACTGATCAGTTGGCTATCATTCACTGATCACGTGGCTGATCATGCACTGATCACGTGACTGCACATTCCCTGGTCACGTGACTTATCATGCACTGATCACGTGGCTGACCATGCACTGATCACGTGGCTGATCATACACTGATCACGTGGCTGATGATGCACTAATCACGCTGCTGAACATGAACTCATCAAGTATCTGAGCATGCAGTGATCAGGTGTCTGAATGGCACTGATCATGTGACTGATCATGCGCTGATCACTTGGCTATCATGCACTGATGATGTGCCTCAGGAGGCAATAATCAAAGAGCTGAGCAGGCACGAATCACGCAATCCGCAGGCAATAATCATGCACCTCAGCCGTGACGATTCATTCTGCTCAGCTGGCAATAATCAAGCAGATTGGAAGGCAGAAATAACACAGATCAGCTGGCAATTATCAAGCAGATGAGCAGGAAGAAACCACACATCTCAGCTAGCAATTATCCAGCAGATGAGCAAGCAGGAATAACGCAGCTAAACTGGCAATTGTCACTCAGCTGAGTAGACAGGAATCACGCAGCTCAGCAGGCCCTGATCAAGTGACATCATGAACTGTTCAAGTGGCTGTTCATACACTGATCACGTGACTGATCATGCACTGATCACATGACTGTTCATACACTGATCACATGACTGATCATGCACTGATCAAGTGGCCATCATGCACTGTTCACGTGGCCATCATGCACTGATCACGTGGCTATCATACACTGATCACGTGACTGATCATGCACTGATCACGTGGCTATCATACACTGATCACGTGGCTATCATGCACTGATCACGTGACTGTGCATGCACTGATCACGAGGCTATCATGCACTGATCATGTGACTGGGCATGCACTAATCACATAACTGATCATGCACTGATCACGTGGTTATCATGCACTGATCACGTGACTGCACATGCACTGATCCCATGGATGATCATACACTGATCACGTTACTGACCATGGGCTGATCATATGACTCATCATGCCCTGATTACGTGGCTATCATACACTGATCACTTGACTGATCATGCACAGGTCAGGTGGCTATCATGCAGTGATCACGTGGCTGATCATGCACTTATCACTTTGCTATCATGCACTGATCACTAGACTGCCAATGCACTGATCACGCAACTGATCATGCTCTGATCACGTGGCTATCATGCCCTGATCCCTTGGCTGATCATGCACTGATCAGGTGACTGATCATGAATTAATCACATGGCTATCATGCACTGAACACTTGGCTATCATGCACTGATCATGGGACTCGCATGCACTGATCACGTGGATGATCATACTCTGTTCACGTGACTGATCATGCACTGATCCCGTGATTGATCATGCACTGATCACGTGGCTATCATGCACTGATCAGTTGGCTATCATTCACTGATCACGTGGCTGATCATACACTGATAACGTGGCTATCTTGCACTGATCACGTGGCTGATCATGCATTGATCACGTGGCTTATCATGCACTGATCACTTAGCTATCAGGCACTGATCACGTGACTGATCATGCACTGATCTCGTGGCTATCATGCACTGATCACTAGACTGGGCATGTCCTGATCATGTAAATGATTATGCACTGATCACGTGGCTATCATGCACTGATCACATGACAGATCATGCACTGATCACATGACTGAACATGCACTGATCAAATGACAGCGCATGCACTGATCACGTAGCTGATCATACACTGATCACGTGACTTATCATGCACTGATCAGGTGGCTATCATGCACTGATCACGTTGCTGTCATGCACTGATCACGTGGCTTATCATGCACAGACCACTCAGCTATCATGCACTGATCACGTGGCTATCATGCACTGATCACGTGGCTGATTATACACTGATCACATGATTGATCATGCCCTGATCAAATGACAGCGCATGCACTGATCACTTAACTGATCATACACTGATCACGTGGCTGATGATGCACTAATCACGATGCTGATCATGAACTCATCAAGTATCTGAGCATGCAGTGATCAGGTGTCTGAATGGCACTGATCATGTGACTGATCATGCGTTGATCACTTGGCTATCATGCACTGATGATGTGCCTCAGGAGGCAATAATCAAAGAGCTGAGCAGGCACAAATCATGCAAGCAGCAGGCAATAATCATGCACCTCATCTGTGACGATTCATTCTGCTCGGCTGGCAATTATCAAGCAGATGAGCAGGAAGAAACCACACAGCTCAGCTAGCAATTTTGCAGCAGATGAGCAAGCAGGAATAACGCAGCTAAGCTGGCAATTGTCACTCAGCTGAGTAGACAGGAATCACGCAGCTCAGCAGGCCCTGATCACGTGAGATCATGAACTGTTCAGGTGGCTGATCATACACTGATCACGTGACTGATCATGCACTGATCACATGACTGTTCATACACTGATCACATGACTGATCATGCACTGATCAAGTGGCCATCATGCACTGATCACGTGGCTATCATACACTGATCACGTGACATCATGCACTTATCACGTGGCTATCATGCACTGATTACGTGGCTATCATGCACTGATCACGTGACTGTGCATGCACTGATCACATAACTGATTATGCACTTATCACGTGGCTGTCATGCACTGATCACGTGACTGCCCATGCACTTATCACATAACTGATCATGCACTGATGACGAGGCTATCATGCACTGATCGCGTGTCTGTGCATGCTCTAATCACATAACTGATCATGCACTGATCACGTGACTGCACATGCACTGATCACATGGATGATCATACACTGATCACTTTACTGACCATGGGCTGATCTTATGACTCATCATGCCCTGATTACGTGGCTATCATACACTGATCATTTGACTGATCATGCACAGATCAGGTGGCTATCATGCAGTGATCACGTGGCTGATCATGCACTTATCACTTGGCTACCATGCACTGATCCCAGGGCTGATCATACACTGATCACGTAACTGAACATGCACTGAACAAGTGGCTATCATGCACTGATCACGTGACAGATCATGCCCTGATCACGTGACTGATCATGCACTGATTATGTGGCTATCATGCACTGGTCACGTGGCTATCATGAACTGATCACGTTGCTGATCATGAACTGATCACGTGACTGAGCATGCAGTGATCACGTGTCTGAATGGTGCTGACCATGTGACTGATCATGTGCTGATCACGTGCCTATCATGCACTGACGATGTGCCTCAGGAGGCAATAATCAAAGAGCTGAGCAGGCAGGAATCACGCAATTATCAGGCAATTGTCAAGCGGCTGAGTAGACAGGAATCACGCAGCTCAGTAGGCCCTGATCACGAGACTCAGTATGCATTGTTCACGTGGCTGATCATACACTGATCACGTGACTGATCATGCACTGGTCACGTGACTGAACATGCACTGATCACGTAGCTATCATGCACTGATCATGTGTCTGCACATGCACTAATCACGTGACTGATTATGCACTGATCACATGGCTACCATGCACTAATCCCATGGCTGATCATACACTGATCATGTAACTGAACATGCACTGAACAAGTGGCTATCAGTCACTGATCACGTGAATGCACATGCAGTGATCACCTGACTGATCATGCACTGATCACGTGGCTATCATGCACTGATCAAGTGGCTGATCATACACTGATCACGTGACTGAGCATACACTGATCATGTCGCTATCATGCTCTGATCATGGGACTGCACATGCACTGATCACCTGGATGATCATACTCTGTTCACGTGACTGATCATGCACTGATACCGTGATTGATCATGCAGTGATCACGTGGATATTAAGCACTGATCAGGTGGATATCATTCACAGATCACCTGGCTGATCATGCAATGATCACGGACTTATTATGCACGGATCACATGGCTATCATGCACTGATCACGTGGCTGATCATATATTGATCACGTAACTAATCATGCACTGATCATGTGGTTGATCATGTACTGATCACGTAGCTATCATGCACTGATCACATGACTGTGCATTCACTGATCACGTGGATATCATACACTGATCACGTGACAGATCATGCACTTTTCGCCTGACTGATCATGAACTGATCAGGTGGCTATCATGCATTGATCACGTTGCTTATCATACACTGATCACGTGACTGATCATGCACTGATCACCTGGCTATCATGCACTGATTACGTGGCTATCATGCACTGATCTCGTGGCTGATCATACACTGATCACGAGACTGATCATGCACTGATCACCTGGCTATCATGCACTGATCACGAGGTGATCATGCACTGATAACGTGACTTCTCATCCACTGATCTCGTGGCTATCATGCACTGATCACATGGCTGCTCATACACTGATAACGTGAATGATCATGCACTGATCACGTGGCTATCAGGCACTGATCACGTGGCTGATCATTCACTGATCACGTGACTGATCATGCACTTATAACGTGGATATCATGGACTGATCACGTGACTGCACATGCCCTGATCACATAACTGATCATGCACTGATAACTTGGCTATCATGCACTGATCACATGGCTGATCATGCACTGACAACCTGACGGAGCATGCAGTGATCACGTGGCTGATCGTTCACTGATCACGTGTTTATCAATGGTGATCCCGTGGCTGAGAGGCAGATCATGCACTAATCACGTGGTTGATCATGAACTGATCACGTGACTGAGCATGCAGTGATCATGTGTCTTAATGACCCTGATCATGTGACAGATCATGTGTTGATCACGTGGCTATCATACACTGATCATATGACTGCACATGCACTGATCACGTGGATGAATATACACTGATCACGTGACAGATCATGCACTGATTTCGTGACTGATAATGCACTGAGCAGTTGGCTATCAGGCACTGATCATGTGGCCATCATGAACTGATCACGTGGCTGATGATAGACTGATCACGTGACTGCACATGTACTGATCACGTGGCTGATCATACACTGATCACCTGGCTGATCATGCACTGATCACGTGGCTGATCATACACAGATCACCTGTCTGATCATACACTAATCACGTTGCTGATCATGCACGGATCAGGTGGCTATCATGCACTGATAACTTGGCTGATCATGCAGTGACCTCGTGACTGCGCATGCACTGATCACGTGGCTGATCATGCACTGATCACGTGACTGATTATGCACTGATCGAGTAGCTATCATGCACTGATCACGTGCCTGATCATGCACTGATCACGTGGCTATCATGCACTGATCACGTGCCTGATCATGCACAGATCAGGTGGCTGATCATACACTAATCACGTGGCTTATCATGCAGTGATCACGTGACTGCACATGCACTGATCACGTGGATGATCATACACAGATCATGTGACAGATCATGCACTGATTACTTGGCTGATCATGCACTGATCACGTGACTCATTATGCACTGATTGCGAAGCTATCATGCACTGATCAGGTGGCTATCATGCACTGATAATGTGCCTCAGGGGGCAATAATCAAAGAGCTGAGCAGGCAGGAATCACTCAATCAGCAGGCAATTGTCAAGCATCTGAGTAGACAGGAATCACGCAGCTCAGTAGGCCCTGATCACGTGACTCAGCATGCACTGTTCACGTGGCTGATCATACACTGATCACGTGACTGATCATGCACTGATCATTTGGATTATCATGCACTGATTAAGTCACTGAACATTCACTTATCACGTGAGAAATCATACACTGATCACGTGGCTATCATGCACTGATCATGTGAATGCCCATGCACTGATGATGTGGATGATCATACACTGATCACGTGAGTGATGATGCACTGATCACGTGGATATCATGAACTGATTAGGTGGCTATCATGCCTTTATCACGTGGCTGTTCATACATTAATCACGTGACTGATCATGCACTGATCACGTGGCTATCATGCACTGATCACGTGGATCTCATGCACTGATCACCTGGCTGATCATACACTGACCACGTGGCTGATCATGCACAGATCACGTGACTGATCATGCACTGATCACCTGGCTATCATGCACTGATCACTTGGCTATCATGCACTGATCACCTAGCTGATCATACACTGATCACGTGACTGATCATGCACTGATCACGTGGCGATCATGCACTGATCTTGCGGCTATCATGCACAGATCAGGTGGCTGATCATACACTAATCACGTGGCTTATTATGCAGTGATCACGTGGCTATCATCCACTGATCACGTGACTGATCATGCACTGATCACGTGGCTATCATTCACTGATCATGTAGGTATCATTCACTGATCACGTGGCTGATCATACACTTTTCACGTGACTGATCATGGACTGATCACCTGGCTATCATGCACTGATAACATAGCTGATCATGCACTGTTCATGTGACTGATCATGCACTGATCACGTGGCTATCATGGACTGATAACGTGGCTGATCATGAACTGAAAACGGGACTGATCATGCACTGATCACGTGGCTCTCATTCCCTGATCATGTGACTGCACATGCACAGATAACGTGGATGAACATACAGTGATCACGTGACAGATCATGCACTGATCACGCACTGATCAGGTGGTTATCATGCACTGATCACGTGGCTATAATGCACTGATTACATGGTTGATCATACACTGATCACATGAGTGATCAAACCTTGATCAGGTGGCTGATCATGAACTGATCGGGTGACTGAGCATGCAGTGATCACGTGACTGAAAGAGACTGATCTTGTGACTGATCATGGGCTGGTCACGTGGCTATCATGCACTGATGATGTGCCTCAGGAGGCAATAATCAAAGAGCTGAACAGGCAGGAATCACGTATTCAGCAGGCAAGAATCATGGAGCTCAGCTGTGAGGAATCCTGCTGCTCAACTGGCAATAATCAAGCATCTCAGCAGGCAGGAATCACACAACTCAGCTGGCAATTGTCAAGCAGATGAGCAGGCAGGAATCTCGCAGCTCAGCTGGCAATTATCAAGCAGATGAGCAGGCAGGAATCACGCAGCTCAGCTGGCAATCATCAAACAGATTAGAAGGCAGAAATAACGCAGCTCAGCTGGGCATCATCAAACAGATGAAAAGGCAGGAATCACGCAGCTCAGCTGGCAATTATCAAGCAGATGAGCAGGCAGGAATCACACAGCTCAGCTGGCCATTATCAAGCACATGAGCAGGCAGGAATCACTCAGTGCAGCTGGCAATTGTAAAGCAGCTGAGCAGGCAGGAATCACACAGCTCAGCTGGCAATTATCAAGCACATGAGGAGGCAGGAATCACTCAGTTCAGCTGGCAATTGTCAAGCAGCTGAGCAGACAGGAATCACGCAGCTCAGTAGGCCCTGATCACATGACTGAGCACGCACTGTTCACGTGGCTGACCATACATTGATCACGTGACTGATCATACACTGATCACATGGCTATCATTCACTGATCACTTGACTCTGAATGCAGTGATCACGTGGATGATCATACCCTGATCACGTGACTCATCATGCACTGATCACGGGGCTATCATTCACTTATCATGTGACTGCCCATGCAGTGATCACGTGACTGATCATGCACTGATCACTTGACTGATCATGCACTGATCACGTGGCTATCATGCACTGATCAAGTGGCTGATAATACACTGATCACGTGACTGAGCATACCCTGATCATGTTGCTGTCATGCAGTGATCACGGGACTGTGCATGCACTGATCACGTGGATGATCATACTCTGTTCACGTGACTGATCATGCACTGATCCCGTGATTGATCATGCACTGATCCCGTGGCTATCATGCACTCTTCAGGTGGCTATCATGCACTGATCACGTGGCTGATCATACACTGATCACGTGACTTATCATGCACAGATCAGGTGGCTATCATGCACTGATCACGTTGCTATCATGCACTGATCACGTGGCTTATCATGCACTGATCACTTAGCTATCATGCACTGATCACGTGGCTGATCATGCACTGATCACGTGGCTATCATGCACGGATCAGGTGGCTATCATTCACTGATCACGTGGCTGATCATTCACTGATCACGTGGCTGATCATGCACTGATCACGTGACTGATCATGCATTGATCACGTGACTGATCATGCACTTATCACGTGGCTGATCATGCACTGATCATGTGGCTATCATGCACTGATCACCTGGCTGATCATACAATGACCACTTGACTGATCATGCACAGATCACGTGGCTATCATTCAGTGATCAGGTGGCTGATCACATGACTGATCATGCACTTATCATTTGGCTAACATGCACTGATCACTAGACTGCGCATGCACTGATCATGTAACGAATTATGCACTGATCACGTGGCTATCATGCACTGATCACTTAGCTATCATGCACTGATCACGTGACTGTGCATGCACTGATCACATGACAGATCATGCACTGATCACCTGACTGATCAGGCACTGATCAAATGACAGCACATGCACTGATCACGTAGCTGATCATACACTGATCACGTGGCTGACCATGCACTGATCACGTCCCTGATCATACACTGATCACGTGGCTGATGATGCACTAGTCAGGCTGCTGATCATGAACTCATCAAGTATCTGAGCATGCAGTGATCAGTTGTCTGAATGGCACTGATCATGTGACTGATCATGCGCTGATCACTTGGCTATCATGCACTGATGATGTGCCTCAGGAGGCAATAATCAAAGAGCTGAGCAGGCACGAATCACGCAATCCGCAGGCAATAATCATGCACCTCAGCCGTGACGATTCATTCTGCTCAGCTAGCAATAATCAAGCAGATGGGAAGGCAGGAATAACGCAGATCAGCTGGCAATTATCAAGCAGATGAGCAGGAAGAAACCACACAGCTCAGCTAGCAATTATCCAGCAGATGAGCAAACAGGATTAACGCAGCTAAGCTGGCAATTGTCACTCAGCTGAGTAGACAGGAATCATGCAGCTCAGCAGGCCCTGATCACGTGACATCACGAACTGTTCAGGTGGCTGATCATACACTGATCACGTGACTGATCATGCACTGGTCACATGACTGTTCATACACTGATCACATGACTGATCATGCACTGATCAAGTGGCCATCATGCACTTATCACGTGGCTATCATGCACTGATCACGTGACTGCCCATGCACTTATCACATAACTGATCATGAACTGATCACGAGGCTATCATGCACTGATCATGTTCCTGGGCATGCACTAATCACATAACTTATCATGCACTGATCACGTGGCTATCATGCACTGATCACGTGACCTCACATGCACTGATCACATGGATGATTATACACTCATCACGTTACTGACCATGGGCTGATCATATGACTCATCATGCCCTGATTACGTGGCTATCATACACTGATCACTTGACTGATCATGCACAGATCAGGTGGCTATCATGCAGTGATCACGTGTCTGATCATCCACTTATCACTTGGCTATCATGCACTGATCACTAGACTGCCCATGCACTGCTCATGCAACTGATCCTGCTCTGATCACGTGGCTATCATGCCCTAATCCCGTGGCTAATCATGCACTGATCACATGACTGATCATGATTTAATCACATGGCTATCATTCACTGATCACTTGGCTATCATTCACTGATAACGTGACTGAGCATACACTGATCATGTCGCTATGATGCACTGATCACGGGACTGCGCATGCACTGATCACGTGGATGATCATACTCTGTTCACGTGACTGATCATGCACTGATCCCATGATTGATCATGCACTGATCACGTGGCTATCATGCACTGATCAAGTGGCTGATCATGCAATGATCACGTGACTGATCATTAACTGATCACGTGGCTATCATGCATGGATCACTTTAATGTGCATGCACTGATCACGTGGATGATCATACTCTGTTCACGTGACTGATCATGCACTGATCCCATGATTGATCATGCACTGATCACGTGGCTATCATGCACTGATCACGTGGCTGATCATGGATTGATCATCTGGCTATCATGCACTGATCACGTGGCTGATCATGACTGATCACGTGACTGATCATGCACTGTTCACGTGACTGATCATGCATTATCACTTGGCTATCATGCAATGATCAATAGACTGGGCATGCACTGATCATGTAACTGATTATGCACAGATCACATAGCTGATCATACACTGATCACGTGACTTATCATGCACTGATCAGGTGGCTATCATGCACTCATCACGTAGCTGATCATACACTGATCATGTGGCTGACCATGCACTGATCACGCTGCTGATCATACACTGATCACGTGGCTGATGATGCACTAATCACGCTGCTGATCATGAACTCATCAAGTATCTGAGCATGCAGTGATCAGGTGTCTGAATGGCACTGATCATGTGACTGATCATGTGCTGATCACTTGGCTATCATGCACTGATGATATGCCTCAGGAGGCAATAATCAAAGAGCCGAGCAGGCACGAATCACGAAATCAGCAGGCAATAATCATGCACCTCAGCCGTGACGATTCATTCTGCTCAGCTAGCAATAATCAAGCAGGTGGGCAGGCAGGAATAAAGCAGATCAGCTGGCAATTATCAAGCAGATGAGCAGGAAGAAACCACACAGCTCAGCTAGCAATTATCCAGCAGATGAGCAAACAGGATTAACGCAGCTAAGCTGGCAATTGTCACTCAGCTGAGTAGACAGGAATCATGCAGCTCAGCAGGCCCTGATCACGTGACATCACGAACTGTTCAGGTGGCTGATCATACACTGATCACGTGACTGATCATGCACTGGTCACATGACTGTTCATACACTGATCACATGACTGATCATGCACTGATCAAGTGGCCATCATGCACTTATCACGTGGCTATCATGCACTGATCACGTGACTGCCCATGCACTTATCACATAACTGATCATGAACTGATCACGAGGCTATCATGCACTGATCATGTTCCTGGGCATGCACTAATCACATAACTTATCATGCACTGATCACGTGGCTATCATGCACTGATCACGTGACCTCACATGCACTGATCACATGGATGATTATACACTCATCACGTTACTGACCATGGGCTGATCATATGACTCATCATGCCCTGATTACGTGGCTATCATACACTGATCACTTGACTGATCATGCACAGATCAGGTGGCTATCATGCAGTGATCACGTGTCTGATCATCCACTTATCACTTGGCTATCATGCACTGATCACTAGACTGCCCATGCACTGCTCATGCAACTGATCCTGCTCTGATCACGTGGCTATCATGCCCTAATCCCGTGGCTAATCATGCACTGATCACATGACTGATCATGATTTAATCACATGGCTATCATTCACTGATCACTTGGCTATCATTCACTGATAACGTGACTGAGCATACACTGATCATGTCGCTATGATGCACTGATCACGGGACTGCGCATGCACTGATCACGTGGATGATCATACTCTGTTCACGTGACTGATCATGCACTGATCCCATGATTGATCATGCACTGATCACGTGGCTATCATGCACTGATCAAGTGGCTGATCATGCAATGATCACGTGACTGATCATTAACTGATCACGTGGCTATCATGCATGGATCACTTTAATGTGCATGCACTGATCACGTGGATGATCATACTCTGTTCACGTGACTGATCATGCACTGATCCCATGATTGATCATGCACTGATCACGTGGCTATCATGCACTGATCACGTGGCTGATCATGGATTGATCATCTGGCTATCATGCACTGATCACGTGGCTGATCATGACTGATCACGTGACTGATCATGCACTGTTCACGTGACTGATCATGCATTATCACTTGGCTATCATGCAATGATCAATAGACTGGGCATGCACTGATCATGTAACTGATTATGCACAGATCACATAGCTGATCATACACTGATCACGTGACTTATCATGCACTGATCAGGTGGCTATCATGCACTCATCACGTAGCTGATCATACACTGATCATGTGGCTGACCATGCACTGATCACGCTGCTGATCATACACTGATCACGTGGCTGATGATGCACTAATCACGCTGCTGATCATGAACTCATCAAGTATCTGAGCATGCAGTGATCAGGTGTCTGAATGGCACTGATCATGTGACTGATCATGTGCTGATCACTTGGCTATCATGCACTGATGATATGCCTCAGGAGGCAATAATCAAAGAGCCGAGCAGGCACGAATCACGAAATCAGCAGGCAATAATCATGCACCTCAGCCGTGACGATTCATTCTGCTCAGCTAGCAATAATCAAGCAGGTGGGCAGGCAGGAATAAAGCAGATCAGCTGGCAATTATCAAGCAGATGAGCAGGAAGAAACCACACAGCTCAGCTAGCAATTATGCAGCAGATGAGCAAGCAGGAATAACGCAGCTAAGCTGGCAATTGTCACTCAGCTGAGTAGACAGGAATGACGCAGCTCAGCAGGCCCTGATCACGTGACATCACGAACTGTTCAGGTGGCTGATCATACACTGATCACGTGACTGATCATGCACTGATCAAGTGGCCAGCATGCACTGATCACGTGGCTATCATACACTGATCACCTGACTGATCATGCACTGATCACGTGGCTATCTTGCACTGATTACGTGGCTATCATGCACTGATCACGTGACTGTGCATGCACTGATCACATAACTGATTATGCACTTATCACGTGGCTATCATGCACTGATCACGTGACTGCCCATGCACTTATCACATAACTGATCATGCACTGATCACGAGGCCATCATGCACTGATCACGTGACTGTGCATGCGCTAATCACATAACTGATCATGCACTGATCACGTGACTGCACATGCACTGATCCCATGGATGATCATACACTGATCACGTTACTGACCTTGGGCTGATCTTATGACTCATCATGCCCTGATTACGTGGCTATCATACACTGATCATTTGACTGATCATGCACAGATCAGGTGGCTATCATGCAGTGATCACTTGGCTGATCATGCACTTATCACTTGGCTATCATGCACTGATCACTAGACTGCGCACGCACTGATCATGTAACTGATCATGCTCTGATCACGTGGCTATCATATTCTCATCCCGTGGCTGATCATACACTGGTCACCTGACTGAACATGCACTGATCATGTAGCTATCATGCACTGCTCATGTGTGTGCACATGCACTGATCACGTGACTGATCATGCACTGATCACATGGCTACCATGCACTGATCCCACGGCTGATCATACACTGATCACGTAACTGAACATGCACTGAACAAGTGGCTATCATGCACTGATCACGTGACTGATCATGCACTGATCACGTGACTGATCATGCACTGATTACGTGGCTATCATGCACTGGTCACGTGGCTATCATGAACTGATCACGTTGACGATCATGAACTTATCACGTGACTGAGCATGCAGTGATCACGTGTCTGAATGGTGCTGATCATGTGACTGATCATGCACTGATCACGTGCCTAACATGCACTGACGATGTGACACAGGAGGCAATAATCAAAGAGCTTAGCAGGCAGGAATCACACAATCAGCATGAAATTGTCAAGCAGCTGAGAAGACAGTAATCACGCAGCTCAGTAGGCCCTGATCACATGACTCAACATGCACTGTTGACGTGGCTGATCATACACTGAACACGTGACTGATCATGCACTGATCATTTGGCTGATCATGCACTGATAAAGTGGCTATCATGCACTGATCACCTGACTGCGAATGCACTGATGATGTGGATGATCATACACTGATCACGTGTCTATGATGCACTGACCACGTGGCTGATCATACAATGATCACTTGATTGATCATGCACTGATCACGTGGCTATCATGCACTTATCACATGCCTGTGCATGCTCTGATCACGGAACTGATCATGCACTGATCACGTGGCTATCATGCACTGATCATGTGACTGATCATGCACTGATAATGTGGCTGTCATTCACTGATCACTTGACTGTGCATGCACTGATCACGTGGATGATCATACACTGATCACGTGACTGATCATGCACTTATCACGTGGCTATCATGCACTGATCAGGATACTGCGCATGCACTGATCACATAACTGTATGCACTGATCACATGGCTATCATGCACTTATCACGTGGCTGATCATGCACTGATCATGTGATTGATCATGCACTGATCACGTAGCTATCATGCACTGATCACGTGGCTGATCATACACTGATCACGGGACTGATCATGCACTGATCACGTGGCTATTATTCACTGATCACGTGGCTGTTCGTGGACTGATCGCGTGACTGATCATGCAAATATCACGTCGCTATCATGCATTGATCACATGACTGTGCATGCACTGATTACGTGGATGATCATACACTGATCACGTGACAGATCATGCACTGATCACGTGACTGATCATGCACTAATCAGTTGGCTATCATGCACTGATCACGTTGCTATCATGTACTGATCACATGGCTGATCATACACTGATCACATGACAGATCATGCACTGATCACGTGACTGATCATGCACTAATCAGTTGGCTATCATGCACTGATCACGTGGCTATCATGCACTGATCACGTGGCTGATCATGCACTGATCATGTGACTGATCATGCACTGATCACGTAGCTATCATGCACTGATCACGTGTCGGAACATGGACTGATCATGTGGATGATCATACACTGATCACGTGACTGATCATGCAATGATCATGTGGCTGATCAGGCACAGATATCGTGGCTGATCAGGCACAGATATCGTGGCTGATCAGGCACAGATATCGTGGCTGATCCTGCTCAGATCACGTGACTGATCATGCACTGATCACGTGGCTATCATGCACTGATCATGTGTCGGAACATGGACTGATCATGTAGATGATCATACACTGATCACGTGACTGATCATGCAATGATCATGTGGCTGATCAGGCACAGATATCGTGGCTGATCAGGCACAGATATCGTGGCTGATCAGGCACAGATATCGTGGCTGATCCTGCTCAGATCACGTGACTGATCATGCACTGATCACGTGGCTATCATGCACTGATCACGTGGCTGATCATACACTGATCAGGTGACTGATCATCTGGCTGATCAGGCACAGATAACGTGGCTGATCGTGCTCGGATCACGTGACTGATCATGCACTGATCATGTGGCTATCATGCACTGATCACGTGACTGTGCATGCACTGATCAATTAAATGATCATTCACTTATAACGTGGCTATCATGCTCTGATCACGTGGCTGATCATGCACTGATCACGTGACACAACATGCACTGATCACGTGACTGATCATGCACTGATCAGGTGGCTATCATGCACTGATCACGTTTCTGATCATGCACTGATCACGTGGCTGATCATGCACTGATCACGTGGCTGATCGTAGACTGATCACGTGGCAGATCATGCACTAATCACGTTGCTGATCATGAACTTATCACGTGACTGAGCATGCAGTGATCACATGTCTGAATGGCTCTGATCATGTCACTGATCATGTGCTGATCACTTGGCTATCATGCACTGACGATGTGCCTCAGGAGGCAATAATCAAAGAGCTGAGCAGACATGAATCACGCAATCAGCAGGCAAATCATGGACATCAGCTGTGATGAATCATGCTGCTCAACTGGCAATAATCAAGCAGCTCAGCAGCAGGAATCACACAGCTCAGCTGGCAAATGTCAAGCAGATGAGCAGGCAGAAATCACGCAGCTCAGCTGGCAATAATCAAGCAGATGAGCAGACAGGTATCACACAGCTGAGCTGGCAATTATCAAGCAGATGAGAAGGCAGGAATCACGCGCCTCAGCTGGCAATTATCAAGCAGATGAGCAGCCGGAAATCACGCAGTTTAGCTGGCAATTATCAAGCACATGAGCAGGCAGGAATCATGCAGCTCAGCTGGCAATTGTCAAGCAGCAGAGCAGACAGAAATCACCCAGATCAGTAGGCCCTGATCACGTGACTGATCATACACTCATCACATGACTGATCATGCACTGATTACATGGCTATCATTCACTGATCACTTGACTGTGCATGCACTGCTCACGTGGATGATCATACACTGATCACGTGACTGATCATGCACTGATTGCGTAGCTATCATGCACTGAAAATGTGACGGCCCGTCCCTGATCATGTGACCGATCATGCACAGATCACGTGGCTATCATGCACTGATCACGTGGCTGATCATACACTGTTCACGTGACTGGTCATGCACTGATAACTTGGCTATCAGGCGCTGATTATGTGCCTATCGTGCACTTATCACGTGGCTGATCATACACTGATCACGAGACTCATCATGCACTGAACACCTGGCTCTCATGCACTGATCACGTAGCTTATCATGCACTGATCACTTGACTGATCATGCAATGATCATGTGGCTATCATGCACTGATCACTTGGCTGGTCATACACTGATCACCGGACTGATCATGCACTGATCACGTGGCTATCATTCACTGATAACGTGACTGCGCATGCACTGATCCCTTGACTAATCATGCACGTATCAAGTGACTAGGAATGCACTGATCACCTGGATGATCATACACTGAACACGTGACTGATCATGCACTTATCACGTGGCTATCATGCACTGATCACGTAACTGCGCATGCACTGATCACGTAATTGTATGCACTGATCACATGGCTATCATGCACTTATCACGTGGCTGATCATGCACTGATCATGTGATTGATCATGCACTGATCACGTAGCTATCATGCACTGATCACGTGGCTGATCATACACTGATCACGGGACTGATCATGCACTGATCACGTGGCTATCATGCACTGATCACGTGGCTGATCATAGACTGATCACGTGGCTATCATCCACTGATCACGTGACTGATCATGCACTGATCACCTGGTTATCATTCACTGTTCATGTAGGTATAATTCACTGATCACGTGGCTGCTCATACACTTTTCACGGGACTGATCATGGACTGGTCACCTGGCTATCATGCACTGATAAGGTAGCTGATCATGAACTGAAAACGTGACTGATCATGCACTGATCACGTGGCTCTGATTCCCTGATCACGTGACTTCGCATGCACAGGTAACGTGGATGAACATACAGTGATCACGTGACAGATCATGCACTGATCACGTGACTGATCACGCACTGATCAGGTGGCTATCATGCACTGATCACGTGGCTATAATGCACTGATTACGTGTCTGATCATACACTGATCACGTGAATGATCCTGCCTTGATCACGTGGCTGATCATGAACTGATTGGGTGACTTAGCATGCAGTTATCACGTGACTGAAAGAGACTGACTTTGTGACTGATCATGCGCTGGTCACGTGGCTATCATGCACTGATGATGTGCCTCAGGAGGCAATAATCAAAGAGCTGAACAGGCAGGAATCACGTATTCAGCAGGCAAGAATCATGGAGCTCAGCTGTGAGGAATCCTGCTGCTCAACTGGCAATAATCAAGCATCTCAGCAGGCAGGAATCACACAACTCAGCTGGCAATTGTCAAGCAGATGAGCAGGCAGGAATCTCGCAGCTCAGCTGGCAATCATCAAACAGATGAGAAGGCAGAAATAATGCAGCTCAGCTGGGAATCATCAAACAGATGAGAAGGCAGGAATCACGCAGCTCAGCTGGCAATTATCAAGCAGCTGAGCAGGCAGGAATCATACAGCTCAGCTGGCAATTGTCAACTAGATGAGCAGACAAGAATCATGCAGCCCAGCTGGCAATTATCAAGCAGATGAGCAGGCAAGAATCACGCAGCTCAGCTGGCAATTATCAAGCTGATGAGCAGCCAGGAATAACGCAGCTCAGCTGACAATTATCAAGCAGATGAACAGCAAGGAATCACGCAGCTTAGCTGGCAATTATCAAGCAGATTAGCAGGCAGCAATCACCCAGCTCAGCTGCAATTATCAAGCACATGAGCAGGCAGGAATCACTCAGTTCAGCTGGAAATTATCAAGCAGATGAGCAGGCAGGAATCATGAAACTCAGCTGGCAATTATCAAGCAGATGAGCAGGCAGGAATCCCGAAACTCAGCTTGCAATTATCAAGCCGATAACCAGGTAGGAATCTCTCAGCTCAGCTGGCAATTATCAAGCAGATGAGCATCCAGGAATCCCGCAGCTCAGCTGGCAATTGTCAAGCAGCTGTGCCGATAGGATTGACGCAGCTCAGTAGTCCCTGGTCACATGACTCAGCACGCACTGTTCACGTGGCTGATCCTACACTGATACGTGACTGATCATGCACTGATCACATGGCTATCATTCACTGATCAAGTGGCTGATCATGCACTGATCACGTGGCTGATCAGGCACTGATCACGTGGTTGTCATGCACTGATCACACGACTTGGCATGCAGTGGTCACCTGGATGATCATACACTGATCACGAGACTGATCATGCACTGATCACGTGACTTATCATGCACTGATCTCGTGGCTATCATGCACTGATCACATGGCTGATCATTCACTGATCATGTGACTGATCATGCACTTATCAAGTGGATATCATGGACTGATCACATGACTGCGCATGCCCTGATCACATAACTGATCATGCACTGATAACGTGGCTATCATGCACTGATCACGTGGCTGATCATGCACTGAACCATAGCTATCATGCACTGATCACGTGGCTGATCATTCACTGATCACGTGACTGATCATGCACTTATCACGTGGATATCATGGACTGATCACGTGACTGCGCATGCCCTGATCACATAACTGATCATGCACTGATAACGTGCCTATCATGCATTGATCACGTGGCTGATCATACACTGACCACGTGGCTGATCATGCACTGATCACGTGGCTGATCCTAGACTGATCACGTGACTGAGCATGCAGTGATCACATGTCCGAATGGCTCTGATCATGTCACTGATCATGTGCTGATCACGTGGCTATCATGCACTGACGATGTGCCTCAGGAGGCAATAATCAAAGAGCTGAGCAGGCATGAATCACGAAATCAGCATGCAATAATCATGGACATCAGCTGTGATGAATCATGCTGCTCAGGTGGCAATAATCAAGCAGCTGAGCAGCAGGAATCACACAGCTCAGCTGGCAATTGTCAAGCAGATGAGCAGGCAGAAATCACGCAGCTCAGCTGGCAATAATCAAGCAGATGAGCAGACAGGTATCACACAGCTCAGCTTGCAATTATCAAGCAGATGAGAAGGCAGGAATCACGCGCCTCAGCTGGCAATTATCAAGCAGATGAGCAGGCAGGAATCACGCAGCTCAGATGGCAATAATCAAGCAGATTAGCAGCCGGGAATCACGTAGTTTAGCTGGCAATTACCAAGCACATGAGCAGGCAGGAATCACGCAGCTCATCTGGCAATTATCAAGCAGATAGCAGGCAGGAATCACTCAGCTCACCTGGCAATTATCAAGCAGATGAGCAGGCAGGATTCACCCACCTCAGCTGGCAATTGTCAAGCAGTTGGGCAGACAGAAATCACCCAGATAAGTAGGCCCTGATCATGTGACTGATCACGCACTGTTCACGTGGCTGATCATACACTCATCACATGACTGATCATGCACTGTTTACATGGCTATCATTCACTGATCACTTGACTGTGCATGCACTGCTCACGTGGATGATCATACACTGATCACGTGACTGATCATGCACTGATCGCGTAGCTATCATGCACTGATAACGTGGCTGATCATACCCTGCTCACGTGACTGGTCATGCACTGATCACCTGGCTATCAGGCGCTGATAATGTGGCTATCGTGCACTGATCACGTGGCTGATCATACACTCATCACGACACTCATCATGCACTGAACACCTGGCTCTCATGCACTGATCACGTAGCTGATCATGCATTGATCACTTGACTGATCATGCAATGATCACGTGGCTATCATGCACTGATCACGGGGCTGGTCATACACTGATCATGGGACTGATCATGCACTGATCACGTGGCTATCATTCACTGATAACGTGACTGCCATGCACTGATCCCGTGACTAATCATGCAATGATCACGTCGCTATCATGCACTTATCACTTGACTGTGCATGAACTGATAATGTGGATCATCATACACTTATCACATGATAGATTTTGCACTGATCATGTGACTGATCATGCACTGATCAGGTGGCTATCATGCACTAATCACGTGGCTATCATGGACTGATCACGTGAATGATCCTGCACTGATCATGTGACTGATCATGCACTGATCACGTAGCTATCATGCACTGATCACATGAATGCGTATGCACTGACCACATGACTGATCATGTACTGATAATGTGGCTATTATGCACTGATCACGTGGCTGATCATGCACTGATCACGTAGCTACAATGCACTGATCACGTGATTGCCCATGCACTGATCACGAGGATATCATACACTGATCACATGACAGATCTTGCACTGATCACATGACTGATCAGGCACTGATCAGGTGCCTATCATGCACTGATCACTTGGCTATCATGCACTGATAATGTGGCTATCATGCACTGATCACTTGACTGTGCATGCACTGATCACATAACTGTATGCACTGATCACGTGGTTATCATGCACTGATCACGTGGCTGATCATGCACTGATCATTTGACTAATCATGCACTGATCACGTAGCTATAATGCACTGATAACTTGGCTGATCATACACTGATCACAGGACTGATCATGCACTGATCACGTGGCTATCATTCACTGATCACGTGGCTGACCGTGTACTGATAGCGTGACTGAACATGCACAGATCACCTCGCTATCATGCATTGATCACATGACTGTTCATGCACTGATCACGTGAATGATCATACACTGATCACCTGACAGATCATGTACTGATCACGTGACTGACCATGCACTGATCAGTTGGCTATCATGCACTGATCATGTAGCTGATCATACACTGATCACGTGACTTCGCATGCACTGATCACATGGCTGATCATACACTGTTCACCTGTCCCATCATGCACTAATCACGTTGCTGATCATGAACTTATCACGTAACTGAACATGCAGTGATCACATGTCTGAATGGCACTGATCATGTCAGTGATCATGTGCTGATCACTTGGCTATCATGCAGTGACGCTGTGCCTAAGGAGGCAGTAATCAAAGAGCTGAGAAGGCACGAATCATGCAATCAGCAGGCAATGATCATGGAGTTCAGTTGTGACGAATCAAGCAATGTTCAAGCAGTTGCGCAGGCAGGAGTCACGCAGCTCAGCTGGCAATAATCAAGCAGATGAAAAGACAGGTATCACACAGGTCACCTGGCAATTATCAAGCAGATGAGTAGACAGGAATCACACAGCTCAGCTATCAATTATCAAGCAGACGAGCAGGCAGGAATCACGCAGCTCAGCTGGCAGTTATCAAGCAGATTAGCAGCCAGGAATCACGCAGCTCAGCTGGCAATTATAAAGCAGATTACCAGCCAGGATTAACGCAGCTCAGCTGGCAATTATCAAGCAGATGAGCAAGCAGGAATCACCCACCTCAGCTGGCAATTTTCAAGCAGATGAGCAGGCAGGAATCACCCACCTCAGCTGGCAATTTTCAAGCAGTTGAGCATGAAAGAATCACCCACTTCAGCTGGCAATTTTCAAGCAGCTGAGCAGACAGTAATCAGGGAGCTCAGCAGGCCCTAATCACGTGACTGAGCACAAACAGTTCACGTGGCTGATCAAAGACTGTCACGTCACTGATCATGCACTGATCACCTGGTTATCATGGACTGATCACGTAGCTGATCATGCACTGATCATGTGGCTGATCATGCAGTGATAAAGTGGCTGATCATGCACTGATCATGTGTCTGATCATGCACTGATCACGAGGCTATCATGCACTGCTCATGTGAATGCGCATGCACTGATCACGTAACTGTATGCACTGATCACGTGGCTATCATGCACTGATCACGTGACTGTGCATGCACTGGTCACGTAACTGTATGCACTGATCACGTGGCTATCATGGACTGATCACGTGGCTGATCATGCACTGACCATTTGACTGATCATGCACTGATCATGTAGCTATCATGCACTGATCACGTGGCTGACCATGGATTGATCACGTGACTGATCATGCACTGATCACGTGGCTATCATGCACTGATCACTTGGCTATCATGCTCTGATCACTTGACTGGGCATGCACTAATCACGTGGATGATCATGCACTGACAACATGGCTGATCATGCACTGAACACGTGGCTGATCATACACTGATCACGTGACTGATCATGCATTGATCACCTGGCTATCATGCACTGATTACGTGTGTATCTTGCACTGATCACGAGGCTGATCATAAACTGATCACGAGACTGATCATGCACTGATCACCTGGCTATCGTGCACTGATCACGTAGCTGATCATGCACTGAACACGTGACTGATCATGCACTGATCACGTGGCTATCAGGCACTGATCATGTGTCTGATCATACACTGATCACCTGACTTACCATGCACTGATCATGAGGCTGAGCAGACAGGTATCAGACAGCTCAGCTGGCAATTATCAAGCAGATGAGCAGGCAGGAATCACCCAGTTCAGCTGGCAATTATCAAGCAGATGAGCAGGCAGGAATCACGAAGCTCAGCTGGCAGTTATCAAGCAGATGAGCAGGCAGGAATCACGCAGCTGAGCTGGCAATAATCAAGTAGGTGAGCAGCCAGGAATCACGCACCACAGCTGGCAAATATAAAGCAGATGAGCAGCCAGGAATCACGCAGCTCACGTGGCAATTTTCAAGCAGATGAGCAGGCAGGTATCACACAGCTCAGCTGGCAATTATCAAGCAGATGAGCAGGCAGGAATCACTCAGTTCAGCTGGCAATTATCAAGCAGATGAGCAGGCAGGAATCACGCAGCTCAGCTCGCAATAATCAAGCAAATGAGCAGACAGGAGTCACGCAGCTCAGCTGGCAATACTCAAGCAGATTAGCAGCCAGCAATCACGCAGATCAGCTGGCAAATATAAAGCAGATGAGCAGCCAGGAATCACGTAGCTCACGTGGCCATTATTGAGCAGATGAGCAGGCAGGAATCACTCAGTTCAGCTGGCAATTATCAAGCAGATGAGCAAGCAGGAATCATGCAGCTCAGCTGGAAATTGCCAAGCAGTTGAGCAGACTGGAATCACGCAGCTCAGCAGGCCCTAATCACGTGACTGAGTACGCACTGTTCGGTGGCTGATCATACACTGATCACGTGATTGATCATGCACTGATCACCTGGCTATCATGAACTGATCACGTAGCTGATCATGCACTGATCACGTCGCTATAATGCACGGATCAAGTGACTGGGAATGCACTGATCACCTGGGTGATCATACACTGATCACGTGACAGATCATGCACTGATCATGTGGCTATCATGCTCTGATCACGTGGCTATCATGCACTGATCACGTGACTGCCCGTGCCCTGATCACGTGACTGATCCTACACTGATCACATGGCTGATCCTACACTGATCACGTGGCTGATCATGAACTGATCCCGTGACTGAGCATGCAGTGATCACGTGTCTGAATGGTGCTGATCCTGTGACTGATCATGCACTGATCACGTGGCTATCATGCACTGATGATGTGCCTCAGGATGTAATAATCAAAGAGCTGAGCAGGCATGAATCATGCAATCAGCAGGCAATAATCATGGACCTCTGCTGGGGGAATCCTGCTGATCAGCTGGCAATAATCAAGCAGCTGAGAAGGCAGGAATCACATGGCACAGCTGGCAATAATCAAGCAGATGAGGAGGCAGGAATCACACAGCTCAGCTGGCAATTATCAAGCAGATGAGCAGGCAGGAATCACGCAGCTCAGCAGGCCCTGATCACGAGAATGAGCACGAACTGTTCATTTGGCTGATCATACACAGATCACGTGACTGATCATGCACAGATCACGTGGCTATCATACACTGATCACGTGGCTGATCTTACTCTGATCACATGACTGATCATGCACTGATCACGAGGATGATCATACACTAATCACGTTGCTGATCATGCACTGATCACGTGGATATCATGCACTTTTCACGTGGCTGATCATAGAATGATCATGTGACTGATCATACACTGATCACGTGACTATCATCCACTGATCACGTGACTGATCATGCCCTGATCACATGGCTATCATTCACTGATCATGTAGGTAACATTCACTGATCACGTGACTGATCATGCCCTGATCACGTGGCTATCATTCACTGATCATGTAGGTAACATTCACTGATCATGTGGCTGATCATACACTTTTCACGGGACTGATCATGGACTGATCACCTGGCTATCAGGCACTGATCACGTAGCTGATCATGCACTGATCATGTGACTGATCATGCACTGATCACGTGGCTATCATGAACTGATAACGTGGCTGATCATGAACTGAAAACGTGACTGATCATGCACTGATCACGTGGCTCTCATTCCCTGATCACGTGACTGGGCATGCACAGGTAACGTGCATGAACATACAGTGATCACGTGACAGATCATGCACTGATCACCTGACTGATCACTCACTGATGAGGTGGCTATCATGCACTGATCACGTGGCTATAATGCACTGATTACGTGTCTGATCATACACTGATCACGTGAATGATCGTGCCTTGATCACGTGGCTGATCAAGAACTGATCGGGTGACTTAGCATGCAGTGATCATGTGACTGAAAGAGACTGACCTTGTGACTGCTCATGCGCTGGTCACGTGGCTATCATGCACTGACGCTGTGCCTCAGGAGGCAATAATCAAAGAGCTGAACAGGCAGGAATCACGTATTCAGCAGGCAAGAATCATGGAGCTCAGCTGTGAGGAATCCTGCTGCTCAACTGGCAATAATCAAGCATCTCAGCAGGCAGGAATCACACAACTCAGCTGGCAATTGTCAAGCAGATGAGCAGGCAGGAATTTCGCAGCTCAGCTGGCAATCATCAAACAGATGAGAAGGCAGAAATAATGCAGCTCAGCTGGGAATCATCAAACAGATGAGAAGGCAGGAATCACGCAGCTCAGCTGGCAATTATCAAGCAGCTGAGCAGGCAGGAATCACACAGCTCAGCTGGCAATTGTCAACTAGATGAGCAGGCAAGAATCATGCAGCCCAGCTGGCAATTATCAAGCAGATGAGCAGGCAAGAATCACGCGGCTCAGCTGGCAATTATCAAGCTGATGAGCAGCCAGGAATAACGCAGCTCAGCTGGCAATTATCAAGCAGATGAGCAGCCAGGAATCACACAGCTCAGCTGGCAATTATCAAGCAGATGAGCAGGCAGGAATCACGCAGCTCAGCTGCAATTATCAAGCACATGAGCAGGCAGGAATCACTCAGTTCAGCTGGAAATTATCAAGCAGATGAGCAGGCAGGAATCATGAAACTCAGCTGGCAATTATCAAGCAGATGAGCAGGCAGGAATCCCGAAACTCACCTTGCAATTATCAAGCCGATAACCAGGTAGGAATCACTCAGCTCAGCTGGCAATTATCAAGCAGATGAGCATCCAGGAATTCCGCAGCTCAGCTGGCAATTGTCAAGCAGCTGTGCCGACAGGAATGACACAGCTCAGTAGTCCCTGGTCACGTGACTCAGCACGCACTGTTCACGTGGCTGATCATACAATGATCACGTGACTGATCATGCACTGATCACATGGCTATCATTCACTGATCAAGTGGCTGATCATGCACTGATCTTGTGGATGATCATGCACTGATCACGTGGCTGATCACGCACTGATCACGTGGTTATCATGCACTGATCACGTGACTGGGCATGCAGTGGTCACGTGGATGATCATACACTGATCACGTGACTGATCATGCACTTATCACGTGGATATCATGGACTGATCACGTGACTGCACATGCCCTGATCACATAACTGATCATGCACTGATAACGTGGCTATCATGCACTGATTACGTGGCTGATCATGCACTGATCATGTGACTGTGCATGTATTTATCACGTGACTGATCATGTACTGATCATGTGGATATCATGCACTGACCACGTGGTTGATCATACACTGATCTCGTGACTGCACATGCACTGATCACCTGGCTGATCATGGACTGATCACGTGGCAGATCATGCACTGCTCACGTGGCTTATCATACACTGATCACGTGGCCGATCATGCACTAATCACGTTGCTGATCATGAACTGATCACGTGACTGGGCATGCAGTGATCACGTGTCTGAATGGCACTGATCATTTCACTGATCATGTGCTGATCACATGGCAATCATGCACTGATGAAGTGCCTCAGGAGGCAATAATCAAAGAGCTGACCAGGCACGAATCACACAAACACTAGCCAATAATCTTGGACCTCAGCTCTGACAAATCATGCTGCTCAGCTGGCAATACTCAAGCAGCTGAGCAGGCAGGAATCACATGGCTCAGCTGACAATTGTCAAGCAGATGACCAGGCAGGAATCACGCAGCTCAGCTGGCAAAAATCAAGCAGATGAGCAGCCAGGAATGACGCAGCTCAGCTGGCAATTATCAAGCAGATGAGCAGGCAGGAATCACGCAGCTCAGCTGGCATTTATCAAGCAGATGAGCAGGCAGGAATCACGCAACTCAGCTGGCATTTATCAAGCAGATGAGCAGCCAGGAATGATGCAGCTCAGCTGGCAATTATCAAGCAGATGAGCAGGCAGGAATCACGCAGCTCAGTTCGTAATAATCAAGCAGATGAGCAGACAGGAGTCACGCAGCTCAGCTGGCAATACTCAAGCAGAGTAGTAGCCAGCAATCACGCAGATCAGCTGGCAAATATAAAGCAGATGAGCAGCCAGGAATCACGCAGCTCACGTGGCAATTATCAAGCAGATGAGCAGGCAGGTATCACGCAGCTCAGCTGGGAATAATAAAGCACATGAGCAGACAGGTATCACGCAGCTCAGCTGGCAATTATCAAGCAGATGAGCAGGCAGGAATCACTCAGTTCAGCTGGCAATTATCAAGCAGATGAGCAGGCAGGAATCATGCAGCTCAGCAGGCCCTAATCACGTGATTGAGCACGCACTGTTCACGGGGCTGATCATACACTGATCACGTGACTGATCATGCACTGAATATGTGGCTGATCATGCACAGATAACCTGGCTGATCATGCACTGATCACGTGACTGATCATGCACTGATCACGTGGCTATCATGCACTGATCACCTGGCTGCTCATACACTGATAACGTGAATGATCATGCACTGATCACGTGGCTATCATGCACTGATCACGTGGCTGATCATTCACTGATCACGTGACTGATCATGCTCTTATCATGTGGATATCATTGACTGATCACGTGACTGTGCATGCCCTTATCACATAACTGATCATGCACTGATAACCTGGCTATCATGCACTGATCACATGGCTGATCATGCACTGACCACCTGACTGAGCATGCAGTGATCACGTGGATGATCGTTCACTGACCACGTCTTTTTCATATGGTGATCACGTGACTGAGAGGCAGATCATGCACTAATCACGTGGTTGATCATGAACGGATCGCGTGACTTAGCATGCAGTGATCATGTGTCTTAATGGTGCTGATCATGTGACAGATCATGTGTTGATCACGTGGCTATCATACACTGATCATGTGACTGCGCATGCACTGATCACGTGGATGAATATACACTGATCACGTGACAGATCATGCACTGATTTCGCGACTGATAATGCACTGATCAGTTGGCTATCATGCACTGATCATGTGGCCATCATGCACTGATCACGTGGCTGATGAAACACTGATCACGTGACTGCACATGTACTGATCACGTGGCTGATCATACACTGATGACGTGGCTGATCATGCACTTATCACGTGGCTGATCATGCAGTGATCATGTGACTGCACATGCACTGATCACGTGACTGATTATGCAGTGATCGTGTAGCTATCATGCACTGATCACGTGCCTGATCATGCACTGATCACGTGGCTATCATGCACTGATCACGTGGCTGATCATGCACAGATCACGTGGCTGATCATACATTAATCACGTGGCTGATCATGCAGTGATCACGTGACTGTGCATTCACTGAACACGTGGCTGATCATACACTGATCACGTGACTGATCATGCACTGAATATGTGGCTGATCATGCACAGATAACCTGGCTGATCATGCACTGATCACGTGACTGATCAGGCACTGATCACGTGACTATCATGCACTGATCACGTGACTGGTCATGCACTGATCACGTGGATGATCATACAATGATCACGAGACTAATCAAGCACTGATCTCGTGGCTATCATGCAGTGACCACATGACTGATCATGCACTGATCACGTGGCGATCATGCAGTGATCAGATGGCTGATCACACACTGATCACATGACTGATCATGCACTTATCACCTGGCTATCAAGGACTGACCATGTGACTGCACATGACCTTATCACGTAACTGATCATGGACTATTAAGGTGGTTATCATGCACTGATCACGTGACTGTGCAGGCACTGATCACGTGGATGATCATACACTGATCCTGAGACTGATCATGCACTGATCACGTGGATATGATTCCCTGATCACGTGACTGCGCATGCACAGATAAAGTGGATGAACATACAGTGATCACGAGACAGATCATGCACTGATCACGTGACTGATCATGCACTGATCACGTGACTGATCATGCACTGATCATGTGACTGATCATGCACTGATCACGTGGCTATCATGGACTGATAACGTGGCTATCATGCACTGGTCATGTGGCTATCATGAACTGATCACGTTGCTGATCATGAAAAGATCACGTGACTGAGCATGCAGTTATCACATGTCTGAATGGTGCTGATCATGTGACTGATCATGCCCTGATCACGTGCCTATCATGCACTGATGACGTGACTCAGGAGGCAATAATCAAAGACCTTAGCAGGCAGGAATCACACAATCAGCAGGCAATTTTCAATCAGCTGAGCAGACAGTAATTACGCAGCTCAGTAGGTCCTGATCACGTGACTCAGCATGCACTGTTGACGTGGCTGATCAAACACTGAACACATGACGGAGCATGCAGTATTCATTTGGCTGATCATGCACTGATCACCTGACTGCACATGCACTGATGATGTGGATGATCATACACTGATCATGTGGCTATCATGCACTTATCACGTGCCTGTGCATGCACTTATCACGGAACTGGTCATGCACTGATCACGTGACTGATCGTGCACTGATCATGTGGCAGATCATGCACTGAAAAAGTGGCTGATCATGCACTGGTCACGTGGCTATCATGAACTGATCAGGTGGCTGATCATACACTGATCACATGACTTATCATGCACTGATCACGTGGCTGATCATGCTGTAATCACGTGTCTGAATGGTGGTGATCATGTGATTGATCATGTGCTGATCACGTGGCTATCATGCAATGATGATGTGCCTCAGGAGGCAATAATCAAAGAGCTGAGCAGGCAGGAATCACCTAATTAGCAGGCAATTGTCAAGCAGCTGAATAGACAGGAATCACGCAGATCAGTAGGCCCTGATCACGAGACTCAGCATGCACTGTTCACGTGGCTGATCATACACTGATCATGTGACTGATCATGCACTGATCATTTGGCTTATCATGCACTGATAAAGTCACTGATCATGCACTGATCACGTGAGTGATCATACACTGATCACGTGGCTATCATGCACTGATCACATGACTGTGCATGCACTGATGATGTGGATGATCATACACTGATCACGTGATGATGCGCGGATTACATGGATATCATGCACTGATCAGGTGGCTATCACGCCCTTATCACGTGGCTGATCATACACTGATCACATGAGCAATCATGCACTAATCACGTGGCTGATCATACACTGATCTCATGGCTGATCGTGCACAGATCACATGACTGATCATGCACTGATCACCTGGCTATCATGCACTGATCACGTGGCTATCATGCACAGATCACCTGGCTGATCATACACTAATCACGTTGCTGATCATGCACATATCAGGTTACTGATCATGCACTGATCACCTGGCTATCATGCACTGATCACGTGACTGATCATGCACTGATCACGTGGCTATCATTCACTGATCATGTAGGTATCATTCACTGATCACGTGGCTGATCATACAGTTTTCACGTGACTGATCATGGACTGATCACCTGGCTATCATGCACTGATAACGTAGCTGATCAGGCACTGATTATGTGACTGATCATGCACTGATCACGTGGCTATCATGGACTGATAACATGGCTGATCATGAACTGAAAACGTGACTGATCATGCACTGACCACGTGGCTCTCATTCCCTGATCACGTGACTGCGCATGCACAGATAACGTGGATGAACATACACTTATCACGTGACAGATCATGCACTGATCACGTGACTGATCACGCACTGATCAGGTGGCTATCATGCACTGATCACGTGGCTATAATGCACTGATTACTTGGCTCATCATACACTGATCACGTGAATGATCACGCCTTGATCACGTGGCTGATCAAGAACTGATCGGGTGACTGAGCATGCAGTGATCACGTGACTGAAAGAGACTGATCTTGTGACTGATCATGCGCTGGTCACGTGGCTATCATGCACTGATGATGTGCCTCAGGAGGCAATAATCAAAGAGCTGAACAGGCAGGAATCACGAATTCAGCAGGAAGAATCATGGAGCTTAGCTGTGACGAATCCTGCTGCTCAACTGGCAATAATCAAGCATCTCAGCAGGCAGGAATCACACAACTCAGCTGGCAATTTTCAAGCAGATGAGCAGGCAGGAATCACGCAGCTCAGCTGGCAATTATCAAGCGAAGAGACGGCAGAAATCACACAGCTCAGCTGGCAATAATCAAGCAGATGAGCAGGCAGGAATCACGCAGCTCAGCTGGCAATTATCAAGCGAAGAGACGGCAGGAATCACGCAGCTCAGCTGGCAATTTTCAAGCAGCTGAGCAGGCAGCAATCATGCACCTCAGCTGGCAATTGTCAACCAGATGAGTAGGCAAGAATCATGTAGCCCAGCTGGCAATTATCAGGCAGATAAGTACACAGGAATCACGCAGCTCAGCTGGCAATTATCAAGCGGATGAGCAGGCAGGAATCACGCAGCTCAGCTGGCAATTATCAAGCAGATGAGCAGCCAGGAACCACGCAGCTTAGCTGGCAATTATCAAGCAGATGAGCAGGCAGGAATCATGCAACTCAGCAGGCAATTATCAAGCAAATGAGCAGGTAGGAGTCACGCAGCTCAGCTGGCAGTTATCAAGCAGATGAGCAGGCAGGAATCACACAGCTCAGCTGGCCATTATCAAGCACATTAGCAGGCAGTTAACTCAGTTCAGCTGGCAATTGTCAAGCAGCTGAGCAGACAGGAATCACGCAGCTCAGTAGGCCCTGATCACATGACTGAGCACGCACTGTTCACGTGGCTGACCATACATTGATCACGTGACTGATCATACACTGATCACATGGCTATCATTCACTGATCACTTGACTCTGAATGCAGTGATCACGTGGATGATCATACACTGATCACATGAATGATCATGCACTGAACACGTGGCTATCCTTCACTGATCACATGACTGATCATGCACTGATTACGTGACTGATCATGCACTGATTACGTGGCTATCATGCACTGGTCATGTGGCTATCATGAACTGATCACGTTGCTGATCATGAACTGATCACGTGACTGAGCATGCAGTGATCACATGTCTGAATGGTGCTGATCATTTGACTGATCATGCCCTGATAACGTGCCTATCATGCACTGATGATGTAACTCAGGAGGCAATAATCAAAGACCTTAGCAGGCAGCAATCACGAAATTAGCAGGCAATTGTCAAGCAGCTGAGCAGACAGTAATCACGCAGCTCAGTAGGCCCTGATCACGTGACACAGCATGCACTGTTGACGAGGCTGATCATACACTGAACACGTGACTGAGCATGCACTATTCATTTGGCTGATCATGCACTGATAAATTGGCTATCATGCACTGATCACATGACTGCACATGCACTGATGATGTGGATGATCATACACTGATCATGTGGCTATCATGCACTTATCACGTGCCTGCGCATGCACTTATCACGGAACTGATCATGCACTGATCACGTGGCTATCATGCACTGATCACGTGACTGATCATGCACTGGTCATGTGGCAGATCATGCACTGGTCACGTGGCTATCATGAACTGATCAGGTGGCTGATCATACACTGATCACGTGATTGATCATGCACTGATCACCTGGCTATCATGAACTGATCACGTAGCTGATCATGCACTGATCACGTCGCTATAATGCACGGATCAAGTGACTGGGAATGCACTGATCACCTGGGTGATCATACACTGATCACGTGACAGATCGTGCACTGATCATGTGGCTATCATGCTCTGATCACGTGGCTATCATGCACTGATCACGTGACTGCCCGTGCCCTGATCACGTGACTGATCCTACACTGATCACATGGCTGATCCTACACTGATCACGTGGCTGATCATGAACTGATCCCGTGACTGAGCATGCAGTGATCACGTGTCTGAATGGTGCTGATCCTGTGACTGATCATGCACTGATCACGTGGCTATCATGCATTGATGATGTGCCTCAGGATGTAATAATCAAAGAGCTGAGCAGGCATGAATCATGCAATCAGCAGGCAATAATCATGGACCTCAGCTGGGGGAATCCTGCTGATCAGCTGGCAATAATCAAGCAGCTGAGAAGGCAGGAATCACATGGCACAGCTGGCAATAATCAAGCAGATGAGGAGGCAGGAACCACACAGCTCAGCTGGCAATTATCAAGCAGATGAGCAGGCAGGAATAATGCAGCTCATCTGGCAATTATCAAGCAGATGAGCAGGCAGGAATCACGCAGCTCAGCAGGCCCTGATCACGAGAATGAGCACGCACTGTTCACTTGGCTGATCATACACAGATCACGTGACTGATCATGCACAGATCACGTGGCTATCATGCACTGATCCCGTGGCTGATCTTACTCTGATCACATGACTGATCATGCACTGATCACGTGGATGATCATACACTAATCACGTTGCTGATCATGCACTGATCACGTGGATATCATGCACTTTTCACGTGGCTGATCATAGACTGATCATGTGACTGATCATACACTGATCACGTGACTATCATCCACTGATCACGTGACTGATCATGCACTGATCACGTGGCTATCATTCACTGATCATGTAGGTAACATTCACTGATCACGTGGCTGATCATACACTTTTCACGGGACTGATCATGGACTGATCACCTGGCTATCATGCACTGATCACGTGGCTGATCATGCACTGATCACGTGACTGATCATGCACTGATCTCGTGGCTATCATGCACTGATCACGTGGCTGATCATACACTGATAACGTGGCTATCTTGCACTGATCACGTGGCTGATCATGCATTGATCACGTGGTTATCATGCACTGATCACTAGACTGGGCATGTACTGATCATGTAAATGATTATGCACTGATCACGTGGCTATCATGCACTGATCACGTGGCTTATCATGCACTGATCACTTAGCTATCAGGCACTGATCACGTGACTGCGCATGCACTGATCACATGACTGAACATGCACTGATCAAATGACAGCGCATGCACTGATCACGTAGCTGATCATACACTGATCACGTGACTTATCATGCACTGATCAGGTGGCTATCATGCACTGATCACGTTGCTGTCATGCACTGATCACGTGGCTTATCATGCACTGACCACTCAGCTATCATGCACTGATCACGTGGCTATCATGCACTGATCACGTGGCTGATTATACACTGATCACATGATTGATCATGCCCTGATCAAATGACAGCGCATGCACTGATCACCTAGCTGATCATACACTGATCACGTGGCTGACCATGCACTGATCCCGTGGCTGATCATACACTGATCACGTGGCTGATGATGCACTAATCACGCTGCTGATCATGAACTCATCAAGTATCTGAGCATGCAGTGATCAGGTGTCTGAATGGCACTGATCATGTGACTGATCATGCGCTGATCACTTGGCTATCATGCACTGATGATGTGCCTCAGGAGGCAATAATCAAAGAGCTGAGCAGGCACAAATCATGCAATCAGCAGGCAATAATCATGCACCTCAGCTGTGACGATTCAATCTGCTCGGCTGGCAATTATCAAGCAGATGAGCAGGAAGAAACCACACAGCTCAGCTAGCAATTATGCAGCAGATGAGCAAGCAGGAATAACGCAGCTAAGCTGGCAATTGTCACTCAGCTGAGTAGACAGGAATCACGCAGCTCAGCAGGCCCTGATCACGTGAGATCATGAACTGTTCAGGTGGCTGATCATACACTGATCACGTGACTGATCATGCACTGATCACATGACTGTTCATACACTGATCACATGACTGATCATGCACTGATCAAGTGGCCATCATGCACTGATCACGTGGCTATCATACACTGATCACGTGACATCATGCACTTATCACGTGGCTATCATGCACTGATTACGTGGCTATCATGCACTGATCACGTGACTGTGCATGCACTGATCACATAACTGATTATGCACTTATCACGTGGCTGTCATGCACTGATCACGTGACTGCCCATGCACTTATCACATAACTGATCATGCACTGATGACGAGGCTATCATGCACTGATCGCGTGTCTGTGCATGCTCTAATCACATAACTGATCATGCACTGATCACGTGACTGCACATGCACTGATCACATGGATGATCATACACTGATCACTTTACTGACCATGGGCTGATCTTATGACTCATCATGCCCTGATTACGTGGCTATCATACACTGATCATTTGACTGATCATGCACAGATCAGGTGGCTATCATGCAGTGATCACGTGGCTGATCATGCACTTATCACTTGGCTACCATGCACTGATCCCAGGGCTGATCATACACTGATCACGTAACTGAACATGCACTGAACAAGTGGCTATCATGCACTGATCACGTGACAGATCATGCCCTGATCACGTGACTGATCATGCACTGATCACGTGGCTATCATGCACTGATCAGGTGGCTAGTATGCACTGGACAGGTGGATATCATTCATTGATAACGTGTCTGATCATGCACTGATCACGTGAATGATCATGCACTGATCATGTGACTAATTATGCACTGATCACGTGGCTATTATGCACTGATCAGGTGGCTATCATTCACTGATCAGGTGGCTATCATGCAGTGCTCACGTGGCTAATCATGCACTGATCAGGTGGCTATCATGCACTGATAACATGAATGGGCATGCACTGATCACGTAACTGATCTTGCACTGATCACGTGACTGATCATGCACTGATCACGTGGCTATCATGCACTGATCAGGTGGCTATCATTCATTGATCACGTGACTGATCATGCACTGATGACGTGACTGCCTGTGCACTGAACACGTAACTGATCATGCACTGATCACGTGGCTCTCATGCACTGATCAAGGGGCTCTCATTCACTGATCACGTGGATAACATGCACTGAACACGGTGTCTGATCATACACTGATCAGGTGACTATCATGCCCTTTTCAGGTGGCTATCATTCATTGCTCACGTGGCTGATCCTGCACTGATCACATAGCTATCATGCACTGATCACGTGACTGTCCATGCACAGATCACATAACTGATCATGCACTGATCACGTGACTGATTATGCACTGATCACGTGGCTATCACGCACTGATCAGGTGGCTAACATGCACTGATCAGGTGGCTATCATTCACTGATCACGTGACTGATCTTGCACTGATCAAGTGGCTGATCATGCACTGATCAGGTGCCTATCATTCACTGATCACATGACTGATCATGCACTGATCACGTGACTGATCATGCACTGATCACGTGGCTATCATGCACTGACCAGGTGGCTATCATGCACTAATCAGGTGGCTATCATGCACTGCTCTCGTGGCTGATCATGCACTGATCACGTAACTATCATGCACTGCTCCCGTGTCAGATCATGCACTGATCACGTGACTGATCATGCACTGATTACGTGGCTATCATGCACTGCTCAGGTGGCTATCATGCACTGATTAGGTGGCTATCATTCACTGATCACGTGACTGATCATGCACTGATCATGTGACTGCGCATGCACTGATCATGAAACTGATCATGCACTGATCAGGTGACTGATCATGCACTGATTACGTGACTGATCATGCACTGATCACGTGGCTATCATGAAACTGATCAGGTGGCAATCATGCACTGATCAGGTGGCTATCATTCACTGATCACGTGACTGATCATGCACTGATCATGTGACTAATTATGCACTGATCAGGTGGCTATTATGCACTGATCAGGTGGCTATCATTCACTGATCAGGTGGCTATCATGCAGTGCTCACGTGGCTAATCATGCACTGATCATATAGCTACCATGCACTGGTAACATGAATGGGCATGCACTCATCACGTAACTGATCTTGCACTGATCACGTGACTGATCATGCACTGATAACGTGGCTATCATGCACTGATCAGGTGGCTATCATTCATTGATCATGTGACTGATCATGCACTGATGACGTGACTGCCTGTGCACTGAACACGTAACTGATCATGCACTGATCACGGGGCTATCATGCACTGATCAGGTGGCTATCATTCACTGGTCACGTGGCTGATCATGTACTGATCATGTGAATGATCATGCACTAATCACGTGGCTATCATGCCCGGATCACGTGACTGATCATGCACTTATCACGTGGCTATAATGCACGAGTCACGTGACTGATCATGCACTGATCAGGTGGCTATCATGCACTGATCACGTGGCTGATTGTACACTGCTAACGTAACTGATCATGCACTGATCACGTGGCTATCATGCTCTACTCAGGCGGCTGATCTTGCGCTGATCACGTAGCTATCACGCACTGATCACGTGACTGCCCATGCACTGATCACGTAATTGATCATGCACTGATCACGTGACTGGTCAGGCACTGATCACGTGGCTATCACACACTGATCAGGTGGCTATCATGCACTGATCAGGTGGCTATCATTCACTGATCACGTGACAGATCATGCACTGATCATGTGACTGATCCTGCACTGATCATGTGGCTATCATTCACTGATCAGGTGTCTATCATGCACTGATGAGGTGGCTATCATTCACTGATCACGTGACTGATCATGCACTGATCATGTGACTAATTATGCACTGATCAGGTGGCTATTATGCACTGATCAGGTGGCTATCATTCACTGATCAGGTGGCTATCATGCAGTGCTCACGTGGCTAATCATGCACTGATCATATAGCTACCATGCACTGATAACTTGAATGGGCATGCACTGATCACGTGACTGATCATGCACTGATAACGTGGCTATCATGCACTGATCAGGTGGCTATCATTCATTGATCACGTGACTGATCATGCACTGATGACGTGACTGCCCATGCACTGAACACGTAACTGATCATGCACTGATCACTTGGCTATCATGCACTGATCACGTGGCTGATCATGCACTGATCACGTGACTGATCATTCACTGATAATGTAGCTATCATGCACTGATCAGGTGGCTATCATGCACTGATCACGTGGCTATCATGCACTGATCACGTGGCTATCATTCACTGATCACGTGGCTGAACATTCAGTGATCATGTAGCTTTACTGCACTGATCACGTGACTGTGCATTCAGTGATCACGTGGATATCATACACTAATCACGTGACAGATCATGCACTGATCACGAGACTGATCATGCTCTGATAATTTGGGTGATCATGCACTAATCACGGACTGATGACACACTGATTTCGTGGTTACCATGCACTGATAAGGTGGCTATGATACCCTGATCACGTGGCTGATCATACACAGATCACATGACTGATTATTCACTGATCACCTGGCTCTCATGAATTGATCACGTGGCTATCATGCAATTATCACGTGGCTGATCATACACTGATCACGTGACTGATCATACACAGATCAGGTGACAGATCTTCCACTGATCACGTGGCTAACATGCACTGATCACTTGGCTATCATGCACTGATCACGTGGCTTATCCCACACTGATCACGTGGCTGATCATGCACAGATCACGTGACTAATCATGAAATGATCACGGGGCTATCATTCACTGATCACGTGGATAACATGCACTGAACATGTGGCTGATCATACACTGATCAGGTGACTATCATGCCCTTTTCAGGTGGCTATCATTCATTGATCACGTGGCTGATCATGAACTGATCACGTGACTGATCATGCACTTATCACGTGGCTATAATGCACGAGTCACGTGACTGATCATGCACTGATCACGTGGCTATCATGCACTGATCACGTGGCTATCATGCTCTACACAGGTGGCTGACCATGCGCTGATCACGTAGCTATCACGCACTGATCACGTGACTGCCCATGCACTGATCACGTAATTGATCATGCACTGATCACGTGGCTATCACGCACTGATCAGGTGGCTATCATGCACTGATCAGGTGGCTATCATTCACTGATCACGTGACAGATCATGCACTGATCATGTGACTGATCCTGCACTGATCATGTGGCTATCATTCACTGATCAGGTGTCTATCATGCACTGATGAGGTGGCTATCATTCAGTGATCACGTGAATGCCCATGCACTGATCACGTGACTGAACATGGACTGATCACGTGACTGATCATGCACTGATCACGTGGCTATCGTGCACTGATCACTTGGCTATCATTTACTGATCACCAGGTTGAGCATACACTGATCACGTGACTGAGCATGCACTGATCACGTCGCTATCATGCACTGATCACATGACTGATCATGCTCTGATCACGTGGATTTTCATACTCTGTTCACGTGACTGATCATGCACTGATCTCGAGACTGATCATGCACTGATCACGTGGCTATCATGCACTGATCTGGTGGCTATCATTCACTGATCACGTGACTGATCATGCACTGATCATGTGACTGATCCTGCACTGATCATGTGGCTATCATGCACTGATCTGGTGGCTATCATTCACTGATCACGTGACTGATCATGCACCGATCACGTGACTGATCATGCACTGATCATGTGGCTGATCACGTGACTGATGATGGACTGATCACGTGGCTATCATGCACTGATCACGTGGCTGATCATGCACCGATCACGTGACTGATCATGCACTGATCATGTGACTGCTCACATGACTGATGATGGACTGATCACGTGGCTATCAGACACTGATCAGGTGGCTATCATTCACTGATCACGTGGCTGATCATGCACCGATCACGTGACTGATCATGCACTGATCATGTGACTGTTCACATGACTGATGATGGACTGATCACGTGGCTATCATTCACTGATCACGTGGCTGATCATGCACTGATTAGGCAACTGCTCATGCACTGATCACGTGGCTATCATGCAGGAATCACGTGACTGGGAATGCACTGATCACGTAAGTGATCATGGACTTCTCACGTGACTGATCATGCACTGATCATGTGACTGTTCACATGACTGATGATGGACTGATCACGTAGCTATCATGCACTGATCAGGTGGCTATCATTCACTGATCACGTGACTGATCAAGCACCGATCACGTGACTGATCATGCACTGAACACATGGCTATCAGGCAATGATCAGGTGTCTATCATGCACTGATCTGGTGTCTATCATTCACTAATCATGTGTCGGATCATGCAATGATCACGTGACTGATCATGCACTGATCACGTGGCTATCATGCAATGATCAGGTGTCTATCATGTACTGATCAGGTGGCTATCATTCACTGATCATGTGTCGAATCATGCAATGATCACGTGACTGATCATGCACTGATCACGTGACTGATCATGCACTGATCACGTGGCTATCATGCACTGATCAGGTGGCTAACATTCACTGGTCACGTGGCTGATCAAACACTGATCACGTAACGGATCATGCACTGATCACGTGGCTATCATTCACTGATCACGTGGCTGAACATTCAGTGATCATGTAGCTTTACTGCACTGATCACGTGACTGTGCATTCAGTGATCATGTGGGTATCATACACTGATCACGTGACAGATCATGCACTGATCATGTGTCTGATCATGCACTGATAATTTGGGTGATCATGCACTAATCACGGACTGATGACGCACTGATTTCGTGGTTATCATGCACTGATAAGGTGGCTATGATACCCTGATCACGTGGCTGATCATACACAGATCACATGACTGATTATTCACTGATCACCTGGCTCTCTTGAATTGATCACGTGGCTATCATGCAATTATCACGTGGCTGATCATACACTAATCACGTGACTAATCATGCACAGATCAGGTGACAGATCATCCACTGATCACGTGGCTAACATGCACTGATAACTTGGCTATCATGCACTGATCACGTGGCTTATCCTACACTGATCACGTGGCTGATCATGCACAGATCACGTGACTAATCATCAAATGATCACAGGGCTATCATTCCCTGATCACGTGGATAACATGCACTAAACACGTGGCTGATCATACACTGATCACGTGACTATCCTGCCCTTTTCAGGTGGCTATCTTTCATTGATCACGTGGCTGATAATGAACTGATCACGTGACTGATCATGCACTGATCACGTGGCTATCATGCACTGATCACATGGCTGATCGTACACTGCTAACGTAACTGATCATGCACTAATCACGTGGCTATCATGCTCTACTCAGGTTGCTGATCATGCATTGATCATGTAGCTATCATGCACTGATTACGTGGCTATCATGCACTGATCACGTGACTGTGCATGCACTGATCACATAACTGATTATGCACTTATCACGTGGCTGTCATGCACTGATCACGTGACTGCCCATGCACTTATCACATAACTGATCATGCACTGATGACGAGGCTATCATGCACTGATCGCGTGTCTGTGCATGCTCTAATCACATAACTGATCATGCACTGATCACGTGACTGCACATGCACTGATCACATGGATGATCATACACTGATCACTTTACTGACCATGGGCTGATCTTATGACTCATCATGCCCTGATTACGTGGCTATCATACACTGATCATTTGACTGATCATGCACAGATCAGGTGGCTATCATGCAGTGATCACGTGGCTGATCATGCACTTATCACTTGGCTACCATGCACTGATCCCAGGGCTGATCATACACTGATCACGTAACTGAACATGCACTGAACAAGTGGCTATCATGCACTGATCACGTGACAGATCATGCCCTGATCACGTGACTGATCATGCACTGATCACGTGGCTATCATGCACTGATCAGGTGGCTAGTATGCACTGGACAGGTGGATATCATTCATTGATAACGTGTCTGATCATGCACTGATCACGTGAATGATCATGCACTGATCATGTGACTAATTATGCACTGATCACGTGGCTATTATGCACTGATCAGGTGGCTATCATTCACTGATCAGGTGGCTATCATGCAGTGCTCACGTGGCTAATCATGCACTGATCAGGTGGCTATCATGCACTGATAACATGAATGGGCATGCACTGATCACGTAACTGATCTTGCACTGATCACGTGACTGATCATGCACTGATCACGTGGCTATCATGCACTGATCAGGTGGCTATCATTCATTGATCACGTGACTGATCATGCACTGATGACGTGACTGCCTGTGCACTGAACACGTAACTGATCATGCACTGATCACAGGGCTATCATGCACTGATCAGGTGGCTATCATTCACTGGTCACGTGGCTGATCATGTACTGATCATGTGAATGATCATGCACTAATCACGTGGCTATCATGCCCGGATCACGTGACTGCGCATGCACTGATCACGTAACGGATCATGCACTGATAATGTGTCTGATGATGCACTGATCAGGTGGCTGATCACGTGACTGATGATGGACTGATCACGTGGCTATCATGCACTGATCACATGGCTGATCATGCACTGATAATGTAGCTATCATGCACTGATCAGGTGGCTATCATGCACTGATAACATGAATGGGCATGCACTGATCACGTAACTGATCTTGCACTGATCACGTGACTGATCATGCACTGATCACGTGGCTATCATGCACTGATCAGGTGGCTATCATTCATTGATCACGTGACTGATCATGCACTGATGACGTGACTGCCTGTGCACTGAACACGTAACTGATCATGCACTGATCACGTGGCTCTCATGCACTGATCAAGGGGCTCTCATTCACTGATCACGTGGATAACATGCACTGAACACGTGTCTGATCATACACTGATCAGGTGACTATCATGCCCTTTTCAGGTGGCTATCATTCATTGCTCACGTGGCTGATCCTGCACTGATCACATAGCTATCATGCACTGATCACGTGACTGTCCATGCACAGATCACATAACTGATCATGCACTGATCACGTGACTGATTATGCACTGATCACGTGGCTATCACGCACTGATCAGGTGGCTAACATGCACTGATCAGGTGGCTATCATTCACTGATCACATGACTGATCTTGCACTGATCAAGTGGCTGATCATGCACTGATCAGGTGCCTATCATTCACTGATCACATGACTGATCATGCACTGATCACGTGACTGATCATGCACTGATCACGTGGCTATCATGCACTGACCAGGTGGCTATCATGCACTAATCAGGTGGCTATCATGCACTGCTCTCGTGGCTGATCATGCACTGATCACGTAACTATCATGCACTGCTCCCGTGTCAGATCATGCACTGATCACGTGACTGATCATGCACTGATTACGTGGCTATCATGCACTGCTCAGGTGGCTATCATGCACTGATTAGGTGGCTATCATTCACTGATCACGTGACTGATCATGCACTGATCATGTGACTGCGCATGCACTGATCATGAAACTGATCATGCACTGATCAGGTGACTGATCATGCACTGATTACGTGACTGATCATGCACTGATCACGTGGCTATCATGAACTGATCAGGTGGCAATCATGCACTGATCAGGTGGCTATCATTCACTGATCACGTGACTGATCATGCACTGATCATGTGACTAATTATGCACTGATCAGGTGGCTATTATGCACTGATCAGGTGGCTATCATTCACTGATCAGGTGGCTATCATGCAGTGCTCACGTGGCTAATCATGCACTGATCATATAGCTACCATGCACTGGTAACATGAATGGGCATGCACTCATCACGTAACTGATCTTGCACTGATCACGTGACTGATCATGCACTGATAACGTGGCTATCATGCACTGATCAGGTGGCTATCATTCATTGATCATGTGACTGATCATGCACTGATGATGTGACTGCCTGTGCACTGAACACGTAACTGATCATGCACTGATCACGGGGCTATCATGCACTGATCAGGTGGCTATCATTCACTGGTCACGTGGCTGATCATGTACTGATCATGTGAATGATCATGCACTAATCACGTGGCTATCATGCCCGGATCACGTGACTGATCATGCACTTATCACGTGGCTATAATGCACGAGTCACGTGACTGATCATGCACTGATCAGGTGGCTATCATGCACTGATCACGTGGCTGATTGTACACTGCTAACGTAACTGATCATGCACTGATCACGTGGCTATCATGCTCTACTCAGGCGGCTGATCATGCGCTGATCACGTAGCTATCACGCACTGATCACGTGACTGCCCATGCACTGATCACGTAATTGATCATGCACTGATCACGTGACTGGTCAGGCACTGATCACGTGGCTATCACACACTGATCAGGTGGCTATCATGCACTGATCAGGTGGCTATCATTCACTGATCACGTGACAGATCATGCACTGATCATGTGACTGATCCTGCACTGATCATGTGGCTATCATTCACTGATCAGGTGTCTATCATGCACTGATGAGGTGGCTATCATTCACTGATCACGTGACTGATCATGCACTGATCATGTGACTAATTATGCACTGATCAGGTGGCTATTATGCACTGATCAGGTGGCTATCATTCACTGATCAGGTGGCTATCATGCAGTGCTCACGTGGCTAATCATGCACTGATCATATAGCTACCATGCACTGATAACATGAATGGGCATGCACTGATCACGTAACTGATCTTGCACTGATCACGTGACTGATCATGCACTGATAACGTGGCTATCATGCACTGATCAGGTGGCTATCATTCATTGATCACGTGACTGATCATGCACTGATGACGTGACTGCCCATGCACTGAACACGTAACTGATCATGCACTGATCACGTGGCTATCATGCACTGATCACGTGGCTGATCATGCACTGATCACGTGACTGATCATTCACTGATAATGTAGCTATCATGCACTGATCAGGTGGCTATCATGCACTGATCACGTGGCTATCATGCACTGATCACGTGGCTATCATTCACTGATCACGTGGCTGAACAATCAGTGATCATGTAGCTTTACTGCACTGATCACGTGACTGTGCATTCAGTGATCACGTGGATATCATACACTAATCACGTGACAGATCATGCACTGATCACGAGACTGATCATGCTCTGATAATTTGGGTGATCATGCACTAATCACGGACTGATGACACACTGATTTCGTGGTTACCATGCACTGATAAGGTGGCTATGATACCCTGATCACGTGGCTGATCATACACAGATCACATGACTGATTATTCACTGATCACCTGGCTCTCATGAATTGATCACGTGGCTATCATGCAATTATCACGTGGCTGATCATACACTGATCACGTGACTGATCATACACAGATCAGGTGACAGATCTTCCACTGATCACGTGGCTAACATGCACTGATCACTTGGCTATCATGCACTGATCACGTGGCTTATCCCACACTGATCACGTGGCTGATCATGCACAGATCACGTGACTAATCATGAAATGATCACGGGGGCTATCATTCACTGATCACGTGGATAACATGCACTGAACATGTGGCTGATCATACACTGATCAGGTGACTATCATGCCCTTTTCAGGTGGCTATCATTCATTGATCACGTGGCTGATCATGAACTGATCACGTGACTGATCATGCACTTATCACGTGGCTATAATGCACGAGTCACGTGACTGATCATGCACTGATCACGTGGCTATCATGCACTGATCACGTGGCTATCATGCTCTACACAGGTGGCTGACCATGCGCTGATCACGTAGCTATCACGCACTGATCACGTGACTGCCCATGCACTGATCACGTAATTGATCATGCACTGATCACGTGGCTATCACGCACTGATCAGGTGGCTATCATGCACTGATCAGGTGGCTATCATTCACTGATCACGTGACAGATCATGCACTGATCATGTGACTGATCCTGCACTGATCATGTGGCTATCATTCACTGATCAGGTGTCTATCATGCACTGATGAGGTGGCTATCATTCAGTGATCACGTGAATGCCCATGCACTGATCACGTGACTGAACATGGACTGATCACGTGACTGATCATGAACTGATCACGTGGCTATCGTGCACTGATCACTTGGCTATCATTTACTGATCACCAGGTTGAGCATACACTGATCACGTGACTGAGCATGCACTGATCACGTCGCTATCATGCACTGATCACATGACTGATCATGCTCTGATCACGTGGATTTTCATACTCTGTTCACGTGACTGATCATGCACTGATCTCGAGACTGATCATGCACAGATCACGTGGCTATCATGCACTGATCTGGTGGCTATCATTCACTGATCACGTGACTGATCATGCACTGATCATGTGACTGATCCTGCACTGATCATGTGGCTATCATGCACTGATCTGGTGGCTATCATTCACTGATCACGTGACTGATCATGCACCGATCACGTGACTGATCATGCACTGATCATGTGGCTGATCACGTGACTGACGATGGACTGATCACGTGGCTATCATGCACTGATCACGTGGCTGATCATGCACCGATCACGTGACTGATCATGCACTGATCATGTGACTGCTCACATGACTGATGATGGACTGATCACGTGGCTATCAGGCACTGATCAGGTGGCTATCATTCACTGATCACGTGGCTGATCATGCACCGATCACGTGACTGATCATGCACTGATCATGTGACTGTTCACATGACTGATGATGGACTGATCACGTGGCTATCATTCACTGATCACGTGGCTGATCATGCACTGATTAGGCAACTGCTCATGCACTGATCACGTGGCTATCATGCAGGAATCACGTGACTGGGAATGCACTGATCACGTAAGTGATCATGGACTTCTCACGTGACTGATCATGCACTGATCATGTGACTGTTCACATGACTGATGATGGACTGATCACGTAGCTATCATGCACTGATCAGGTGGCTATCATTCACTGATCACGTGACTGATCAAGCACCGATCACGTGACTGATCATGCACTGAACACATGGCTATCAGGCAATGATCAGGTGTCTATCATGCACTGATCTGGTGTCTATCATTCACTAATCATGTGTCGGATCATGCAATGATCACGTGACCTATCATGCACTGATCACGTGGCTATCATGCAATGATCAGGTGTCTATCATGTACTGATCAGGTGGCTATCATTCACTGATCATGTGTCGAATCATGCAATGATCACGTGACTGATCATGCACTGATCACGTGGCTATCATGCAATGATCAGGTGTCTATCATGCACTGATCACGTGGCTATCATTCACTGATCACGTGGCTGAACATTCAGTGATCATGTAGCTTTACTGCACTGATCACGTGACTGTGCATTCAGTGATCATGTGGATATCATACACTGATCACGTGACAGATCATGCACTGATCATGTGTCTGATCATGCACTGATAATTTGGGTGATCATGCACTAATCACGGACTGATGACGCACTGATTTCGTGGTTATCATGCACTGATAAGGTGGCTATGATACCCTGATCACGTGGCTGATCATACACAGATCACATGACTGATTATTCACTGATCACCTGGCTCTCTTGAATTGATCACGTGGCTATCATGCAATTATCACGTGGCTGATCATACACTAATCACGTGACTAATCATGCACAGATCAGGTGACAGATCATCCACTGATCACGTGGCTAACATGCACTGATAACTTGGCTATCATGCACTGATCACGTGGCTTATCCTACACTGATCACGTGGCTGATCATGCACAGATCACGTGACTAATCATCAAATGATCACAGGGCTATCATTCCCTGATCACGTGGATAACATGCACTAAACACGTGGCTGATCATACACTGATCACGTGACTATCCTGCCCTTTTCAGGTGGCTATCTTTCATTGATCACGTGGCTGATAATGAACTGATCACGTGACTGATCATGCACTGATCACGTGGCTATCATGCACTGATCACATGGCTGATCGTACACTGCTAACGTAACTGATCATGCACTAATCACGTGGCTATCATGCTCTACTCAGGTTGCTGATCATGCATTGATCATGTAGCTATCATGCACTGATTACGTGGCTATCATGCACTGATCACGTGACTGTGCATGCACTGATCACATAACTGATTATGCACTTATCACGTGGCTGTCATGCACTGATCACGTGACTGCCCATGCACTTATCACATAACTGATCATGCACTGATGACGAGGCTATCATGCACTGATCGCGTGTCTGTGCATGCTCTAATCACATAACTGATCATGCACTGATCACGTGACTGCACATGCACTGATCACATGGATGATCATACACTGATCACTTTACTGACCATGGGCTGATCTTATGACTCATCATGCCCTGATTACGTGGCTATCATACACTGATCATTTGACTGATCATGCACAGATCAGGTGGCTATCATGCAGTGATCACGTGGCTGATCATGCACTTATCACTTGGCTACCATGCACTGATCCCAGGGCTGATCATACACTGATCACGTAACTGAACATGCACTGAACAAGTGGCTATCATGCACTGATCACGTGACAGATCATGCCCTGATCACGTGACTGATCATGCACTGATCACGTGGCTATCATGCACTGATCAGGTGGCTAGTATGCACTGGACAGGTGGATATCATTCATTGATAACGTGTCTGATCATGCACTGATCACGTGAATGATCATGCACTGATCATGTGACTAATTATGCACTGATCACGTGGCTATTATGCACTGATCAGGTGGCTATCATTCACTGATCAGGTGGCTATCATGCAGTGCTCACGTGGCTAATCATGCACTGATCAGGTGGCTATCATGCACTGATAACATGAATGGGCATGCACTGATCACGTAACTGATCTTGCACTGATCACGTGACTGATCATGCACTGATCACGTGGCTATCATGCACTGATCAGGTGGCTATCATTCATTGATCACGTGACTGATCATGCACTGATGACGTGACTGCCTGTGCACTGAACACGTAACTGATCATGCACTGATCACAGGGCTATCATGCACTGATCAGGTGGCTATCATTCACTGGTCACGTGGCTGATCATGTACTGATCATGTGAATGATCATGCACTAATCACGTGGCTATCATGCCCGGATCACGTGACTGCGCATGCACTGATCACGTAACGGATCATGCACTGATAATGTGTCTGATGATGCACTGATCAGGTGGCTGATCACGTGACTGATGATGGACTGATCACGTGGCTATCATGCACTGATCACATGGCTGATCATGCACTGATAATGTAGCTATCATGCACTGATCAGGTGGCTATCATGCACTGATAACATGATGGGCATGCACTGATCACGTAACTGATCTTGCACTGATCACGTGACTGATCATGCACTGATCACGTGGCTATCATGCACTGATCAGGTGGCTATCATTCATTGATCACGTGACTGATCATGCACTGATGACGTGACTGCCTGTGCACTGAACACGTAACTGATCATGCACTGATCACGTGGCTCTCATGCACTGATCAAGGGGCTCTCATTCACTGATCACGTGGATAACATGCACTGAACACGTGTCTGATCATACACTGATCAGGTGACTATCATGCCCTTTTCAGGTGGCTATCATTCATTGCTCACGTGGCTGATCCTGCACTGATCACATAGCTATCATGCACTGATCAGGTGACTGCCCATGCACAGATCACGTAATTGATCATGCACTGATCACGTGGCTATCACGCACTGATCAGGTGGCTATCATGCACTGATCAGGTGGCTATCATTCACTGATCACATGACTGATCTTGCACTGATCAAGTGGCTGATCATGCACTGATCAGGTGCCTATCATTCACTGATCACATGACTGATCATGCACTGATCACGTGACTGATCATGCACTGATCACGTGGCTATCATGCACTGACCAGGTGGCTATCATGCACTAATCAGGTGGCTATCATGCACTGCTCTCGTGGCTGATCATGCACTGATCACGTAACTATCATGCACTGCTCCCGTGTCAGATCATGCACTGATCACGTGAGTGATCATGCACTGATTACGTGGCTATCATGCACTGCTCAGGTGGCTATCATGCACTGATTAGGTGGCTATCATTCACTGATCATGTGACTGATCATGCACTGATCATGTGACTGCGCATGCACTGATCATGAAACTGATCATGCACTGATCAGGTGACTGATCATGCACTGATTACGTGACTGATCATGCACTGATCACGTGGCTATCATGAACTGATCAGGTGGCAATCATGCACTGATCAGGTGGCTATCATTCACTGATCACGTGACTGATCATGCACTGATCATGTGACTAATTATGCACTGATCAGGTGGCTATTATGCACTGATCAGGTGGCTATCATTCACTGATCAGGTGGCTATCATGCAGTGCTCACGTGGCTAATCATGCACTGATCATATAGCTACCATGCACTGGTAACATGAATGGGCATGCACTCATCACGTAACTGATCTTGCACTGATCACGTGACTGATCATGCACTGATAACGTGGCTATCATGCACTGATCAGGTGGCTATCATTCATTGATCATGTGACTGATCATGCACTGATGACGTGACTGCCTGTGCACTGAACACGTAACTGATCATGCACTGATCACGGGGCTATCATGCACTGATCAGGTGGCTATCATTCACTGGTCACGTGGCTGATCATGTACTGATCATGTGAATGATCATGCACTAATCACGTGGCTATCATGCCCGGATCACGTGACTGATCATGCACTTATCACGTGGCTATAATGCACGAGTCACGTGACTGATCATGCACTGATCAGGTGGCTATCATGCACTGATCACGTGGCTGATTGTACACTGCTAACGTAACTGATCATGCACTGATCACGTGGCTATCATGCTCTACTCAGGCGGCTGATCATGCGCTGATCACGTAGCTATCACACACTGATCACGTGACTGCCCATGCACTGATCACGTAATTGATCATGCACTGATCACGTGACTGGTCAGGCACTGATCACGTGGCTATCACACACTGATCAGGTGGCTATCATGCACTGATCAGGTGGCTATCATTCACTGATCACGTGACAGATCATGCACTGATCATGTGACTGATCCTGCACTGATCATGTGGCTATCATTCACTGATCAGGTGTCTATCATGCACTGATGAGGTGGCTATCATTCACTGATCACGTGACTGATCATGCACTGATCATGTGACTAATTATGCACTGATCAGGTGGCTATTATGCACTGATCAGGTGGCTATCATTCACTGATCAGGTGGCTATCATGCAGTGCTCACGTGGCTAATCATGCACTGATCATATAGCTACCATGCACTGATAACATGAATGGGCATGCACTGATCACGTAACTGATCTTGCACTGATCACGTGACTGATCATGCACTGATAACGTGGCTATCATGCACTGATCAGGTGGCTATCATTCATTGATCACGTGACTGATCATGCACTGATGACGTGACTGCCCATGCACTGAACACGTAACTGATCATGCACTGATCACGTGGCTATCATGCACTGATCACGTGGCTGATCATGCACTGATCACGTGACTGATCATTCACTGATAATGTAGCTATCATGCACTGATCAGGTGGCTATCATGCACTGATCACGTGGCTATCATGCACTGATCACGTGGCTATCATTCACTGATCACGTGGCTGAACAATCAGTGATCATGTAGCTTTACTGCACTGATCACGTGACTGTGCATTCAGTGATCACGTGGATATCATACACTAATCACGTGACAGATCATGCACTGATCACGAGACTGATCATGCTCTGATAATTTGGGTGATCATGCACTAATCACGGACTGATGACACACTGATTTCGTGGTTACCATGCACTGATAAGGTGGCTATGATACCCTGATCACGTGGCTGATCATACACAGATCACATGACTGATTATTCACTGATCACCTGGCTCTCATGAATTGATCACGTGGCTATCATGCAATTATCACGTGGCTGATCATACACTGATCACGTGACTGATCATACACAGATCAGGTGACAGATCTTCCACTGATCACGTGGCTAACATGCACTGATCACTTGGCTATCATGCACTGATCACGTGGCTTATCCCACACTGATCACGTGGCTGATCATGCACAGATCACGTGACTAATCATGAAATGATCACGGGGCTATCATTCACTGATCACGTGGATAACATGCACTGAACATGTGGCTGATCATACACTGATCAGGTGACTATCATGCCCTTTTCAGGTGGCTATCATTCATTGATCACGTGGCTGATCATGAACTGATCACGTGACTGATCATGCACTTATCACGTGGCTATAATGCACGAGTCACGTGACTGATCATGCACTGATCACGTGGCTATCATGCACTGATCACGTGGCTATCATGCTCTACACAGGTGGCTGACCATGCGCTGATCACGTAGCTATCACGCACTGATCACGTGACTGCCCATGCACTGATCACGTAATTGATCATGCACTGATCACGTGGCTATCACGCACTGATCAGGTGGCTATCATGCACTGATCAGGTGGCTATCATTCACTGATCACGTGACAGATCATGCACTGATCATGTGACTGATCCTGCACTGATCATGTGGCTATCATTCACTGATCAGGTGTCTATCATGCACTGATGAGGTGGCTATCATTCAGTGATCACGTGAATGCCCATGCACTGATCACGTGACTGAACATGGACTGATCACGTGACTGATCATGAACTGATCACGTGGCTATCGTGCACTGATCACTTGGCTATCATTTACTGATCACCAGGTTGAGCATACACTGATCACGTGACTGAGCATGCACTGATCACGTCGCTATCATGCACTGATCACATGACTGATCATGCTCTGATCACGTGGATTTTCATACTCTGTTCACGTGACTGATCATGCACTGATCTCGAGACTGATCATGCACTGATCACGTGGCTATCATGCACTGATCTGGTGGCTATCATTCACTGATCACGTGACTGATCATGCACTGATCATGTGACTGATCCTGCACTGATCATGTGGCTATCATGCACTGATCTGGTGGCTATCATTCACTGATCACGTGACTGATCATGCACCGATCACGTGACTGATCATGCACTGATCATGTGGCTGATCACGTGACTGATGATGGACTGATCACGTGGCTATCATGCACTGATCACGTGGCTGATCATGCACCGATCACGTGACTGATCATGCACTGATCATGTGACTGCTCACATGACTGATGATGGACTGATCACGTGGCTATCAGGCACTGATCAGGTGGCTATCATTCACTGATCACGTGGCTGATCATGCACCGATCACGTGACTGATCATGCACTGATCATGTGACTGTTCACATGACTGATGATGGACTGATCACGTGGCTATCATTCACTGATCACGTGGCTGATCATGCACTGATTAGGCAACTGCTCATGCACTGATCACGTGGCTATCATGCAGGAATCACGTGACTGGGAATGCACTGATCACGTAAGTGATCATGGACTTCTCACGTGACTGATCATGCACTGATCATGTGACTGTTCACATGACTGATGATGGACTGATCACGTAGCTATCATGCACTGATCAGGTGGCTATCATTCACTGATCACGTGACTGATCAAGCACCGATCACGTGACTGATCATGCACTGAACACATGGCTATCAGGCAATGATCAGGTGTCTATCATGCACTGATCTGGTGTCTATCATTCACTAATCATGTGTCGGATCATGCAATGATCACGTGACCTATCATGCACTGATCACGTGGCTATCATGCAATGATCAGGTGTCTATCATGTACTGATCAGGTGGCTATCATTCACTGATCATGTGTCGAATCATGCAATGATCACGTGACTGATCATGCACTGATCACGTGGCTATCATGCAATGATCAGGTGTCTATCATGCACTGATCACGTGGCTATCATTCACTGATCACGTGGCTGAACATTCAGTGATCATGTAGCTTTACTGCACTGATCACGTGACTGTGCATTCAGTGATCATGTGGATATCATACACTGATCACGTGACAGATCATGCACTGATCATGTGTCTGATCATGCACTGATAATTTGGGTGATCATGCACTAATCACGGACTGATGACGCACTGATTTCGTGGTTATCATGCACTGATAAGGTGGCTATGATACCCTGATCACGTGGCTGATCATACACAGATCACATGACTGATTATTCACTGATCACCTGGCTCTCTTGAATTGATCACGTGGCTATCATGCAATTATCACGTGGCTGATCATACACTAATCACGTGACTAATCATGCACAGATCAGGTGACAGATCATCCACTGATCACGTGGCTAACATGCACTGATAACTTGGCTATCATGCACTGATCACGTGGCTTATCCTACACTGATCACGTGGCTGATCATGCACAGATCACGTGACTAATCATCAAATGATCACAGGGCTATCATTCCCTGATCACGTGGATAACATGCACTAAACACGTGGCTGATCATACACTGATCACGTGACTATCCTGCCCTTTTCAGGTGGCTATCTTTCATTGATCACGTGGCTGATAATGAACTGATCACGTGACTGATCATGCACTGATCACGTGGCTATCATGCACTGATCACATGGCTGATCGTACACTGCTAACGTAACTGATCATGCACTAATCACGCGGCTATCATGCTCTACTCAGGTTGCTGATCATGCATTGATCATGTAGCTATCATGCACTGATCAAGTGACTGCCCATGCACTGATCACGTAATGGATCATGCACTGATCACGTGACTGGTCATGCACTGATCACGTGGCTATCACGCACTAATCAGGTGGCTATCATGCACTGATCAGGTGGCTATCATTCACTGATCACGTGACAGATCCTGCACTGATCACGTGACTGATCCTGCACTGATCACGTGACTGATCATGCACTGATCACGTGGCTATCATGCACTGATCACCAGGTTGAGCATACACTGATCACGTGACTGAGCATGCACTGATCACTTCGCTATCATGCACTGATCACATGACTGATCATGCTCTGATCACGTGGATTTTCATACTCTGTTCAAGTGACTGATCATGCACTTATCACGAGATTGATCATGCACTGATCACGTGGCTATCATGCACTGATCTGGTGGCTATCATTCCCTGATCACGTGGCTGATCCTGCACTGATTAGGTGACTGCTCATGCACTGATCACGTGGCTATCATGCAGGAATCACGTGACTGCACATGCACTGATCACGTAACTGATCCTGCACTTCTCACGTGACTGATCATGCACTGATCATGTGGCTGATCACGTGACTGATGATGGCCTGATCACGTGGCTATTATGCACTGATCAGGTGGCTATCATTCACTGACAGGTGGCTATCATGCAGTGCTCACGTTGCTAATCATGCACTGATCACTTAGCTATCATGCACTGATCACCTGACTGCGCATGCACTAATCACGTGACTGATCATGCACTGATCACGTGGCTATCATGCACTGATCAGGTGGCTATCATGCACTAATCAAGTGGTTATCATGCACTGATCACGTGACTGATTATGCACTGATCACGTGGCTATTATGCACTGATCACGTGGCTATCATTCAGTAATCACGTGGTTATCACGCAGTGCTCATGTTGCTGATCCTGCACTGCTCACGTAGCTATCATGCACTGATCACTTGACTGCGCATGCACTGATCACTTGACTGATCATGCACTGATTACGTGGTTATCAGGCACTGATCACGTGGCTATCATTCTCCGATCACGTGGCTGATCATACACCTATCATTTGAATGATCATGCACTGATTACGTTGCTATCATGCACTGATCACGTGGCTGAAAATACACTGCTCACGTTTGATCATTCACTGCTCACGTGGCTATCATGCACGGCTCACGTGGCTGATCATGCACAGATCACATAACTGATCATGCACTGATCACGTGACTGATCATGCACTGATCACGTGACTATCACGCACTGATCAGGTGGCTAACATGCACTGATCAGGTGGCTATCATTCACTGATCACGTGACTGATTATGCACTGATCATGTGACTGATCATCCACTGATCACCTGACTGATTATGCAATGATCACATGACTGATCTTGCACTGATCAAGTGGCTATCATGCACTGATCACATGACTGATCATCCTCTGATCACGTGGATTTTCATACTCTGTTCCCGTGACTGATCATGCACTGATCACGAACTGCTCATGCACTGATCACGTGGCTATCATGCACTGATCTGGTGGCTATCATTCACTGATCACGTGGCTGATCATGCACTGATTAGGTGACTGCTCATGCACTGATCACGTGGCTATCATGCAGGAATCACCTGACTGCGAATGCACTGATCACGTAACTGATCATGCACTTCTCATGTGACTGATCATGCACTGATCACGTGACTGTTCACATGACTGATGATGGACTGATCACGTGACTATCATGCACTGATCAGGTGGCTATCATTCACTGATCACGTGACTGATCATGCACTGATCACGTGACTGATCATGCACTGATTACGTGGCTATCATGCACTGGTCACGTGGCTATCATGAACTGATCACGTTGACGATAATGAACTGATCACGTGACTGAGCATGCAGTGATCACGTGTCTGAATGGTGCTGATCATGTGACTGATCATGCACTGATCACGTGCCTATCATGCACTGACGATGTGACTCAGGAGGCAATAATCAAAGAGCTTAGCAGGCAGGAATCACACAATCAGCATGAAATTGTCAAGCAGCTGAGAAGACAGTAATCACGCACTAATCATGTGGCTATCATTCACTGATCAGGTGACTATCATGCACTGATGAGGTGGCTATCATTCACTGATCACGTGACTGCACATGCACTGATCACATGGCTGATCATGCACTGATCACGTGGCTAATCTTGCACTGATCATGAAGCTGATCATACACTGATCACGGGACTGTGCATGCACTGATCACGTGGCTGATCATGCACTGATAAAGTGGCTGAACATGCACTGATCACGAAGCTGATCATACACTGATCATGTGACTGTGCATGCACTAATCACGTGGCTGATCATGCACTGATAACTTTGCTATCATACACTGATCACGTGACTGATCATGCACACTTGACGTGCCTGATCATGCACTGATCACGTGACTGACCATGCACTGATCACTTGGGAGATAATGCACTGATCACGTGGCTGTCCATGCACTGATCACGAAGCTGATCATACACTGATCACATGGCTGATCAAACACTGATCACGTGCCTGATCATGCACAGATCATATGGATGATCATGCTCTGATCACGAAGCTGATCATACACTGATCACGTGACTCTGCATGCACTGATCATGTGGCTGAACGTGCAATGATCACGTGGCTGATCATGCACTGATCACGTGGCTGATCATGCACCGATCACGTGACTGATCATGCACTGATCATGTGACTGTTCACATGACTGATGATGGACTGATCACGTGGCTATCATTCACTGATCACGTGGCTGATCATGCACTGATTAGGCAACTGCTCATGCACTGATCACGTGGCTATCATGCAGGAATCACGTGACTGGGAATGCACTGATCACGTAAGTGATCATGGACTTCTCACGTGACTGATCATGCACTGATCATGTGACTGTTCACATGACTGATGATGGACTGATCACGTAGCTATCATGCACTGATCAGGTGGCTATCATTCACTGATCACGTGACTGATCAAGCACCGATCACGTGACTGATCATGCACTGAACACATGGCTATCAGGCAATGATCAGGTGTCTATCATGCACTGATCTGGTGTCTATCATTCACTAATCATGTGTCGGATCATGCAATGATCACGTGACTGATCATGCACTGATCACGTGGCTATCATGCAATGATCAGGTGTCTATCATGTACTGATCAGGTGGCTATCATTCACTGATCATGTGTCGAATCATGCAATGATCACGTGACTGATCATGCACTGATCACGTGGCTATCATGCAATGATCAGGTGTCTATCATGCACTGATCACGTGGCTATCATTCACTGATCACGTGGCTGAACATTCAGTGATCATGTAGCTTTACTGCACTGATCACGTGACTGTGCATTCAGTGATCATGTGGATATCATACACTGATCACGTGACAGATCATGCACTGATCATGTGTCTGATCATGCACTGATAATTTGGGTGATCATGCACTAATCACGGACTGATGACGCACTGATTTCGTGGTTATCATGCACTGATAAGGTGGCTATGATACCCTGATCACGTGGCTGATCATACACAGATCACATGACTGATTATTCACTGATCACCTGGCTCTCTTGAATTGATCACGTGGCTATCATGCAATTATCACGTGGCTGATCATACACTAATCACGTGACTAATCATGCACAGATCAGGTGACAGATCATCCACTGATCACGTGGCTAACATGCACTGATAACTTGGCTATCATGCACTGATCACGTGGCTTATCCTACACTGATCACGTGGCTGATCATGCACAGATCACGTGACTAATCATCAAATGATCACAGGGCTATCATTCCCTGATCACGTGGATAACATGCACTAAACACGTGGCTGATCATACACTGATCACGTGACTATCCTGCCCTTTTCAGGTGGCTATCTTTCATTGATCACGTGGCTGATAATGAACTGATCACGTGACTGATCATGCACTGATCACGTGGCTATCATGCACTGATCACATGGCTGATCGTACACTGCTAACGTAACTGATCATGCACTAATCACGCGGCTATCATGCTCTACTCAGGTTGCTGATCATGCATTGATCATGTAGCTATCATGCACTGATCAAGTGACTGCCCATGCACTGATCACGTAATGGATCATGCACTGATCACGTGACTGGTCATGCACTGATCACGTGGCTATCACGCACTAATCAGGTGGCTATCATGCACTGATCAGGTGGCTATCATTCACTGATCACGTGACAGATCCTGCACTGATCACGTGACTGATCCTGCACTGATCACGTGACTGATCATGCACTGATCACGTGGCTATCATGCACTGATCACCAGGTTGAGCATACACTGATCACGTGACTGAGCATGCACTGATCACTTCGCTATCATGCACTGATCACATGACTGATCATGCTCTGATCACGTGGATTTTCATACTCTGTTCAAGTGACTGATCATGCACTTATCACGAGATTGATCATGCACTGATCACGTGGCTATCATGCACTGATCTGGTGGCTATCATTCCCTGATCACGTGGCTGATCCTGCACTGATTAGGTGACTGCTCATGCACTGATCACGTGGCTATCATGCAGGAATCACGTGACTGCACATGCACTGATCACGTAACTGATCCTGCACTTCTCACGTGACTGATCATGCACTGATCATGTGGCTGATCACGTGACTGATGATGGCCTGATCACGTGGCTATTATGCACTGATCAGGTGGCTATCATTCACTGACAGGTGGCTATCATGCAGTGCTCACGTTGCTAATCATGCACTGATCACTTAGCTATCATGCACTGATCACCTGACTGCGCATGCACTAATCACGTGACTGATCATGCACTGATCACGTGGCTATCATGCACTGATCAGGTGGCTATCATGCACTAATCAAGTGGTTATCATGCACTGATCACGTGACTGATTATGCACTGATCACGTGGCTATTATGCACTGATCACGTGGCTATCATTCAGTAATCACGTGGTTATCACGCAGTGCTCATGTTGCTGATCCTGCACTGCTCACGTAGCTATCATGCACTGATCACTTGACTGCGCATGCACTGATCACTTGACTGATCATGCACTGATTACGTGGTTATCAGGCACTGATCACGTGGCTATCATTCTCCGATCACGTGGCTGATCATACACCTATCATTTGAATGATCATGCACTGATTACGTTGCTATCATGCACTGATCACGTGGCTGAAAATACACTGCTCACGTTTGATCATTCACTGCTCACGTGGCTATCATGCACGGCTCACGTGGCTGATCATGCACAGATCACATAACTGATCATGCACTGATCACGTGACTGATCATGCACTGATCACGTGACTATCACGCACTGATCAGGTGGCTAACATGCACTGATCAGGTGGCTATCATTCACTGATCACGTGACTGATTATGCACTGATCATGTGACTGATCATCCACTGATCACCTGACTGATTATGCAATGATCACATGACTGATCTTGCACTGATCAAGTGGCTATCATGCACTGATCACATGACTGATCATCCTCTGATCACGTGGATTTTCATACTCTGTTCCCGTGACTGATCATGCACTGATCACGAACTGCTCATGCACTGATCACGTGGCTATCATGCACTGATCTGGTGGCTATCATTCACTGATCACGTGGCTGATCATGCACTGATTAGGTGACTGCTCATGCACTGATCACGTGGCTATCATGCAGGAATCACCTGACTGCGAATGCACTGATCACGTAACTGATCATGCACTTCTCATGTGACTGATCATGCACTGATCACGTGACTGTTCACATGACTGATGATGGACTGATCACGTGACTATCATGCACTGATCAGGTGGCTATCATTCACTGATCACGTGACTAATCATGCACTGATCACGTGACTGATCATGCACTGATTACGTGGCTATCATGCACTGGTCACGTGGCTATCATGAACTGATCACGTTGACGATAATGAACTGATCACGTGACTGAGCATGCAGTGATCACGTGTCTGAATGGTGCTGATCATGTGACTGATCATGCACTGATCACGTGCCTATCATGCACTGACGATGTGACTCAGGAGGCAATAATCAAAGAGCTTAGCAGGCAGGAATCACACAATCAGCATGAAATTGTCAAGCAGCTGAGAAGACAGTAATCACGCACTAATCATGTGGCTATCATTCACTGATCAGGTGACTATCATGCACTGATGAGGTGGCTATCATTCACTGATCACGTGACTGCACATGCACTGATCACATGGCTGATCATGCACTGATCACGTGGCTGATCTTGCACTGATCATGAAGCTGATCATACACTGATCACGGGACTGTGCATGCACTGATCACGTGGCTGATCATGCACTGATAAAGTGGCTGAACATGCACTGATCACGAAGCTGATCATACACTGATCACGTGACTCTGCATGCACTGATCATGTGGCTGAACGTGCAATGATCACGTGGCTGATCATGCACTGATCACTTGGGACGTAATGCACTGATTACATGACTGATCATGCACTCTTCACGTGCCTGACCATGCACTGATCACGTGGCTGACCATGCACTGATAACGAAGCTGATCATACACTCATCACGTGACTGTGCATGCACTGATCACGTGGCTGAACATACAATGATCACGTGGCTGATCATGCACTGATCACGAAGCTGATCATACACTGATCACCTGACTGTGCATGCACCGATCACATGGCTGATCATGCACTGATCACGTGGATGATCATGCACTAATCACGTGGCTGATCATGCACTGATCACTTGGGAGATAATCAACTGACCACGTGACTGATCATGCACTCTTCACGTGCCTGACCATGCACTGATCACGTGGCTGACAATGCACTGATCACGAAGCTGATCATACACTGATCACGTAACTGTGCATGCACTGATCACGTGGCTGAACATACAATGATCACGTGGCTGATCATGCACTGATCACGAAGCTGATCATACACTGATCACGTGACTGTGCATGCACTGATCACGTGGCTGAACATACAATGATCACCTGGCTGATCATGCACTGATCACGATGCTGATCATACACTGATCACGTGACTGTGCATGCACTGATCACCTGCATGTACATGCACTGATCACGAGGCTCACCATGCACTGATCACGAAGCTGATCATACACTGATCACATGGCTGATCATGCACTCATCACGTGGATGATCATGCGCTGATAACCTGGCTATCATACACTGATCAGGTGACTGAATATGCACTCTTCACGTGCCAGATCATGCACTGATCACGTGGCTGATCATGCATTGATCACCTGGGTGATCATGCACTGATCACATGGCAGATCATACACTGATCACGTGACTGATCATGCACTAATCACGTTACGGACCATGCCTAGATCATGCGGCTGATCATGCACTGATCATGAGGCTGTTCATGCCCTCATCACGTGTCTGATCGTACACTGATCACCTTACTGATAATGCACTGAACACGTGCCTGATCATGAACTGATCACGTGGCTCACCATGCACTGATCACGTGGATGAACATGCACTGATCACGAAGCTGATCATACACTGATCACGTGACTGTGCATGCACTGATCACGTGGCTGAACATGCAATGATCACGTGGCTGACCATGCACTGATCACGTGGCTGATCATGCACTGATCACTTGGGAGATAATGCACTGATCACGTGCCTGATCATGCACTGATCATGTGGCTGACGATGCTCTGATCACGAAGCTGATCATACACTGATCACATGACTGTGCATGCCCTGATCACGTGGCTGAACATACACTGATCACGTGGCTGATCATGCACTGATCATGATGCTGATCATACAATGATCACGTGACTGTGCATGCACTGATCACCTGCCTGATCATGCACTGATCACGTGGCTGACCATGCACTGATCACGAAGTTGATCATACACTGATCACGTGACTGTGCATGCACTGAACACGTGCCTGATCATGCACTGATCAAATGGCTGATCATGCACTGATCACGAAGCTGATCATACACTGATCACGTGACTGTGCATGCACTGATCACGTGGCTGAACATGCAATGATCACCTGGCTGATCATGCACTGATAACTTTGCTATCATACACTGATCACGTGACTTATCATGCACACTTGACCTGCATGATCATGCACTGATCAGGTGGCTGACAATGCACTGATCACTTGGGAGATAATGCACTGAACACGTGGCTGTGCATGCATTGGTCAGATGGATGTTCATTCACTGATCACGAAGCTGACCATACACTGATCACGTGACTCTGCATGCACTGACCATGTGGCTGAACGTGCAATGATCACGTGGCTGATCATGCGCTGATCACGTGGCTGATCATGCACTGATCACTTGGGAGATAATGCACTGATCACGTGACTGATCATGCACTCTTCACGTGCCTGATCAGGCACTGATCATGTGGCTGACCATGCACTGATCACGAAGCGGATCATACACTGATCACGTGACTGTGCATGCACTGATCACGTGGCTGAACATACAATGATCACGTGGCTGATCATGCACTGATCACGATGCTGATCATACACTGATCACGTGACTGTGCATGCACTGATCACCTGCCTGATCATGCACTGATCACGTGGCTGACCATGCACTGATCACGAAGCTGATCATACACTGATCACATGGGTGATCATACACTGAACACGTGCCTGATCATGCACTGGTCACATGGCTGATCATGCACTGATCACGAAGCTGATCATACACTGATCACTTGACTGTGCATGCACTGATCACATGGCTGATCATGCACTGATCACGTGGATGATCATGCGCTGATAACCTGGCTATCATACACTGATCACGTGACTGATTGTGCACACTTCACGTGCCAGATCATGCACTGATCACGTGGCTGATCATGCACTGATCACCTGCGTGATCATGCACTGATCACATGGCAGATCATACACTGATCACGTGACTGATCATGCACTAATCACTTACGGACCATGCCCTGATCATGGGGCTGATCATACACTGATCACCTTACTGATAACGCACTGAACACGTGCCTGATCTTGCACTGATCACGTGGCTCATCATGCACTGATCACGAAGCTGATCATACACTGATTACGTGACTGTGCATGCACTGATCACTTGGCTGATCTTGCACTGTTCATGTTGCTGATCATGCACTGATCACGTGGTTGATCATTCACTGATCACGTGGCTGATCATAAACTAATCACGAAGGTGATCATACACTGATCACGTGACTGTGCATGCACTGATCACAAGGCTGATCATGCACTGATCACGTGGCTGATCATGCACTGATCTCGTGGCTCATCATACACTGATCACGAGACTGCACATGCACTGATCACGTGGCTGAACATGCACTGATCACGAAGCTGATCATACACTGATCATGTGACTGTGGATGCACTGATCACGTGGCTGAACATGCAATGATCACGTGGCTGATCATGCACTGATCACGTAGCTGATCATGCACTGATCACGTGGGAGATCATGCACTGATCATGTGGCTGATCATGCACTGATAACCTGGGTATCATGCACCAGTCACGTGGTAATCATGTACTGATCACGTGGCTGATCATACACTGATCACGTGACTGATCATGCACTGATCACGTGGCTGACCACACGCTGATAACCTGGCTATCATACACTGATCACATGACTGATTATGCACTCTTCACGTGCCTGATCATGCACTGATCATGTGGCTGATCATGCACTGAAGACGAAGCTGATCATTCACTGATCATGGGACCATGTATGCACTGATAATGTGGCTGATCATGTACTGATCACATGCCTGATCATGCACTAACTACGTTGCGGATCATGCACTGATCACACGGCTGATCATACACTGATCATGAGGCTGTTCATGCACTCATCACGTGTCTGATCATACACTGATCACATTACTGATAATGCCCTGAACACGTGCCTGATCATGCACTGATCTCGTGACTCATCATGCACTGATCACGAAGCTGATCATACACTGATTACGTGACTGTGCTTGCACTGATCACGTGGCTGATCTTGCACTGTTCATGTGGCTGATCATGCACTGATCACGTGGTTGATCATGCACTGATAACGTGGCTGATCATGCACTGTTCATGTGGCTGATCATGCACTCATCACGTGGTTGACCATGCACTGATCACGAAGCTGATCATACACTGATCATGTGACTGTGCATGCACTGATCACGTGACTGTGCATGCACTGATCACGTGGCTGATCATGCACTGATTACGTGGCTGATCATGCACTGATCACGTGGCTGATCATGCACTGATTACGTGGCTGATCATGCACTGATCACGTGACTGAACATACACTGATGACGTGGCTGATCATGTACTGATCACAAAGCTGATCATACACTGATCACGAGACTGCACATGCACTGCTCACGAGGCTGATCATGCACTGATCCTGAAGCTGATCATAAACTGATCACGTGACTGTGCATGCACTGATCACGTGGCTGATCATGCACTGGTCACATGGCTCATCATGCACTCATCACGAAGCTGATCATACACTGATCACGTGACTGTGCATTCACTGATCACGTGGGTGATCATGCACTGATCACATGGCTGATCATGCACTCATCACGAAGCTGATCATACAATGATCACGTGACTGTGCATGCACTGATCACATGGCTGATCATGCACTGATCACGTGGATGATCATGCGCTGATAACCTTGCTATCATACACTGATCACGTGACTGATTATGCACTCTTCACGTGCCAGATCATGCACTGATCACGTGGCTGAACATGCACTGATCACCTGGGTGATCATGCACTGATCACATGGCAGATCATACACTGATCACGTGACTGATCATGCACTAATCACGTTACGGATCATGCCCTGATCATGCGGCTGATCATACACTGATCATGAGGCTGTTCATGCCCTCCTCACGTGTCTGACCATACACTGATCAGCTTACTGATAATGCACTGAACATGTGCCTGATCATGCACTGATCACGAAGCTGATCCTACACTGATTACGTGACTGTGCATGCACTGATCACTTGGCTGACCTTGCACTGTTCATGTGGCTGATCATGCACTGATCACGTGGTTGATCATTCACTGATCACGTGGCTGATCATGAACTAATCACGAAGGTGATCATACACTGATCACGTGACTGTGCATGCACTGATCACAAGGCTGATCATGCACTGATCATGTGGCTGATCATGCACTGAAGACGAAGCTGATCATTCACTGATCATGGGACCATGTATGCACTGATAATGTGGCTGATCATGTACTGATCACATGCCTGATCATGCACTAACTACGTTGCGGATCATGCACTGATCACACGGCTGATCATACACTGATCATGAGGCTGTTCATGCACTCATCACGTGTCTGATCATACACTGATCACATTACTGATAATGCCCTGAACACGTGCCTGATCATGCCACTGATCTCGTGACTCATCATGCACTGATCACGAAGCTGATCATACACTGATTACGTGACTGTGCTTGCACTGATCACGTGGCTGATCTTGCACTGTTCATGTGGCTGATCATGCACTGATCACGTGGTTGATCATGCACTGATAACGTGGCTGATCATGCACTGTTCATGTGGCTGATCATGCACTCATCACGTGGTTGACCATGCACTGATCACGAAGCTGATCATACACTGATCATGTGACTGTGCATGCACTGATCACGTGACTGTGCATGCACTGATCACGTGGCTGATCATGCACTGATTACGTGGCTGATAATGCACTGATCACGTGGCTGATCATGCACTGATTACGTGGCTGATCATGCACTGATCACGTGACTGAACATACACTGATGACGTGGCTGATCATGTACTGATCACAAAGCTGAACATACACTGATCACGAGACTGCACATGCACTGATCACGAGGCTGATCATGCACTGATCCTGAAGCTGATCATAAACTGATCACGTGACTGTGCATGCACTGATCACGTGGCTGATCATGCACTGGTCACGTGGCTCATCATGCACTCATCACGAAGCTGATCATACACTGATCACGTGACTGTGCATGCACTGATCACGTGGCTGATCATGCACTGATCACATGGCTGATCATGCACTCATCACGAAGCTGATCATACAATGATCACGTGACTGTGCATGCACTGATCACATGGCTGATCATGCACTGATCACGTGGATGATCATGCGCTGATAACCTTGCTATCATACACTGATCACGTGACTGATTATGCACTCTTCACGTGCCAGATCATGCACTGATCACGTGGCTGAACATGCACTGATCACCTGGGTGATCATGCACTGATCACATGGCAGATCATACACTGATCACGTGACTGATCATGCACTAATTACGTTACGGATCATGCCCTGATCATGCGGCTGATCATACACTGATCATGAGGCTGTTCATGCCCTCCTCACGTGTTCTGACCATACACTGATCCAGCTTACTGATAATGCACTGAACATGTGCTGATCATGCACTGATCACGAAGCTGATCATACACTGATTACGTGACTGTGCATGCACTGATCCCTTGGCTGACCTTGCACAGTTCATGTGGCTGATCATGCACTGATCACGTGGTTGATCATTCACTGATCACGTGGCTGATCATGAACTAATCACGAAGGTGATCATACACTGATCACGTGACTGTGCATGCACTGATCACAAGGCTGATCATGCACTGATCACGTGGCTGATCATGCACTGATCTCAGTGGCTCATCATCACTGATCACGAGACTGCACATGCACTGATAGTGGCTGAACATGTCTGATCATGCGATTCACACGAACGTTCGACTCATGATACAACCTGATCATTCATGATGCTGAGTGTCACCTCATCACGTGCTGGATCATAACTGGATCATACTGATAGCCTGATCATACGTACTGATGCAAGTGCACTTGGATACTCCCGTATATCATTGCAGATCATGCACTGATCCGCTTGAATGCTGATCATGGAGCTACAATGATATCGTGTACTGTAGTCACTGATCACTATGGCTGATTTGCACTGTTAACTGTGGCTGATCATGCAGTGCACGTGGTATCACACTGGATCGTGCATCATGTCATTGGCTGCATGGCACTATAATGGTACCATCACTGATCACAACTGATCATTACCTGATGCAATGCGACTGTGAATGCACGATGATACTGCAACTGATCAGAGCCATTTGCACTGAACAGATGACCCTGATGATGCACTGATACTGGCTGATAATGAGGGTCACGTGGCTTTCATGGCACTAATCAATCGTGGCTGATCATTCACGATAGTTGACTGAATACACTTGCACGTGGATCAGCTATGCAAGCTGATCATAACTGATCGAGCACTGCATCATGCACTGGAACTAGCTATCAGCCCTGATCTGAGCTGAACCATAAGACACGTGACTGGGCATCACGATGTTTGCAGGGCTGCATCATACCACAGAAGTGATCACGTACTGCTGATTCACGTGATATGCTCGACATGCAAGATCACGTGGCTGACAATGCACTGATCACTGTGGCTGAATCATGCACTATCACGAGGGATCAGCACTCTTAGATGTCATGACTGATCGGGTCTACTGCTGATCGACCTGTTCATCTGTCAGTGCCTGCAGCCTGATCACATGGCTGATCATGGCACTGAATCAACGTGGATGATCATGCGCTGATACCTGTGCTTACTCATACACTGAATCACGTGACTGATTTGCACTCTTCGCGTGGATCATGCACTGATCATGTTCGGCTGGACATGCCTGCACCTGGATATGACTGATCAATGGGATCATACACTGACCTGGTGACTGACATGCATCCGCACTGATCACGTGCTGAACAATGCACTGAATCATGTGGGTGAATCATCAGCACTGATACATGGCTGACCAAACACTGATACCCGTGACTGATCAAGTGCCCTAATTTCACCTTTGCAGATTCATAGCAATGGTCACATGGCGATCCATGAGCTACTGAATCACGTGGCTGATCCATGCACTTGATCACGTAGGGAAGATCATGACTGATAACGTGGCTGTAATCATCGACCTTCACGTGCTGATCAATGCACTGAGTCACGGTGGTCTGACCATGCACTGATACACGATAGCTGATCATAACACTGACAACGTGACTGTGCATGCACTTGTCCATGGCTAATCCTGCAACTGATCATGTGACATGATCATGCAGGGGTCCAGTGGTTATCATGCACTGATCACGTGCTGATCATACACTGATCACGTGCCTGAATCATGCACTGATCACGAGTCTATGGACTGATATGCCCTAGTCCACTAAGTCGCATCATACCACTGATCAACGTGACTGATCATGCACTGAAATGTAAATTCATGTAGCTGGTGCACGCTGGCTATCATGCCCTGGATTCCGTGCCGCTGATCATACACTGATCACGTTGACTGATCATGCAGACAGATCTCTTGGCTATCTCACTGATCAACTTGATTGTGCTGCAATAACCACATGGTATGATGTATGCAATTATTTTTCAACGTGGGCTGATGTCATGCAGCTAATCACATGCTGATCATTCGAACTGATCACGTGAACTTAGCTGCAGTGAACTCGTGTCTCATGGTGCTGATCATATCCTAATCAGAGAACTTGATCACGTGGCTATATAATGCCCTCTTGAATCATAGTAACTGCGACATTTATTGCACTGATCATGTGGATTGATCATACCACTGATCACGTTACTGATTCAATGCCACTGAAATCACATGTGTGACTGATCATTCACTGATCACGTGGTCTAATCATGGCAAGATCACATTGAGCTGCACATGCACTGATCACGTAAATTGTACGGCAATGATCACGTGGCTATCATGCGCTGTTATTTCACAGTGGATGTATGCACTGTTACATAGGTGACTGAGCTTGCACGGTATCACTTAGCTATCTAGCAGGATCACATTGGCATACATGCCACTGAACACTGGCTGTATACACCTGATCATGTGCTGACATTTGCAACTGATCTAGTGACTGATCATGCACTGACAAGAGCCTGTACCATTGCACTGATTTCTCGTGAGTGATCTGCACTTGATCAGGTGACTGTCATGTCAGCTGATACAACGGCCTGATCATGCACTTGATGACGTGGCTGATCATGTAGAACTGATCACGAAGCTGATCATACAATGGTCATGTGACTGTGATGCACTGATACTTGGGCTGATCATTGCTGTGAGTCATCGTGGCATCGATCATGCACTGTATCTACTAATACAATGTTACTGAACATGCAGGGTATCACAGTGGCTTTCATGCACTTAATCACTGGTGTGATTGATTCACTGATCATGTGACTGATCATGCACTGATCACAATGCCTGATCATGACTGATACCTGCCGAAATCATACACTTCATCAACGAAGGCTTGATCATACACATGATCACAGTTGACTGTGCATGCACTGATAGGACGTGGCCTGGAACAATGCACTGATGACGTGGCTGATCAATATGCACTGATGAAGTGGCCGATCAGCACTGATCACGTGACTGATCATGCACTGACTCAGTGCCTGACAATACACTGATGACATGGCTGATCATGTACTGATCACGAAGCTTGAAATCATACACTGATCACGAGAAACTGCACATGCACTGATCACGAGGCATGAATCATTGCAACTGATCCTGAAGCCTGAAGTCATAAATCTGATACAACATGCAACTGTGCACTTGCACATTAATCACTGGCTGATCATGCACTGATCACGTGTTCCTTCATCATGCACATCATCAACGAAGCTGATGATTACACTGATGCACGATGACTGTGCATGCACTGATCACGTGGCTCATCATGCACTCATCACGGTCGATTAGAAAGCTGATCATACATTTGATCACGTGGACTGATAGCTAAGCACTGGATCACGTGGCTGATTCAATGCACTGATCAACATGGCTGATCATAGCGAGCTCATCACGAAGGCTGATCATACAATGATCACGTGAATGTGCGATGCACATGTATCCAATGGCTGAATCATGCACTGATCACATGCTGATCATTCACTCACTACACGACCAGAGCTGATCATACAAATGATCACGTGACTTGTTTGCATGCACTGATCACATGGCTGATCCATGCACTGGATGAACGTAGTTTGGATGGCATGAATCCATGCGCATGTGACATATTGCTATCACTTGAGTTTATAACCTGGGTGTTAGTTCCAGGATACAACTTGATCGAGTTGACCTTTTGATATGTGTACTACTCTGACTTGTATTGTATCAGCTTAGTTTTGTGCATCAAGAATGTCATGCTCTGACTGTCATCCTGGTGAGTGATACATCAATAGCACTGTCACGGATTGTGCAAAGATCATAACACTGATCACATAGTAGACTGAATCAGACTTGAATCATAGTTACGGATCATGCCAAGTATCATGGCGGAAGCTGAATCATCTACACTGGTAGAGGTCATGATGGCACTGTGCTCATTTTCGCTCGGACTTTCAAGCTTCACCGATTAGTCTACGTCGAATTGGTAATGACATCAGCATAGATATCAGCACTTCTACTTGCATCATGTCATACTCCAGGAAACACTTTTGATTGCCCTGAAGTTCATATGCAGCAGACTAGTGCATTGTTCACTAACTTAAGTGTGGGCACTCAATTATGGATACGACTCGCACCGTTGATCACAAGTGGCGAAGACGACCGTTGCACGTAATTCACTGTGTATGATCAGTCGTGTCAGTAGCGAGCATTGAAAGAGTTCACCAGGATCCAGGTGCCATTAGATCGAGGTGACTGGTCGACCAGTTTCAGGGCATACATAATGTGATCAGCACATGATTGACATCTCTAACTAGGCGCTTGTAGGCCATAAGAACACAAATGAATTTGATCAATAAAGTGGAATAGATGCATGTTGTGCCACTGGGATCACAGCGCTATCAAAGGTAATGATCAGCCCGTGTGATCAGTGGCATATGGTTCGACTCATCTAGTAGTTAGTGCATATCAGTATTGATCATCGATACACTGGGATCAGCCCACTTAGATCATGTGCGCATACACCATGGTCGATGGATGCCAGTTGGAATGATTCACCTTCATAGTGCATGATCCACACATGAAACTTCAGGCAAGACAGTATCGAAGAGCTGGGCATATCAAGTCATGGTAGTGAGTGTGATGTAGCCAGGAGTTTAACAGCGGCGAGTTGAGGCACCAGCCATGATTGAACACTCGAGGTGTGGACACTGGAGTGTAGATCACGTGAGCCAGATGCTAGATTCACCCACAAGTGATCAGACAATGCTTTACGCAATGTGACTGGTGATGATACCCGGTTATCAGTGCATGTATCAGGCACTGATCCAACGTGGCACTGAGTCAATATCAGTGCGCATGAATCATCTCGACACTGTTGATCATGTGCGATGGTCTCAGATAAGACTAACGTAATTCAAGTGCCACTGGATACAACTCAGGAGACCCACGGGCTCAAACATTGTGCCGGCAATGTTCAGCTGATCACGTGGCTGAACATGCACTGATCACGAAGCTTCATCAGTACACTGCATCATCGTTGACCTTGTTCAGGTGCCGGTCACACACGAAGATTTACGTGCAGGGGTATCGATTGCAACTGTCACTATGGCATGTCCCATACTACTTCTGATGAATTCCTTGATGCTGATCAATTGCCTCTATAAGTCACTTTGCAAAGATCATCAGCATATATGGATCATCAGTGCAGTCATCGGTAATATGATAGTGCACTGATGCAAGAGACTTAATCTGATGATACACGTGGCGTTTGTAATTCATCAGCCATTGCTATCGCTATGATCTCACTGGTCGAGAAGGCACACTGATCACGCGATCTAGATCTGCTTTAGTATGATCACTTTCGGTCGATAGTTATGATCAGTACGTGTGATGCTGTATCACAGATCGATTTGAACTCTTCACGTGCTTTCTGAGCTGATACATCATGCAATGTGCGCGACTGCATGTGATACAGGTCACGTAACAATGCAGTGATCAGCTCGTACCCGTGATAAGGTGATGGATGCCACTGATCACGAAGGAAGCTGGTGATCAGTGGATCCAAGATAGGTGCCCACAGTTCTCCACGTAGGCGTTAATAGTAGGGATCATCAATGATGCATCACCATTAGGTCGTGGTACCCAGTCAATGTGATTGTGCAGTGCATGACATCGATCATGGTCCGATCACGTGGCTTGTCAGTCGATTATGACTCATGCCCATGTGGAACAGTCATTTGGAGTCAACCTCATGCCAGGTGACTGATATGCAGGGTGACACGTGGCTATGGTGATCAGGATGGGCAGCACTTGATCAAGTCACATGTAGCTGATCCCATCAGCTATGCATGAATGGTGGCCACATGGATCTGGCCAACCGTGAAGGTGGTGGCACACATCACGTTGGCAGTGTGAGTTGCACTGAGGTGCTAATTCAAGCGCATTGAACTCAATCCCCAACCTGAGTGATCACTCAGTGGGCATGGATCCATAGGCACAATTTTTGAATCAGTGCATGCCACAGTCAGTGATCAGTGTATGATCAGCCTTTACCTGTGATCTACGCCACTGATATGCAGCCATGTGACCAGTGCATGCGATTTCAGATCGCATACGTGTTCAAAGTGTAGATCACCCATGGTGATAGTATGATCAGCTTCGTGATCAGTGCAGGTCAGCAAATACGATGATCCAGTGCATAGATGATTCAGCACGGCATAGGGATTGCTTGCATGCGATAGCAAAAATCACGCCATGCGACGGTGGGCCCCAGCCCATAGATTAACTGATTTATCATGTGCTTGGATCACCTGCACTATTCATGCCCTGATCACGTGCTGATCATACACTGATCACTGACTGAGTCATGTCACAAGGGATCTCTTGGCTATCATTAGCACGATCACACTGATTGTGCATGAATAATGCACATGGATGACCTGCATTTATCACGTGGATGACCATGCACTAATCACATGGCTGAAATCATGAACTGATCACGTGACTTAGCATGCAGTGAACTCGTGTCTCAATGGTGCTGATCATATGCCCTTCATCAAGAACTGATCACGTGGCTATAATGCTCTGATACCATGAAGCTGCAGCATGGCACTGATCTGGTGGATGAATCAATTACACTGGGCAATCACGTATACTGCCAATCGACTGCACTGATCACCGTATCTGATCGTGTTCCACTGATGTCACGTGAGATGATCATGCACTGATTTCATTGTGACGTGAGCTTGCACGAGTCACACCTATACATGCATTCGAGGCAATTCTTGGCCTCATGCACTTGACACGTGGCTTCGATCATAACTGATCACGGCCTGATCCATGCACTGATGACATGGCTGATCATGTACTGATCACGAAGCTGATCATAACAATTTGGTACATGTGACTGTGCATGCACTGATTCAACTTGTGCTGATCATCTGCCGCACAGGTTTATCACGTGGCTCATCATGCACTGATCACGTGAACTGAACATGCAGGAGTTTGATACGACACGTGGGCTATTTTTCATAGCCACTAAGTCACCTGGGTGATGATTCGGATTCTTACACTGTATCATGTTTGTATACTGCATCATAGTGATCGTTGCATGATGCCACAGGCACTGATCTACATGGTATCAGCCGGCCCATGATCAGCACGACATTGCCGTTAGGATCATGGAAGGGGGGGGGGGGGGGGGCCGCGACGATTCTAAGTCTAATGCAGAGGGGGGGGGGAGCCGGTTGATTAGTGAGTGTCAGATGAATTCAATGCATCATGGCCTTGGAGACTTCACTCCACATCATACACGTGAACCGCTGGTACATACACTGATTGACCGATGAAACTAAGTGCATACAGCACTGATCAGCCGGTGGTCTCTAGATCATGTGCTATACTCGATGATCCGTGGCTAGTATCATAGCTATCGCATTATAGTTACAGTGGGCTGACTCGATGCACTGATGACGTGGTCTTGATATCGCATCTGAATTCTTGTGACTGATTCATGCAACGATCACGACTGTCCTGAATCATAGGCACTGATGACGTGGCTGATTGCACTCTTCACAATCCTGGATCATATGCCTGATCTACCGTGCCATCAGCAACTGATAAGCAATCGCTAGACTTAATTATAGGCACTAGTCACGACGTGGTTATCAGCACTTATCACGATGGCTGAATCCTATACACAGATCAACTGTGACTGAATGCAGCTAGATCAGAGCTGAATAATTTGCAGCTGATCCTGTGGAGTGGATCATGCACTGATCAGGTGACTGATCATGCATCTGATCACGTGCCTGATTTCATGCACTGAGGCCGTGCATGTATCATGCACTGATCAACTGTGGCTCGACACATTATTGCACTGAGTCAGCTGAGCTGAATCATACGACTGATCACGTGATCTTTGCAATGCACTGTTATACTAGTGACTGATTATGCACTCTTCACCCGTATGCCTGAATCATGCAACTGGAATCAAATGTGGCTGATCATGCACTTGAGGACGAATTGCTGATCATACACTGATACACGGAACTCATGCTAAGCACTGATCACCTGGCCTGGATCATAGAGCACAGATCACGATATGCTGATCAAACACTTGGCATAAGGAACTCATGCACATCGCACTGATGGTCGGACCGATGGCTGAAGTCATAATGCACATGATTAGATGATAGACAGAGGTCAGGCTTGATCACTATAGGATTACACTGATGCTGATCACGTGACTAGTCCAGTCAGCAACTGGTAATCTATGGCTTATCATGCACTGATAACGTGGCTGACCATTGGGCATGCCACCGATCACGGGTTGATCGCAAGATCACTGATAGCGGAGCATACACATCGATCAGTGACTGTGCAATTCACTGATCATATCGTGGATGATTACATGCAATGATCGTTAAGTGGCTGTTAGTCATGCACTCGATCACGTGCGCTGAATCATGCACGGATCGATTCGTTGGGAGAATCTATAGCACTTGAAGTTCACGTGGCTGATCAAGCACCTCTTCATGTGTGCCCTGATCATGCAACTGATCACGTGGCTGACCATGGCACTGATCAACGAAGCCTGTTCATACACTGATCAACGTACTGTGCATGCACTGATCACATGCTGATCATGCACTGGTCGCCGTGGCTGGTCATGCCTGAAGACGAAGTGGATCATACACTGATCATGGTACCATGCCATGCACTGAGTCAACGTGGCTGAACATGCACTGATCATGTGGCGTGCATCACTTCCCCTAGAATACTCAGTTGGCGCAGATCAATTGCGAGCAAATGGTTCCAGCTCACGTGGCTGAGGTTGACTTAGCACTTAGATGAATCACCTATCGTGGATCCAGAGCACGGGTCAGCCACACAGGATCATGTCAGTAGGCGATTTCAGTTTGCACCGTTGAATCAAGTGCATATCTATGAGATCAGAGTGGTTCGCCTCAAGCCACGTGAATCAGTTGCTGTCAAGAAACCCACGTTATTCAGTCTGATGATGTCAGCCACGTGGCTGAGTGACTACATAGTGCAGTCAGCACACTGCATTCGACGATCAAGTGGTATGAGAGAGAAATCTCCAGTGCACCTTGATCGTTCAACTCCAGGTTTGCGCATGATGTTCAAACTATGCACTGATCACGTGCCTGAAATTCATACACTGGATGACATGCTGATCATCGTACTTCACGATGGATCAACGTGCTTGAAGCTGATGGGTCATGAGGCACGGTGGATGACACTGATCACGAGACTGCATACATGCACTGATCACGGAGGCTGATTCATGCACGATCCTGAAGACTGATCATAACTGATCACATTGACTGTGCATGCACTAAATCACGGTGGCTGATATCATGGTCACTGATCACGTGGCTCATCATGCACTCATTCACGAAGCTGATCATATCACTGATCACGTGACTGTGCATGCACTGATCACGTGGCTTGAACATGCACTGATGACGTGGCTGATCATGCACTGATGACGTGGCGATCATGGCCACTGGATCACGTGACTGATCATGCCACTGATCAGTGCCTGATCATAACACTGATCATGGCTGATCATGGTACTGATCACGAAGCTGATCATACACTGATCACGAGACTGGCTGCACTGATCCGAGGCTGATCATTGCACTGAATCCTGAAAGCTGATCATAAACCTGATCACGTGACTGTGCATGCACTGATCACGTGGAATGATCATGCACTGGTCACGTGGCTCATCAATGCACTCATCACGAAGCTTGATCAATACACTGATCACGTGACTTGTGCATGGCACTGATCACGTGGCTGATCATGCACTGATCACATGGCTGATCATGCCACTCATACGAAGCTGATCATAACAATGATCACGTGACTTGTGCATGCACTGATCAACATGGCTGATCATGCACTGATCACGTGATGATCATGCCGCTGATAACCTTGCTATCATACACTGATCACGTGACTGATTATGCACTCTTCACGTGCCAGATCATGCACTGATCCACGTGGCTGAACATGCGACTGATCACCTGGGTGATCATGCCACTGATACATGGCAGATCATACACTGATCACGTGACTGAATATGCACTAAATCACGTTACGGAATCATGCCCTGATCATGCCGGCTGATATACAACTAGATCATGAGGCTGTTCATGCCTCCTTCACGTGTCTGACGCATACACTGATCAGCTTACTGTTATAATGCACTGAACATGTGCCCTGATCATGCACTGATTACGAAGCTGATCCTACACTGATTACGTGACTGTGCATGCACTGAATCACTTGGCCTGACCTTGCACTGTTCATGTGGCTGATCAAATGCACTGATCACGTGGTTGATCATTCACTGATCACGTGGCTTTTGATCATGAAA